>NC_142805.1:40379645-40689645 GCF_049724085.1 Artemia sp. Qi Xiang Cuo
GCAACGTTCGGCCGGAAACAACCGCAAACCAAACCAACCTGAGACCCAAAGAAAAAGAAACTGGACAGGAAAAGACAAATGCGCATAAGAATCAGGAAGAAAAAATAGATCGCGAAATGGAGAAAATGAAACAGGAACTCGAAAGATCGGAAAAGCGGAAAACGACCCGTGAATACAAGTACGAGCTAGAAAGAAAAAAGGACAAGATACTGATAGCGAAGATGAAGAGTTCCAAGAGGCTCGCAACAGGAGTAGCTCACTGCCGGGAGTACTCACTAGGGGTATGAAAAGGAACAATATATCGCAAAGAACAGAGTCACAGACAGGTCAAGCTGAACTTTCGAGCCAGACTTGAAAGCATCGAATGTATGATAGATAGTGTGGGAGAAATCGCACAGAGCAGCAACAGTCCTTCGGCAAGCTCAGGCTTTGGAACTAATCGATTACGCTGAGACGTCTTTCTCGTCAGTAGAAGGATTAGAAACCAAGAAAGCAAGAACTAGAGAAAATGCAGAAGACATGGTGATAAGTCAACAAGAGTTTCCAAAAAATTCGCAACTTTGAACGTAAATGGAATAAAGCAAAAAAGTAGACAAGTAATGCTAAAAGGGTATCTACTAAAAGAAAGAATAGACTTAGCATTTATACAAGAGAACAACACAAGCGAATTAAAAGTGTTTAGAACCTGAATATAAGTATTTTACGAATTGCAATGAGGATGGAGGAAGCGTGACGATAGTATATAAAGAAAACCTCCATGTAAAGGACGTTCGAGCCGATACAGACGGGAGAATTATCAGGTGTGAGATAGGTGGGTGCAAATTTGTCAACATATATGCTCCATCTGGGTCGCAAAACAAAAAAGCACGAAAAGTATTCTTCGAAGAAAAAATAGCCCCATATAACCGAAAGGTCTTGAAAGAACAGTTTTCCTTGGAGATTTTAACTGCATAATAAACAAGCAAGATGCTATAGCACAAAGTGACAATATTTGCTCGTCACTGAAACGATTCGTGCGTGATGCAGGCTTTCTAAGACGTTTGGAAAGAAAAAGTGAATACAAGGAGTTTCACTAAGATAAGTTGGACGGCGTACGGAGGAGGAGCTAGACTCGACCTCATATACACGTCAAGTGAGATCCTTCCACAAATAGAGAAAATCGAGGACAAAATTGCACCGTTTTCCGACCATCAAGCTATGAATGCCACATTAAAAAACAACGAAAGAAAAAAATATTCTTTTCAGGAATTTGTCATGGAAGATGAATACTGAAGTACTGAGAAACAAAGATTTTACAAACGCAACAGAAAAGATATTAGAGGTACTGAAAACTGTCGAGAAAAGTAGCCTTCCGAAACATTGGGAAAAGGTAGCTAAGCCAGCGATTACAAAAATGGCCCAACAAATCTCTCGGGATACAGCAAGGTTTGAAGAGAAACACGTCAGCTTTCTATATAAAGTAGTTTACCAGCTAAAAGAAGAGATAAATGCAGGGAAAAACTCAAACAAGGAATATTTTGAGGCTCTATCAGAGATAAGAGAGTTTGAGCATAAGCGGGCAGAAGCAATAAAAATAAGAACTAAAATAGATGAACATATTCAAAACGAACAGTTAACAACAACTCTCATATGCCACGAGAAGAAAAAATAAGCCAACAACAAATGAGAAGAATAATAAATCAAGAAGGGGAAGTCCTTGAAAACGAAAATGATATATTAAACGAAGCAAGAGATTATTACCAAAATGTGTTCAAGAAAGAAAAAGAAGAAACCGAAGACGAGCAAAAGAAGGTACGAGAATGTATTGAGGAAATCACTATAACAAAAGTAACTGATGAACAGAATGAAATGCTAATAAGCGAAAAATCACGGAAACGGAAATAACAAATACCGGGCAGAGACGGTATACCTTACGAATTTTATAAGCATCAGCAAAGAAGCCCGATTCTGTCAAATGTTCAACGAGATGCAAAGCCCGAAGAAAAAATTAGGAACAATGAAGCTCCTATCAAAGTCAGGAAATCTTGAAGAACTGAAGAACTGGAGACCTATAAATTTAACAAACTGCGACTATCGGATTCTCACCAAAGTTCTTGCAAACTGACAAAAAAGGTACTTGCTACGGTGCTAAGTAAGCGACAAAAAGGAGGATTAGATGGACAGAAAACAGCTGATGCTCTAAGAGCCATACGAAACGTAATCCACGTGATAGAAAAAAAAAGAAGGAGAAAGGGAAATACAGAATCACAAACTTTGACATTCGAAAAGCATTTGACAAAATAAGAAGAACAATCCTACTTATTATACTAGTGGCATACGGTTTCTGTAAAGAGTTTATCGAATGGATAAAAAAGACCTTGGAGAAAATACAACAGATCATTGTAATAGGTAATATGGAAAGCGATAGCTTTGAAGCAGAGAGAGGAGTGAGACAGGGATGCCCATTAGGCTCTTTATAGTTCAAAATATATATTGACCCTTTGTTGCGATATTTGGAGCAAGAGATACAAGGAATAGAGATAGGAGGAACCCAACAAAAGCTAGAAGGATTTGTCGACGACCTCACGACTTTCACGGAAACAGACATGGATTATTTACGTGCTCTGCATTGTATAACTAAGTATTGCGATTTGTTCAAACTAGAATTAAACAAAGAAAAATGCGAAGTCCTGTGTTTAAGCGAAGAAGAACCTCAGTTTATTGGCGGGATAGAAAGGAAAGATGAAATAAAGGATTTAGGTATTCAATGGAGAAAAACATGGAAAGAGACTGAAAAAGTAAACTGGGCAAAAGCATTGCAGAAGTTTTAATCGGCACTTACTTACAGCTATGGAAGAGCCTTCACAATATTTCAAAAAGCTCAATACGTTAATACTTACTGTAGTCCATTGGTATGGTATCTCACTTCCGTATCAAACCCCACAAAAGGCATTCGGAAGAAAATAAAATCAATGATATATCAGTTCGTCTGTTACAGAAAACCTCCTCCAAAGCTTAAACTTACAGATATGTTTCTAATGAAAAGCCAAGGAGGCCTACAAATAATTAACACAGAAGCCAAGATAAAAGAACTTCACATGAAAACAATGATCGAAGAAATCCATTTTGAAGAAACAAACCCTATGAAAAATTGGTATAACGCATGGGTAAGAAATGAAAGGAGTGACTGCCCAAATTCGGTAAAAAAACATTTCGGAACTGTTAAAGAATTACTGGAAAAAAGGATCGCAGACCCTGATAGCAAAACAACCAGCAAAAAGGATATGAAACAATAGTTCATTTCGCAGGAAAACCTACCTCCAGCAAAAATTCTAGAGACGAGTGATCTTGACGATGAAAAACTGACAAAATTTTTCGACCTGATATACTCTAGTTTCTTACCGCCAAAGGTTTAAGAGCATGCGTTTTTCCAAGTTCACAAAATATTGCCAACTGAAGAGAGAAAACATAGGATAGACCCCACCAAGTCGACTGGAATGTGCGGAAGGTGTGGAAATCAAATTGAAACACTTGGAACATTTAATTCTTCAGTGCATAAGCGTAAAAACAGAATTAGAAGAATTTAAACAACCGTTAAGTAGTGAAATACAAGAAAATGAGGAACTGGTCAACGCAGAAAAGATTGTAGAATTAAAATTATGCATGGAAACCAATCAAACGATAAAGCACGAAGATTTGACATGCATTTTCACACATTTCAGCTATTATGTTTGGAAAGCGAAAATGAAAGATACGAACCCAACAGAGGTAATGAAAAAGGTAAGAGTTCTGTGGGATAGGCTAGTAAATGTAAGGAAAGGCAAACAGAAAGTAAAAAAGTGAAGGTGTATAGAAGAGAGTAAAAAAAAGAAAAAGAGAAGGAAGGAAAAAAAGAAGAAAGAAGAAAAAGAAAAAAAGAAAAAGAAAAGAAAAAGAAAAGAAAAGAGAAGAAAGAAAAAGTTTTTGTAAGAATTTTTAATTAGAAATTGAAATGTTGTTATTTAAAAAAGGAATAAAAGAATGAATGATAAAGAAATAAGTATTAAAAGTAGGATAAAGATAAAGTTTGAAAGAGAATTGAGAAGCATTAAAAGTAGGATAAAGATAAAGTTTAAAGAGAATTGAGCAGCCAAAGGGGAAAAGTAAGATGAGTAATAAAGGTAAAGGAAATGAAGTGAAGGGATAATGAGACATTATACCTATTAGTATTTTTTTTGTAAAGGTAGAGTTTTTCATTTCTTTCTCACTTTTTTTTTTTTTTATATATTGTTATTTTGGGGGATGGGGGGTAAAAGTAAATTATATATCGGGGGAAATAGAGGTTGATGAAAAAGGATTTGAAAAGTGTAATTTAAGGTCATGATGGAAAGGATGTCCTAAGGGGGAAGGGCAGCCTGAGATATCGGATGAACCTAAAATATATATGAAAATTGAAATGTAGTATACCTCTATTTTTATAGCCTGATATATTTTGAAATGCTCAATTTTATATAACTTTCATATTTTGAATTTTTAGAAGAAGTTTTTGATTATGAAAAGAGTAGGTGACATTGAATAAATTACGAGATATTTTTAAAGAAAATTTGAAAGTCACCGAGAGGAGAAATTAGGAATTAAAAAAAAAAGAAAAAAAGAAAAAAAAAGGGGCAGATAGATTAAAAATGGAACATGATATTAATGAAAAGTTTTAGCTTAAGAAGTTCCTGAGCCCTAAGCAGTTCCTGAGATGTATCTGATACGTCCTTTTGATAACCTACATGACTGTAGTTTGTTTTTATTTATTCCACATCTGATTTTTTTTTTCCACCTCCTCTCCTCTTGGTGACTTTCAAATTTTCTTTAAAAATATCTCTTAATTTATTCAATGTCACCTACTCTTTTCTTAATAAAAAACTTCTTCTAAAATTTCAAAATATGAAATTTATATAAAATTGAGCATTCCAAAATATACCAGGGTATCAAAATAGAGGTATTCTACATTTCAATTCTCTTATACCTTTTAGGTTCATCCGGTATCTCAGACTGCCCTTCCCCCTTAGGGCACCCCTTCCATCGTGACCTTAAATTACGCTTTTCAAATCCTTTTTCATCAACCTCTATTTCCCCCGATATATAATTTACTTTTACCCCCCATCCCCCAAAATAACAATATAAAAAAAAAAAATTAAAAAAGAAATGAAAAACTCTACCTTTACAAAAAAAAAATACTAATAGGTAGAATGTCTCATTATCCGTTCACTTCATTTCCTTTCCCTTTATTACTCATCTTACCTTTCCCCTTTGGCTGCTCAGGTCTCTTTAAACTTTATCATTATCCTGCTTTTAATGCTTCTCAATCCTCTTTCAAAATTTATCTGTATCCCAATTATAGTAATGATTCCTTTCTCATTGTTGTATTTATTTTTTAAGCAACAACATTTGAATTTATATTTAAAAATTTTTACAAAAAATTTTTCTTTTTCTTTTCTCTCTTTCTTTTCCTTTTCTTTTTTTTTCCACATCTGTTTGACTAAATCAATAACTTAAGATGCTCCACTGAATTCCCGTATCCAGAGACATAAAAGGTTTAAAAGATTTTTGCCCCTCCAACAATAGGTACAGGAGTTTGCGTCCTTTTTTTCATTTCAATATCACATTTTTATGAATGGACTTGGCAAATGAAAGACTCACAAAAAGCTATTACTCATATAGGAAATAACTTATGGTGTTCTCAAACCTTAGGCTGATTAGTAATCTGTTTGTGTATCATAACGACTAAAACCAACGACGGTGGCCGTTAAAAGGTTTCAGATCTGTGATTTTTCTTTACAAGAGGCATTCTCTTGTAACTCTTCTTTGATCTTTATAATCCAAATTATATTCTTGGTGAAAAGGTCACGCTGTTAATTCAATTTAATTTTTAGTTTCCATCTCCGATTAAAAAATCGCTTTGTTTGTGCTTTAAATTTGCTTTTTGCTTTGTGAACGCGACTAGAGAAATCGTCGCTGTCATGTCTAAAGGTGTACCTTATATTTTCGCACTTCCGGAATAAATTTCCAAAATGTTTTCTGATATGCTATAAAAGAGAAGATTAGAAAGGCAACATATATCAGAAGGATCTAAGTGTAGTTGAACAATCATTGCACTGTAGATCCTCCCAATGAGACCAGCTTGACAGACGATTTTTGGCAATTTGTTCAAGATTGTGAAAATTTCAGATACGATCTTTAGGTGTAAGAGCGACGAAATATTCGGGCACTAAAGCATGCTCTGACCCCCGCCTAAAGCAAACATTTAGGACGACCCACTTGAGAAGAATGGCTTTGTTCGGAGCGTGTGGATCTGGTGCCCCGAATAATTACACTAAAAATTACACTGTTAAATTCTCATTCACAAAATGTAAATGATTGGCCATATAGGCAGTCTATTGCTCTTCTTTGTTCTAAGTCTCAATTCTATCAAAGGCTCAGTCGATATGGAAAGCCATGATAGAACCAGGAAAGATATTAAGGACACACTGGACATTACTGATAGGCCTGGAACAAGGAATTGATAAAAACAACCTGTTATAGTATTTACACTTTTCGAACAGTAAAACTACCACAGAAACTGATCTAAGCTTTTGCAAAGAAAATTGTTCTTCTTCCATGATCTCAGTAGGCCCGAGAGTGTAGGGGGAAAATGCTTACGCCTTGTATGTTTATTAATTTAAAAAAACAAAGTTTTCCTAAGGGAAGCAAAGAACAAAGTTAAAACTTAAAACAAACAAACATTATTACTTCACAGCTTATCTAATATATATCAATAAAGCTATTACGAATAAACCCATTAATTATATTTTTCTCTGCTTTTAGGATTATAGAAAACTAGCGCTTTACTGAAAACACAAAATAATATAGGAGTTTTGGTACAGTAGAAGCAAACCGATTTAGGACACGTAGCAGAATAAAAATAAGGCATTTTAGGATTGTTACTTTGTTATTTTTTTCTCATTTAATTTGGAACCACTTCTGCACAATGTCTCATTTCAATGACTGGCTCAATGGTTTTGGTTTTGAAAAGAACATATCATGATTAGTTTGTAGACAAGTTTGAATTCAAGCCATCTTGATAGTATTAAATAAATAAAAAACAAGTTTTTTTTACCTGAAAGTGAGGAACGACTTTAAAACTTAAAACAAACAGAAATCAGTCCATATATGAAAGGGGCTGTCCCCTCCTCAACGCCTCGCTCTTTACGCTAAAGTTTTTTATTGTTTAAAAAAATAAGAGTTTTGAGAAAGTCAAACTTTATCGTAAAGAGCGAGCCGTTGAGGAGGGTACAGTCCCTTTCATATACGGAATAATTTCTGTTCGTTTTAAGTTTTAACGTCGTTCCTTACTCTCACTTAAAAAAAACTTGTTTTTTTTTTTATTTCTGAACGTTTATGAATTAATGCAGGTTTTGATTTTGGCTCACCGTACATGGATAATTAAAATAAAATTTGCATATTAATTTTAATTTTATTTGGTTAAATGGCCTTCTCGAAACTTGTTTAATTTTATTTACGAACGTTTTTATTAGTAATAAATATACGTAACTTACGAATTAACTTACGTAACGAACTTCTATACGTCTATTGGGGGGCTTTCCTTCTAGTCAAAACATTGCTATTTCAGTTACCTTCTGAATTTTGTTCAAGTTCTTTGGAATCGACCTCGGACACAAAAAGGCCTTTATTTAGAATAAAAAGCTGTTATGAGAATACTAAAATTTTTGTCTTAAAGAGCGAAGTATTGACATGGGGATAAACCCAATCATACACGTAGTATTTACTGTTCGTTTTAAGTTTTGATGTTACTCCTTATTTTCAGTTGGAAAACTTGTTTTTTTTTATATTTAATTTCTTATCTTTTTTTTAAATAATGCTGCGAAATCCGGCACCCCCTTCATAGCAATATGCCTTCCACCATGAAAACCTTCTTCATGGAAAGATCCTCCCACTTAACCCCCAACCCTCCCACGCCCCGACTACCACAAAAAATCCCCCCCCCCCGAAAACGTCTGTATATTTCCTAATAAGCAATGCTATATGTTAGCATTGGCTAAAGTTCATAACTTTCCGCCGTCCCCCCGGGGACTTCGGGGGATTAAGTCATCCTAAAGGACATCTTTCTAATATTCTCAACCATGCTGAACAAAATGGCCATCTCAAAATTTTGATCAGGTGACTTTGGGAAAATATGAGCGTGGGAGGGGGCCTAGTTGCCCTCCATTTTTTTTGGTCACTTAAAAAGGGCACTATAACTTTTCATTTCCGTTCCAATGAGTCCTCCCACGATATTCTAGGACCCCTGGGTCGATACAATCACCCCTGTGAAAAAAAAACAAAAAAAACAAATAAACACGCATCCGTGATCTTTCTTCTGGCAAAAAAAGCAAAATTCCACATTTTTGTAGATAGGAGCTTGAAACCTCTACAGTAGGGATCTCTGATACGCTTAATATGATAGTGTGATTTTCATTAAGGTTCTAGAACTTTTAGGGGGCCTTTCCCCCTTTTTTCGAAAATCAGCCAAATTTTCTCAGGCGCGTAACTTTTGATGGGTAGGACTAAACTCGATGAAAGTTATATATTTGAAATCAGCATTGAAACCTGATTCTTTTGATGTATCTATTGGTATCAAAAACCCGTTTTCTAGAGTTTCGGTTACCATTGAGCCGGATCGCTCCTTACTTACAGTTCGTTAGCACGAACTGTTTAATTAGGACTATATATTAGCTTTAGAATTTGTATCACAACTTCAAATTTACTGTTGTTTAGAGAGAAATAACCAGATTTCCAGAGTTCATCTTTTGGCTTATTTGATCTTCATTTCGAGTATTACTAATGCGTATTTCTTACGACTTAAGATTGTGTATTACTCACTATTGGTATTATAGCTGGCGTGACCAAAATGTTACCTGATAAATAAATCCAATATTTATATATGCTTTTCAATGACTGCAGCAACTAAAAAAATATTTTTTTTATATGCTTAAGTTTTCAAGATAATTTTAATTGTATACTAAAAGTTAATGATGTCACAACTGGTGTAAGACTATGAAGAGCTTTATATATTAGTTTAATGTTGTCAGGCTACGTACTCACTTTTGACTCCCAAATCAATATTCCTGTTTTTATGCTTGGCTTTTGTGTTTTCACTAAAGCGCTAGTTTCCTATAATCCTAAAAACATAGGAAAACATAACTAGTTGGTTTATTCGTATCAGTTTTATTGATATATATTAGATAGGCTGTGAACTAATAATTTTTGTCCGTTTTAAGTTTCAACTTCGCTCTTTACTTTCCTCGCGGAAGCTTTGTTTTTTTTAAATTGATCTTAGCTCGTTTTTGATCAAAACTTAATGTAGAAACAACAACGTCATGATCTTTTTTATTTATACGGAATAATTTCTGTTCGTTTTACAGCTGCTGCAACCATAATAATTGCGTAACTTACAGCCCTTTCCCTAGGGACTATGGAGTGTCTCATCATCATCAAGAGTGTGATCATTGGACCTTTCAACTATGCTGAAAAATAATGCTATCTCATAATTCTGATCGGATGACTTTAGGAGAAGGGGGCCTTTGGAAGATGTGGAGGGGTTGGGGGCCTAGCTGCCCTCCAATCTTTTTGCTCGCTTAAAAGGGCACTAATAATTTTATTTTCCGTTCGAATGAGCCATTTAACATCTCTTTATGTTGTTCTGGTAACTCGCTAGCCCTGGTTAAAAAAGGAAAAAAAGGACACAACAGTGTTATCCATGCAAAAAAGTTGTTTTTATTTGTTGCTCAAGGTGGAGAACTCTAAATACACTATACAAGATTTTTATTCATACTAATTCCAATGGACCAACTTTGATTTTGATCTGAATCTGATGCGATTTTGGAGGGGTTTCAGGCTCTTTTTCAAAATCATCTAAAATTTGTTTTCTCAATAAAATTTTACTTTTAAGATTAACAAAAATAATAGTTACCACTTCCAAATCAATGTCAGATGGCGACTTTCTCATTAGGCAGTTTTTTATTCAAAATGCGTTTTTCAACTTTTGATTAATATGGGATGTGGTTTGCTCTTTACTAGGTTTTAGCTACTACTGCAACCATGATTGAAGGCACAAAACCATGATTGAATAAAACTACACCGATACGCCCAATACGATACACGCGAGACCGATAGACCCGATACCGATAGTCCCGATACCACGTAAAGCCCTTCCCCAGGGACTATGAAGGGTCATATCATCATCAAAATCATATTTATTGGACCTTTGAACTATGTTGAACAAAATGGCTATTTCAAAATTTTTATAGGACGACTTCAGAGGGAGGGGACCTTTTGGGGAGGGGGGCTAGCTGCCCTCTAGTCTTTTTGATCACTTAATAAGGGCAATAGCAAATTAAATTTCCGTTCTAATGAGCCATTAAACATCTATTTATGATGTTTTGGTCATTCGCTAGCCCTGGTAGAAAAAAAAAGAATAAAGCAGACGTTTCAGTGCTACCCATGCATAAAAAGTGACTTTCCTTGGTGTTCAAGGTGGGGCATTGTAATTATCATAGGTAGCGCAATAGCGCTGCCAAAGTAAAGAACGATGTTGGCAAAATGTTTTTTTTTTTCAAGGCCAGGGCACTTCGTATTGAAGGAATTGTCGTAGAAACTTCAAAAAGGGCTCATTCGATTGGAAATTGGAATGGCTAGTGCCATTTTCAATAGTCAAAAGTGATTGGAAGGCAACTAACACCTTTTCCCAAACGCATCCAATCAAAATTTTGAGACAGCCATTTTGTTCAACGTAGTTGATTTCCAAATTGAACTTATGTTTTTGAGGAGGAAACTCCCCCCACAGCCCTCAGGGCAAGGGTTGTAAGTTATGTCTTAGGGGCATATAAGGTTTTTATAGCAAGCTTTGTCGTAGAAGCTTCAAAAAGGGTTCATTTGATTGGAAATTCAAAGGGCTAGTGCCCTTTTTAATAGTCGAAAATGATTGGAGGGCAACTAACCCCCCTCTCACGCACTTTTCCCCGAACACATCCAATCAAAATTTTGAGATAGTCATTTTGTTCTAAGTAGTTGAAAGCTCTGGAAGTTAGATCTTTGAGGATGACCCCCCTCCCCCACAGCCCTTAGGGCAAGGGTTGTAAATTATGCCCTGGGGGCATATAAGGTTTTTTGTATAGAAACTGTTGTCGTAGAAACTTCAAAAAGAGCTCATTAGATTGGAAATTGAAATGGCTAGTGCCCTTTTTTATAGTCCAAAGTGATTGGAGTGCAACTACCCCCCCCTCTCCCACCCATCCTTTCCTCAAACACATACAATCAACATTTTTAGATAGCCATTTTGTTCAAAGTAGTTTAAAGTTCTGGTAATTAGGTCTTTGAGGATAATAACCTCCTCAGAGCCCTTAGGGCAAGGATTGTTAGGGCAAGAGCCCAGGGGGCATATAAGGTTTTTGTAGAAAGTTTTGTCATAGAAACTTCAAAAAGGCTCATTTGATTGAAAATGAAAGGGCTGGTGCCCTTTTTAATAGTCGAAAGTGAATGGAAAGCAACTAACCCCCCTCTCACGCCCACCATTTCCCCAAACAGATTCAATCATAGTTTAGAGATAGCCATTTTGTTCAACGTAGTTGAAAGTTCTGGAAATTATGTTTTTGAGGATGACGAACCCCCCAGAGCGCCCAGGTCAGATTGTAAGTTATGCCCTGGGGGCATATAATGTTTTTATAGACAGCTTTGTCGTAGAAACTTCAAAAGAGGCTCATCCAATTGGAAATTGAAAGGGCTAGTGCCCTTTTTAATATTCGAAAGTAATTAGAGGGTAACTAGCTCCCCTCTCACGCCCACCATTTCCCCAAACACCTCCAATCAAAATTTTCAGATAGCCATTTTGTTCAACGTAGTTGAAAGTTCTGGGAATTAGGTCTTTGAGGAAGACACTCCCTCCAGAACCCTCAGGGCTAAGGCTTTAAGTTATGCCCTGGGGGCATATAAGGTTTAATTGAAAGCTTTGTTATAGAAACTTGAAAAAGAGCTTATTCGATTGGAAATTCAAAGAGCTTGTGCCATTTTTAATAGTCGAAAGTGATTGGAGGGCAACCAATCCCTCCCGCTCACGCCCTCCTTTTTCCCCAAACACATACAATCAAAATTTTGAGATATCCATTTTGTTCAACGTAGTTGAAAATTTTGGAAATTAGGTCTTTGAGGATGACAACCCCCCCAAAGCCCTCAGGGCAAGGGTTGTAGGTTATGCCCTGGGGGTATATAAGGTTTTTATAGAAAGCGAAGTCGCAGAAACTTCAAGAAGAACTCATTCGAATGGAAATCGAAAGGGCTAGTGCCCTTTTAATAGTCGAAAGCGATTGAAAGACAATTAACCCCCCTCTCACGCCCACCATTTGCCCAAACATATCCAAACAAAGTTTTGATGGAGCCATTTTGTTTAACGTAGTTGAAAGTTCTGGTAATTATGTATTTTAGGATGACAAACCCCCCAGAGCCCCCAGGGCAAAGGTTGTAAGTTAGGCCCTGGGGGCATATAAGGTTTTTATACATAGCGTTGTCGTAGAAACTTCAAAAGGGGTTCATTCAATTGGAAATTGAGAGGGTTTAAACCCTTTTTAAAAGTCAAAAGTGATTGGAGGGTAACTATCCCCTCTTACGCCCACCACTTCCCCAAACACATCCAATCAAAATTTTGAGATAGCCATTTTGTTAACGTAGTAGAAAATCCAGGAAATTAGGTATTTGAGGATGACAACCCTCCTACAGCCCTTAGGGCTATGGTTGTAAATTATCCCCTGTGGGCATATAATGTTTTTATAGAAAGCGTTGTCGTAAAAATTTCAAAAAATGCTCATTCGATTTGAAATTGAAAGGGTTATTGTCGTTCTTAAAAGTCGAAAGTATTCGGAGGGAGAATCCCCCCCCCCGCCCATCATTTCCCCAAATATTTCAGATCAACACTTTAATATGGCCATTTTGTTCAACGTAGTTGAAAGGTCTGGAAATTATGTCTTTGAGGATGACAATCCTACCCCCATAGCCCTTAAGACAAGGGTCGTAAGTTATGCCCAGTGGGCATATAAGGTTTTTATAGAAAGTTTTGTCGTAGAAGCTTCAAAAAGGGCTCATTGGATTGGAAATTGAGAAGACTAGTGCCTTTTTTTATTAAGTGATCAAAGGGCAAATGCCCCCCCCCATCCCAAATTTCCCCAAACACTTTCAATCAAAATTTCGAGATAGACATTTTGTTCTAAAGGTAACCAGACGCTCTAGTGTTCTTTTTAGAGTCAAAGTGATCGGAATGCAGCTATCCCCCCCCCCCACACACACACACACACGTCGTATTGTCCCAAAATGCATCTAATAGTAATTTTGAGATAGCTATCCTATTCAAAATGGTCCAAATATCATATAACAAGGCATTTGGGGTTGAAACAATCCCCAGAGATCAGGGGCGAGGGTTGTAATCCATGCCCAGGGGGTATTTAAGGTTTTTGTGGAAGGGATGGTTGTTTAATTTTAGAAGAGGCTCAGTCTTTCTCCCTAAAAAATGCTATGTTAATATAAAGCGAACAGAAATTAATTAAAAAAAGAACACTTTTTTAACAAAATAAGTTTTTTTTAAAAAGTAAGGAACTCCATAAAACCAAAATGAACAAAAATAGAATCAAATAATGACAGAAATATAAATAATAGTAAAAATCAAAACGAGCAGAAATTAATATGAATAGGGTTCTAAACCCCAAACTTTAAAAACCAGAATATAATTTGTACTTTACTGAAAAAAATTCTTTTAAATGTTTCACTTTTCAAAAATCAAAAATCAATTAAGATTTTAAGGAATAAATATCAGCATATATATATTAAACTGACAATGCAGATTTTTTTTCAGTAAATTCATTTGAATTTTTTTCAATAAAGTATAAATTATATGCATATTATTATACTCGTAGTAATTTTTGCTCGTTTTGAGTTAGACTTATTTATTTTAATTTCTATTTGTCTTAGGTTTCATTTATTTATTGATACTGATTTACGGTAGTTGTATTCTTGGTAGATTATTGGATTCTATTTTTGTTCATTTTGGTTTAATGGAGTTCTTTACTTAAAAAAAAAACTTATTTTGTTGAAAAAGTTTTTTTAATTAATCCTATAAAACGTTTTAGACCACGCTGATTCCAATGGTGCATTTTCTATTTCGACGATCCGAAGCCATTTTCAAGGGGTTTCAGGCTCTTTTTCGAAACCCCCATAAATTTGTTTTTGCAACAAACTTTTACTTTTCAGATTAACCGAAACAATAGTTACCATTCCTGATTCAGTATCTGAAGGAAATTATTTCTCATAGTTTTTTTTTCAAAATGCTTTTTTCAACTTTTGGTTACTATGAGCTGCGGTTCGCTTTTCCCTAGGTTCCAGCTACTACTGCAACCCTGATACCTACCCGGGAAATGCTTTAAAAAACGAGCCTAGAAAAGGACTGAAAAAAAAACCACCCGATATCGATATGCCCGATACCATGTACAGCCCATCCCTAGGGACTACGGAGGGCCATATCATCATCAAAACCATATTTATTGGACCTCCGAACTATGTTAAACAAAATGGTAATCTCAAAATTTTTATAGGACGACTTTGAGGGGAGCTATCTGCATTCCAATCTTATTGATCACTGAAAAAGGTCACTAGGAAAGTTAATTTCCGTCTGAATGAGGTATTAAACATCTCTCTAGGGTGTTCTGGTCATTCTGTAGCCCTGGTGGAAAAAAAAGAAAAAAAAGGAGACACATCACTGCTACCCGTGCAAAAGTAATTTTTCTTGTGTTCAAGATGGAGGACTGTCATTGTCCTACTACAGGTTTCCGACCATCATAATTCCAATGGCGCACTTTTTATTTCGATCTGATGCCATTTTCAAGGGGTTTCAGGCTTTATCTTGAAATTACCACAAATTTCTTTTCGCAATAATTTTTACTTTTAAGACTAACCGAAACAGTAGCCTAGTTACCATTTCTGATCCAGTGTCAAATGGCAATTTTTTCTCACTACGCAGTTTTCTTCAAAATGCGTTTTTCAACTTTTGGTTATTATGGGCTGTGATTCGCTCTTTACTAGGTTGCAGCTACTGCTTCAACTATGATTTCCTTTATACCAGTTTCCTTACAGGTTACTGCCTTCTACAATAATAATTTTCAGGTTCTTTAAAACTAACAAACCTATCTCATATAATATCGTTAAATAAAATTTGGAACATTTCAACTGGTTAAAATTCCTTCATATTATAGGCAACAATCTATAGTCTCCCAATGCCTGATAAATGTTCTGATGACAGAGACTGTGACGGAGGATGTTGCTTGTATGATGGACTTGTAACTTTAGGTATGCTTTCTTTTTTAGTTTAGAAATCGTTTTGTTGTCTCGATTCGTCAATTTTAAGAACAACAGTGTTAATTCAACTCTTTAAATATACCTAGGTAGAAAAGGGACAAATTGCCGTGAAGGAATTAAATATCCATTGAAAGAACCAAAGACAAAAAGATTTGACATTGAAACGTCAACATTATCAATTTCTCCCCCCAGAAATCTTTTTCATTTTCAAAGCATGACGACTTTTTTGCATAAAAGATTTTGTATTTTTGATTTGCTTTTTATTTTTTTTGGATAGAGACCAAGATGAATAGACCATTCATGAAAAAAAAATTACATATGATCATTTCAAAGGTATTACCATGAGCTTTCTAACCAGTGGTTGAAATTTCAATTACCATATGTTAAAAATTAGATGAAAAAACCAAAGATACTGTTAATTTGTTAAATGACTCGGAATTAAAAAACTACTACGTGGGCATCAGTGAATGCAACAGAAGCAAATCAGGTCTTTAGCAATAATTATTTTGACCAGAAAACTGTGATATATTCCACCAAGTTCTCCTGAGAACCGCAGGGGTTAATTCCTACCATTTTTGGCCCCACACCTAATACTTTTGGTCGATTGTCTTCCAAATACGTAATGTGTGTCCAAGGAGCTTATAGGGATGGGGGCCACTGTATACGCATACTGACATCTCAAAATTGGCAAATAGGAGAGAAATAGCCATCCCCCGTCCCCCTAAAAAAAACTTTTACTTGCAGACTAAGGTGGCTCCTTTTTTTTCAAATACTAAATAAGCAATATAATTACATTTTGTATAATTATATGTCATTTAAAATATGGCTATAACTGGTAAACCATAACGAATTCACCCTGGTTCTCCTGAGTGCATGACGGTTAATTTTTAATATTTTTGGTTTCACATATGCCTTCATTCTTCAGTTTCTCTGCCAAATAAATAATTGGTCTTCAAAGTGTGTCTATGGGGGGGGGGAGCTTTCTTAAGCAAGCTAAAACATTTGAAAACGTGGGGCCTCCTTCCGAATGCTCCGCTCAAATCCTCCATCCTTAACCCCTCCCTTTAAATACTCTTCTACTTGCAGGGTGAAATAAATTTGATAAAATGACAGTAGAGCATTTTCGTTGATTTTGAAATGCAATCAAACGACTAAGTTTAGTTTTATTCTAACTTTGATTTACCTTGTCGGGGTGGGGGGGGGGTAAACAGAGGTTTTCTAAAAATATTGCTTGTAGTGAGGCTCCCATTAAGGGTACACAGATGGTTAGGTTTGAAATCTTCAATTATAAACAGTTACATATAAGGAAAATTAAAGACAACAAATCGTTTTTATAGGGGAAATAATTCTACCAAAAATCAAAAGAATTCAGAGTAACGTAGAGTGTAATTGAATTTAATTGCCACTCAGTATTAAATTCAAAAATAAAATTAGATCAAATCTTCCTCGGACCAGAAAAATACGACTACACAATGTTAGCCATGCAGGTAGTACAGAGGTTCTCTTGACAGCTGCAACAAAAAGGCATTTCCATCTCCCGGTATTTGGTACCAAAATAAATTCTATTCCCATGATAGACATACGCATCTACATCCGTAGAGTATAAGCTAGAATCTTGGCAAAAGTCAACGGTCTAAAAGCTTTAATAAATAATTACAAATTACTTTGAAAAGCTCCAGCTTTCGCATGTTCATCATGTAAAGCTTCTTTTTAAATAGAACTTCATAAAATACATATTAACGTCATATAAACTGGCTAAGAATTTTTCCAGATTTAGTGACTAAGCAAATGTATTTAAATTTCAGATTACGGTTTCTGTGACCTTGAAAGTTCTTGTTTGCCGCTAGAAGAAATAATAGATGAGACAGAAGAATTAATTCCAGTTAATCCTGATGATCTCCTCGAAGAAGAACTACCCGAAAGCTCTGGTGAAATAATACCTTTTTTCAAATAGAACAAAAGATTCTCATCAAGTATATTATATTTTATTCAGCAATTTTACAAATAGAACTATTATCTAAAGCTAATATTAAACTTAACAGTCACAATTATGCAAGCCAGACTTCACTATTGGAGACGTTGGAAAACCACATGGCGACATCCCAAGTTAGAAAGCCCGCCACTTGAGAAACCCCCTTTCAGAATTTTAGCTGCCTTTGGTTCATTGTTCATTAAAAGCTAGAAGGGCTCAATTATAGACATGCCAAGGCTAATAAAAGTAACATTTTCAAGAAGGCAACTAACGTTTTGCTACCAATCAACACCAGAAAACTTCGAAGGCACAGCATAACAAAGAAGACACTAAGAAAACACAATTAAGGCTTTATTAAGCTTAATTTTGCGAAGATAATATACAACACTGGGTAATTCATACATTTTAATTGGCAAATATAAAAGTATCTTGCAGCAAAAACAAAACTTGAAATGCTTAAAGCAAATTTTGGGTAAATATCTTCACGACATCAATACTAAGAAATGTTTCTTTTACTGGAGGGGGGAGGGGGATCCTTCTAAACACCAGAGAAACATTGAATCATACAAAATTGACATCTTAATTTAGTCCAGATAATTTAAAACACGGGTTGATTCCTGAACTAAAAAAGGGTAATTCCTGAAAATAAAATAGCAAAAAAAAACTGGAAATTTGGTGAAAACTATGACATCTTACAGAGCGGATCCAAAGCCCCTCTTTCGTACATTTCTGACTGTAATTATTTTTTATAGCTAACTAGAGCTATTTTCTCACACTGATAGCCATGTATATTTTTTTTTTCACATATCTATAACCAACTACGCTTTATTTACGCTCCACAATTTAAGATTTTAATTTCCGTTTGAGCTTTCAAACTACTAAAGAATTGGTTTTACACTTAGTTTTATAAATTATACAGTATATAAAGACAACCTAGAACATAGGATCAAGCAAAGTGTTGCACTTTCTAATTTGTATAAAAGGGAGTTACAAACTACATAAATCCAAGTAAGGACTAATGTTAACCTTGTTGTAGCAGAGTGGATTGATGCACTGCTTGGCAATACGGGGCCCGGGGTTCTATCCCCGCCGCAGCATGGTTGGGAAACAAGCTTGCTACTTGCCCCTGAAAAAACACCCAGCAACTAAGACGTCGATTCGACAGCCTATGCACCAGCAATGGCTCAGGAGGATTTCTATCCCTTTTTTTAATAACAAATGTTAGTAAAGAGTACTTAGAATGTCAGACAGAAATGGGACTACTACCCTCCTAATCAATTATCCTTAGTTTGAGCGATTTATTTTTTCTTCCAATATATTTATCATCCTATAGTTACTTGTGTATATGCAGTTTTTTCAAGACAGTTTTCGGTAATGAACTCTAAGTAAGGAGTGGCTCGGCCAAACACTAACTGAAACTCTGAAAATTGGGATTTTGACAAGAATTGATACATTAAAAGCATTAGCTTTTTATGCTGATTCAAAATATATAAAATACGTCTAGTTTAATCAAAAGCCCATCAAAAGTTACGGGCCTGAGAAAATGTACTTCATTTTCAAAGAAAGGGGTAACACCCCCAAAAAGTAAAGAAAGGGGTAACACCCCCAAAAAGTAAAGAAAGGGGTAACACCCCCAAAAAGTCATCTTACAAGAAAGCTACATCATCAGATTCAGCATACCAGAAAACCCTACTGCAGAGGTTTCAAGCTCTTATCTACAAAATGCGGATTTTTAAATCTTTTTGCCAGAAGAAAGGTCACGGATGCATGTTCATTTCCCCCCCCCCCCCTAGGGATGATAATATCGAACTAATGGTCGTGGATCGGGAGAGGGCTCATTCGAATGGAAATTAAAAGTTGTAAGCTTTTTTAAATGACCAAAAAGATTAGAGGGCAACTAGCCCCCGACAGACGCTTTTTTACCCAAAAGACATACAATAGAAATTTTGGGATAGCCATTTGATTCAGCATTGTTGAACGGTCCAATAACTATGCCGCTGGGAATAACATGACTCCCACAGCCCCTGGGGAAAGGGCTGTAAGTTGTGCAATTTGCCCATTGTTTATATATAGTATTTTAATCGGGAAATATACAGAAACTTTATGGGGGTGATTTTTTCTGCAGGAAGGGGGGAATTTCCACGGGGAGAATTTTCCATGAGAAGGAAAGATTACGGGTGGAATTTTCCAGGGTAAATTTTACACAGGGGGTGGAGACGATTTTCTGACCTGACTTGAAAAACGGTTAGAAACTAGATAATAAAAAACTTTTTTTTTCAACTGAAAGTAAGGAACGACATTACACCTTAAAATGAACAAAAATTACTCTGTATATGAGGGGACTTCCAATTCCTCCACCCTCATTCTTTACGCTAAAGTTTGACTTTTTGCCACACTTCTTTAAGAAAGATTGCTCAAACACGAAGACCGTTGAATTTAAATGAGAGGTATTTTTTAAAGAACTTTCAGACTTTAGCATAAAGAGCGAGGGTTGAGGAGGGGGCAGCCCCCTAATATATGGAATAGCTTCTGTTCGTTTTAATGTTGCTCCTTACTTTCAGGAGAAAAAACTTGTTTTAACTTAACTTTTAATTAATTCACTGAACCTCTTGACTTTTTAGTCATTAAGTGCACTTTACAGGTTCAATACTTAAAGTAGTGGCACTGAAATCCTTTTCAAAAATCATAGTTTCGAAAGCCAGTAATCTTTCTAAAAGCCGCAAATCAGGATCAGTGGGATAGAGACTCGTCATTTATTTACCTGTGTTTTAGTGATTTTTGTCAAATCTGCAAATTTTTAGATGATTTGCCTAGTGATGTATTTCTTATACCAATCGTAACACCAAATAAGCTTCACATATTATTAAAAAAAAAAATTAGTGCATAAGGCTTCAAATTTATTGAAGTCACCTCCCTAGATAATAATACCCTATGAAAAAAAACTTGACAACGTATACTAGGAACAAAAAGTCCGATATATTTCTTATTTAAATACATATGTGCATACCAAATTTAAAGCTAGAATCTGTTTGGTACTGGCAGTGCTGATTTTATCTAAAAATAAAGAAAGCTTCAGGTTAGCTTATTTCATTCTAAATTAAAAAGGGTTAAGATGTATTTTAACTTAGACATAGTTACAGAAGCTGGAAGTCAGCCCCCCCCCCCCCGCCCTCCACTTTACGTTCTTTGATTTTATTAATTTAATATTTTTATTTTCAGAAAGCCTCTATTGATGTATCATAATAATGCACCTCCCCCTCCCCCACCTAGATCATTCCTAGTTATGCCCTTGAATTTGAACACGAAGGAATCATTGTTTCTAGGCCTATTTCTCCCCTCTACCAGCCCTTTCCCTTCCTTATCTGTCTTTCAAACAAATGTTTGTTGGCACCATAAAATAACAGCAAACCGTACAGGCAGGTTGACTTTGTAAATCAAAAAGTCAGTCCACTGTAGTTTACCAGATAAGAGAAATTAAACGTTTTATGTTCTTACTTTGAATTTGGTTTAACATTGCGCTTGAAATCCACAAAAAAAGCCACATGAGCACTAATTTACTTCCAGGGGGGGGGGGTATATACACTGGAAATTGTGACACCGTTGGCATACTCAATGTACTTTATGTCAAGTCACAAATTTTCAAACCAAAAGAACAACAAAGCAGCTGCTCAGAAAAAAACAAGCAAAGCAAAAATCATTGGCAATCCGACTGAACATCAAATTACTTACAAAACTAAAAGGCTCCAATGTAAGAGCGAAAAGTAAACGTAATATTTCATAAAAATAACCCATGTAGAGTTTTATTACTCTACGCGACAGAAATAATTTGGCACAGTAAAGAACTAAACAATGAAAATATATGCCATAAAAAGCTTAAGTAGTGGCCAGTTGCAAAAATGCTAATATTAATAAGCAGTTAAGTAGAAAAGACAATAAATAAAAAGGAAAAAAATGAAAAAAACATGAGTGTTCCCAACATGAGTGTTCTCCGGAAGGCGCCATGTGGAAGGGGAGGGGTTTGACATTAAGGAAATTCCACCCGCTTGGAATATGAAGACGGAATATCAATAGGAATAATAATAAAACATCCAAACATAAAACATTAACGAGAATTTGCGATCGCGACCCTAAAATAAAATTTGGGGATCAACATGATTTGATAAATTTAATAATAAATGAATTAAAGGAAAAAAAAAATTTAATAAATAAAAAGGTTTCAGATTTCTTTTTATTAAAATAGAACTTTTGGCCTTAAAGGAACTGAGAAAGACCTGGGGTCTACGAGCTATACAAATATATTTAATAAACTAGTATAAACCACTTAAACAAATCCAGTCGTGAAGAGACTGACAAAAAGAAAAAAAAATATCCTTTAATATATTTTCCAACTTACCCGGATTAAATTAAGAGATACTGGTAATTAAATACTGATTTAACTTTTATGATATCGCAATTCAATTAGATCGCATCTAAAAATTAAAAACCGATTTGACATTTCATAAAAATCAAATTATAAATTAATAGATATTGAATTCTATAAATTTAATCAATCGAACAAAATGGTTAAACTTTTTCAGCCAGGGACATAATTTTTCTCCACTACCCCGTCTCCAGTAAAAGAAGAAACTTCTTTAAAACAATAGAGAAAACCAAAAATAAAATTCTGCATGACGCAGAAAAAAAAACTAAGAGAAAAATCATAGATAAAAAAAAAAAATTAAAACGAGTGTAACAGTATCAAAGAGAAATAAAAAAGCACCATAAAAACGAGGAATTTAAAAAAGCTGAAGCTCAAAACTAAAAGAACGCAGCAAATAGAAAACGAAAAGGTGAAAGAGCCACCCTCTCACACAAAAAGCAAAAATGGCATAAGGTAGGTCTTTCCCAAATTATTTGAGTGGAAAGTTTTGCTTGCTGTTTTCTCCTTTTTGTAAGTCTGTTACAACCGGTTTTGCCTCAGAGCATACTAAAATAAACGTTTACTGTAAACAAAACTGCGAAAAGCAACCAACAGACAAAGAACTCAAACATAAACTTAAAGAAGACCCTTCGCCAATATAAAGAGCACAACTATTTTAGTTGCATCACAGCTGCAATTATAAACATGGCAGCTATTATTAAAATTTCATAGTCTTTAACCGTTCAAGACCACAAAAAGTATTCTTCTATAAACATTCTCTCTTATTTCAGCCTTAGAATTTCATTCGCCTTTCACAATTTACAAAAGTTGAGTCACTACAAATTTATAGAGGCAAGGGGACATAGTTCAATCAATTAAAAGTTTCCTTTTTGCAATCTAGACAAATCAAAAGTCAAATCTAATTAAGGTACACTATTTCTTTCTTTTTTTTAAATACAGCCTCCACAACTAAGCTAAATAGAGTTAAATCGGACTATCTAACAGAGTTTACATTTTTTTATAACTATTAATTGACGTTTATTAATTTCTCATGTCGGCTAACACTCTTTAATTTTAGAAAAAAAAAGCTATTACCCTCCAAAAAAATCCCAAACTTTCAGAAAAAAAGGCTTAATTCGGCTGAGATTGCGTCCACATTTAAAAACTAACATTATTTCAGAAAAAAATAAAGAGATTGATGTTTATATAGTTAATAAAAAAGGTAAAATAATTCACGCTAGAAAGAAGCATCCGATCTGACTATCTTAAATGCATCAGATGCGATTACTTGGCGTTATCTACCTCTTGAGCTAACATATCAAGAAGTTGTAGTACGGGGTGATGCCCCGCCCCCCCTCCCTTCCTAAAAAAGGCGATTGCTTTTGAAAAGAACTTTTCTTAATTTGGAGCTACCGTAGACCAATTTATTCTATAATTTAATTGAATGTGTTTCCCGACTCCAGCAATGTTTATTGGGATACTTACAAAAAATTTGTCCTTGAAATTGTCCCAAATAAAAAACCAAAGGATCCTAAGGTAAGGGATATTGTTTTACCACTATAAATCAGTCTTATAACTTATAAATCGGCCCCTGAAGTTCCCTTTCAGCTAATCTTATCTTATATTTCTTTCCATGTCTGGATTCTGTATCAATTGCAAAATTCAGATCCATGAAACTGTCCTTTCTGAGGGAAAATCTCTTCTAGTTGCACTTTACACGGTGTATTTTTGCTTAAGTCCTAGTTGAGTCACATTTGTGCTCACAGACCCTGCTTCTAGAACACCTTGTGAAATAAGTGTCATTAGTAACGGCACCGAAGATATTTCACAAGACGACACTTTTAAGTGTGTTTATGGGAGGGGGTGAGGGGTTCGCCCCGTGAAGAACAGATTACTGATAGATTAGGGCTATTAGTAAATGTAGTTCATGTAATATTCTACTTAATTGTACCTACATTGTAGAGTGTCAAAGACTACCTAAGGATTTTTCTCTTTATTTGTTGGTTTTGCTTAGGTAGCTTTTCTTTTTTTAGTTTTTTTTTTGGGGGGGGGGGGCAGAATATACCCAGAATCTGTTTCCCTTATGGAAATATTTTGCCCGTTTTATTTTCATTTACGACGAAAACAAATTAATTATGATTACATTCATTTTATCGCCAACAGCATCATACTACAGATTTATTCGCATTTTAAGATAATTATAGATTTTTATCACTTCACAGCAAAATAAGAGAGAATGGTGATGTAAAAAGTGAGCATCACAAAACGAATAATCACAGATTAAAGTGCTATAAATCAAAATGACGGGCAATATTAATTATTTGATTGGAAGCTCCAAGATAAGCAGCCTTGGACGAAGCGTACGGTGACAGTACCTACAATAACCAAAAAGTTATAATAAAATATGCCAAATTTATAACTTATAATTTGCTGCTAAATATTAATGCATGGGGATTGCACAAAATCACACATAAACCACACCTCTTAAAAGTTAGTGCTACAAACAGTATTTTGCATTCAGTTTACTTAGCCTTCTCATCCCCAACCTCCTTCGAAGAGACAAACGATTTTCTGGATATGCTAGTCTTTCCCAGAAAGGCTTTATTTTCATTTCGTTCTTATCATACGAAAGGCTTGTCATTTATGAATAATTACTATTGTTTATGTTTATTTTTGTATAAACAAAGACAATTTGTATAAATAATTGTATAAACAATTTAGTTTTGTATAAAGAAACAAAACTAAATAAACAAAATATTTGTTTATGCTTATATGATTATTTTCATTACTTATTTTTGTATTTTTCAAAGGCAAAAAACGTCACTCAATCATACTAAGTATATATTTTTTCTCGTCATTCATTAAATTTAGATTTAAAGAATCTTAGGTAATTTAACTCCAATATTTGTCTAAAAGATATACGAGGAGAAAAGCAGAACTGAAATTAAAAAGAAGCGAAAAGAAAAGAAAGGAGGGGCTTCGAAGAAATAGACGAAAGAGAAGAAATATAAGAAAGTATACTCTGGATTTGCAACTTAATAGGACTAAAACGTATTAAAATTACTCCAATTTTCGTTCCATTCGAAGTTTCTTTCAAGAATACTTAGACAGTTAACCTTTAAAGGGAAAATATGATAAAAATAAAAAACACCCAGCAATTTCTAGCAGTCTATATCCCTACGAGTGAAAAACACAAGATCATGACAAAACGAAAGGTTCTTTAATAAATGTAAACTCTGAGACACATAAGCAAACAAACATAAAGAAAAAACACAAAAACAGACTAACAAAGAAATAGAAAAAAAAGCCAAAAAATACAAAACGAGAAAGAATGCACAGCCTTTAAAAATAGGAATAGAGATTGGAATACAAGAGAGATAGGAATAGAAATAGAAGGGAGATGGAATAGGAATAGATTATTAACTTCGATCATTTAAAAAAAAAATACTTTTTATGTTTTAATTGTATTTAAGTTCTTTACTAACATAGTTAATAACTGTGTTTTCAGTTTTCATCTTCAGAATAAATACTATTGTATCGGTTTATATTCAGATTTTTTACTCAATCACTGAGAAAGATTAAGATTTAATTATATCCTACAAGTAACTATAAATGTGATCACCTATCCCAACCATCTAGTTTCAAATGCCTAAAATTTCTAAAATTTCTAATGCCTTCCTTTTATTCTGTCCGTGTTAGTTTCAAAAAAAGTTACACACTACAAATTAAAAGTTCTAAATTCGAGTTGACAAACTTTGAGAGCAAAAAACGAAACAAAAACAAGGCGTCCTCAGCGCAAAAAAGGAAAACTAACATAAAATAAAGAACTATGAAAAGAGAAAGAACTGGGAATATCTAAAGGAAAAAAGGCACTCTTAAAAGTAAGCCAGTCAAGAACCGAACAAAACCCAATTCAGAAGTAGGACATATAACACATTAGGTTCTAGACTGGATTGAACTACTTCAACTGTATATTTAACCAATACATTTGGATTGTCCAGCTTCTTTGTATATGTTGAAAATTATTACGATCAGAATGTAGCTGTTTTTTTTTCTGTTCTTTAAATTATTTTAAACTAATTTTTTTTAGTTTCCGCATGGAACTTCAAAATTTACGTGACAATACGTTTTTTTCCTTTTTATGTCTGTCGTCCGGTAAGGTCTTTGGCTAGCAACTATAAATGTTGTATCTACTTCTGTATCGTTTTTTTTCTCTTGCTTACATAGGGCGGCAAAAAAACCTTTGTCAAAAAAGCACAATAAGTAATTTTATATTTTTTTTTTAATTAGCCTATCTAGTCCCTAGCCGTCGGGTTTTAACCTAGCCCCGACTATTTTTCATCAATCAAAAACTTTCCAAAATCAAAGAATCCTGATTCAAAAAAGTTAAAGTTGACTCCCCTTGTAAAAAGATTCAGAAAGTACACAACTCGATAAACTTAGGTATCGCGTTACTGTCGATGAGTTATGAATAACAAGACAAAATCATGAATAACACTATATAGATCAGTATTATCCAGCATGAAATGTTTTACTACCCATGTCTGCTGAGCATTGCGGCACTATCGGTGGCGCCAGTAGTTTCATCTTCCTGATGCTATATTATGATAAAGCGTGTAATTACGTGTTAAAATGTCAAAATTTCTTCTTTAATTACTTTCCCATATTGTTTGATCTCGTCTTTTAGTTGTATGAATTTAATCATTGTACTTGTATAGTTAATAAATTTGGTTGCAGAAATATAGCTTTTGAATCTGAATTATTATTATTTGCAAAAGCAACTAAAAAAGAAGCTGAATGAGAGACTAGTGACTATTTACCAAAATAGTGCGTAGATCCACATAAGTTAAAAAGAGGATCGTTTTAGCTGAAACTTTACCAATTCCTTTTACACTTGATGTAGTATAAACCAGAAAATGACATAGGAAAAATTTATGGAACAAAAAAAAACAAGAAGAAAGAGAGGCAGGTTAATTAAATACTAAAACGATATACTTCATCAAACAGAAACGTCCGAGAAACATGTTTTATCTAAAAATCTTCATTGATTTCTGAATACATGATCGAGCGAAAAGCAAAAAACTCATTAAACTGTTCATTGACATTTGAAAAAAAAAACAGAAAAAGGAAGAGTAATCATCAGCCATGACATAGGAATTATTCATGGAAAAAAAGAAGAAGAAAGGGTGACAGGGTAATTAAATCCCAAAACGATACACTTCAGTAAACAGAAACGTCTGAGAAACCCGTTTTATATCAATATCTTCACTGATTTCTAAATATACAATCCTGCAAAAAGCAAAGAATCATGTTCTTTAAATTATTCATTGGCAATTTAAAAAAAAGAGAAGAGTAATCATAAGCCATGACATAGGAATTATTCATGGAACAAAAAAAGAGAACCAGAAAGCTCAAATCTTCACTGATTTCTGAATACATAATCCAACAAAAAGCAAAAAAAGTCATTAAACTATTCATTGGTAATTGAAAAATAAAGAGTAATCATCAGCGAAGAAAAGAGAAGAAGAAGAAAGGGAGAGAGGGTAATTAAATGCTGAAACGATACACTTCAATAAACAGAAACGTCTGAGAAACCTGTTTTATTTCAATATCTTCAGTGATTTCTGAATACATAATCCAGCGAAAAGCACAAAAAAAGTCATTGGCAATTTAAAAAAAAAAGTAAAAAATAATAATAATAATCATTAGCCAAATCAAAGCAGTTCAGCAAGAAGGTGAGATAGAGAGCAATTGGAGGTTTTCCTAACTGCTTTGAAGCATGATCCAGCGCATAGCAACAAATCATAAATGAGTTATTAACATATTGAAATAAAATAAGACAGCTGATAGGGAAATTATCTCCCAAGACGGTGCATCTCCAAAAGCCGATAAGTTATAGAGCCCCGTTTTACCTCAAAAACTTCACTAATTCCCTTAGCACATGATCCAGCGTGACTCATATAGATCAGCACAAATCGGCCTGGTATACTTAAGCTATCTGTTGGGATATTTATTAAATACTGATTATCGGCAAATGGCTCTATTGGAGCCCAAACGTACGTCAAATATTCATCTAAAGAGGTGAAATTCTCCTAGAAAAAAAAAAGCTTAGTCTGAATTTCACGACGGAGGTAGTGTAGAAAAGAAGACAGAAAATAGAAAGAAAGGATTAACTGAAAATTAACAGGACCTGAGGAAAACTAACAAAGAATGTTGAATTTCAAATTAAAAAGCAAAGAATTCCCAATGAAGTCCAACAAAAATCGCTTTTTATGGGGTTAAACAATGTCTCGAGCTAGCCTGTTCATTCAACATATTCAAAATGGTGTTTCAGTTCATCTTGGAAATTAAAATTTTTGCTTGAAAACTACCTTAAAGCTTGAATAGCCATAGCAGATTAAACACCATTTTAATAATCTACAGGATTTTTTTTTAGTGTCCCCTAAGAAGCATTCCGGTGTAACTTCAAAGGCAGAAGAACACGTTTAATTGCAAGTACCGCAACAACCAATGGAAATGGCAAATCTTAATTCAGCCTGAAGGGGGGAGGCGTACTGGTAGCAGCACGTCTTTAAGATGGCAGAAGAATTCTTAAGAGACACTTGTTCTCCGTGGAAGCATAATAATAAGATTCAAGATCTAGAATTTGATAGAACATCACCTGCGGCGTTGCTACTAATAAACTATATCTCCCAAATAAAAATAGAGTTTGAGAACTTTTTTTCCCCGCACAGCATTGGTTCCATTTAGCAACACAGTTTAGCAGAAATTCCAAAGACGCCAAATACAGTTATCTGTTCCAGACACATACAAAATGGGCGGATAACCTCTTCAGGCCTTTTCATCTAACTTTCAAAGTCAGTGACTTCTACTTTTTACCCATTAATTCAGAGCCTAAAGTATTGGTTATTTAAGTATTTATTTACAATGTTCAGGTTTCTTTAAAATATTGCTTCTTTGTACTGATGAAGCTTAGTAGTATTTTACCTGTAATTATAATTAAACAAGGAAAACATTCAACGGAATGCAAGAACTCAAATTTACCATCCAGAAAGAACCAAATTAGTAAGTCTCAAACTCACATAAAAAGATAACACTGTTTTTTTGCGATACTAAAAGAAAAAGAAAAGCATTTAGCTTGTTTTCAAGGTAGTAAAGCAAGTTCCCTTCAGACCGTGATTTCAAATGTATATATCATATTAGGTTTGAGCTTACCGCTCAACAGTAGTTTATAAAATGAGTTTTTGGGAAGCCCCCCTTTTAACAAAATAGGATCTAGAACAAACTGTTTCTAATTCGTAAGTTTAAAGTTAACAGAAGGTATATATTCAAAACCAGCAAAAAGATTAGGTTTTTTCACTAATAAAAAAAAAGGCACGAAAAGTGATGACATGAAACTCAGCTGCTTAAAAAAAGAGCTGAAAAACAAAGGAAATACTACACCAAGTTTATACTTTTGGCTTATATTTATGTCGATTATGTGGAAACACTAACTTTAGAATTATATTTTTCAAACCTAAAATTTTGGGGAAGATAAACGGATAGTACATTTGTTACTAGGTATTATGCAGAACATAAAATTCAGACCTTTCTGGAACATCCAAATAACGCTATGGGTTATTTTCAATTGAATAGGAAAATAGCTTACTATTTTTGGATAATTGGATTCGCGAGTGAAGGGGCATAGTGGATTAGAATTAGGAAAAGTAAATTGTACCACAAATTGTGGATGAAAAAAATCAATCACTAAACTATCTTCCTTATTTCGTACAAAAAAGTTTTCAAAACTCAAACCAAGGAATCTTTGCTCAATCTCCGACAAGAATCAATTCCGAAAAACAGCAAAATGGTGTGTAAAGAGTCCAACATACCTGCTAAAGTATTCATTTTGCCAAAACGCTAAAATTTCGAATATAAACTCCAGCAGCATAAAAGAGCAGCAGTTTCTCCGCTAAAGTTTGAAAAAAAAGGGTAGAGATATTCACTTCAGCTGTTACAGAACAGTTATTTGATCTTCCACATCATAGTATAGTTTGATTGCATTATTAGAGATTAAAATGGACTAATACAAAGATTTAGAGAAATCAAAGGAACTATAAAGAATTAGCTATAGGGGGATTTGCATAAAGGAATGAGGGAGATTGTGATTAAATCCCACTTACGATGGTATAACTAGAAATCATGCCATGGTCTCTTATAATAATAATATTGTGAAGACGCTGAAAATTCGAAAAGTCGATCTCAGGAAACTCGGAAATTACTCAGTAAAGGCCAATATAAAGGAATAATCTTTAATAATTATAATGTTAGAGTGAGAAGCCAATAGGGACGTTTTTTCACTCATCAATATGCTAAGATCTTACATCTTTTGTAAGAAAACGCTTAAAAGTGAAATCTTTGAACAAAGATCTTACATCTCTGGTCGTTTTTGTGCAAACGTCCTTCATCATTCTTCTCTGATCAGCGGTCTGAAAACAATAATGAGTAGATCATCAAAGTTCTCTCATTATTGTTCTATATGGCAGAACAGTGGCGGTCTTCACACTTTTTGCGAACATCAGTGAGCTGTAAGATCTTAGAACAAAGATGAGTTAAAAAACGATAATCTTTGCAGAAAGATGTAAGATCTTAGTGCTAAAAAACGGGCCTAATATATTCCAGAGTAGTAAACGAAGAAATTTTCAAACTCAGTTCCACAAAAAGCTCTGATCTTAACCTGCTCCTTTTTTATTATCTTTAATTGTCAGGTTGACCAAAGGACAGGTTAGGCGTATAATGTTTACATAAAAAGATAAATTCAGGTTGTTTGTGTCAAATTCCCAGACGTTCCCTGCGCTCAACAGAGATCATTGCAATTAATTACAATAACTTATTGAATAAGTGTAATTATTGTGCTCTATTAAACAAGGTTCGTGCAATAAAATGGATTTCACACAAACATAATAAAAAAAAAAATCCTGCAAAACCAGAGTCTTTGAGACTAACCGTAAATATTGTAAGCTTATACTAACAGATGTACATTCCAAGAATTTTCTATTTAGAAAAGGACGAATTGCACCTAATTGAGCTCTGAAGCGCAATAAGCAAATAATTAATAGCAATAAGTTTCAATAAGTGCTTCTGAAAGCAATTCAGTAATTGCAATAGGCCATTGAACGCTAAAAATTCAAGAAATCGATTGCAAACAGCTTATTCAACACATGGATTGCTCATCCTTCTGGACTTCTATGCCGTTAACTTCAGTTTGATTGTAATTGTGCACAATATTATGTCATCATAAAGAATTCACGTCATCACATAGGATTTTCTTAAAAACAACCATTGTAGTTTATCAGATAAGAGTTTCTTTCGTCACCTTTTATGTTATTTTCTGATATGTATCAACTGTTTTAATTGTACATTTTTTCTTTCAATGATCTCCTCCAAAGCATATACGACCACCCTTTCTATAAGAACCTTATAACTTACAACCCTTGCCCTGAGAGCTGTAGGGGGGAGGGGTTGTCTTCCTCACAGACATAATTTCCGAACCTTAAACTACGATGAACAAAATTGGTATCTCCAAATTTTGATAGGATGTGTTAAGGTAAATGATGAGCGTGGAGCGAGGGGGAGGGGCTGCTGCTCTCAAATTAATTTCTCTTAAAAACGGCACTCTAACTTCCAATTTCAAATTAAATGGGCCCCATCTGAAGTTTATACGACCACCCATTCCATAAAAACCTTATATTACCCCAGGGCATGACTTAGAACCCGAGGCATTGTGATACGTTCTTTGGACTATTTTGAGCAAAATCGCTATTTCACAATTTTAATCAGATTCGTTTAGTGAAGAGGGGTCGTCTGAGGGGGAGAGGAGCTAGCTGTGCTCCATTACTTTTGACTCTTAAAAGGGGCACTAGAGCTTTTGATTACCAATCCAATGAGCCCCCAGGCTCTGGGGGTTTGTTTCAACCCCAAAGCCTTGTTATTTGATATTTAGACTATTTTGAATAAAATGGCTATCTAGAAATTTCTATTAGATGCATTTCGGGACAATACGACGTGTGTGTCTGTGTGTGGGAGGGTGTTAGATGTCCTCCGATCACTAACTCTTAAAAAGGGCACTGGAGTTTCTGATTACCAATCCAATAAGCCCCCTCCATGCCCGACCACAACCTTATATGCCCCAGGGCATAACTTACAACCATTGCCCTGAGGGCTGGGGGTGGGCTGTCATCCTCAAATACATAATTTCCGGACCTTTTAACTACGTTGAACAAAATGGCTATCTCAAAATTTTGATTGGAATTTTTTGGGGAAATGATGGTCGTGCAGGGGGGCATTTGCCCTCCAATCACTTTGGACTATCAGAAAGGGCACTAGCCCTTTCAATTTCCAATAGAATGAGACCTATTTCAAGTTTCTACGACAACGATTTCTATAAAAACCTTATATGCCCCCAGGGCAGAACTTACAAGCCTTGCCCTGAGGTTATTTGTTACAAGCCTTGCCCGTTAGAAATTTGTTTGAAACTAAAAAACATTGATAATAGGTTTCAGATGCAAGTTCTTCATTTGTTTTTCTTTATTTTTCTTTGTTTATCGCACTCTCATCCCTTTTTGTTATTTTCAACTATATTTTAGCTGTTCAGTCTAGTTTCTTTCGTTGACAAAGGCTTCAGGCCTGAAATTGAGACATTCGGGCATTTTTTTTTTTTTTTTTGGTTTCTTTTTTGCTGTCTGGATTTAAAAATTTTACTGTTAAATATCTATCTATATATTTTCACTTGATTTACAAAGATAAGCAGAGCAAAAATACCTTTAGTGATATATCTACCATTATGGCAAAATAGAACCCGAAAGTGCCGACTGTGCCATTAAGATCAATATACGATGAGAAGGTATTAATAAGAAAAATATTTGATAGAACAAAGTTGGACTACTTTGCTATAATAAAAAAGAGAATAATAAGAATAATAAAATAGTAGAATAAGTAAAATAGTAAGAAAAGTAAAATAGTGAAAAAGCAAAAAATAATAATAAAATAGTAAGTTAAAAATGAGAGTAAACTAACGCGATAAAGCCCAATCCAGTCCCAAGCAGACTTGGGGAAATGTTTAGATATAGTAACAACAGCTTCTCCTGGACGATCCAATTGCCAACCGTCTATAATCTTAAACATTGCAGCCGCTTTGGACTTTTCAGCATAGTGCGGTACCTAAAAATAGAATAAAACTAAATGTGCCTAAATCCACTTCTGACAGAATTTGAGCTACTTTTCTACAGATAACATCCATTTTACATTCATTGTGCTATAATAATTATGCTGCGAATTTAATTTAATTATATAATTTGTGAACTCAAATATGCATTGAATTGTCTATTAGTTATTAAATTGTGTATTAAACATTAAAGTGCTAATCAAATACTAAAAGTCAAATATTCTGTATTAAATATCGAACTGTGTGTTAAATATTATGCAATAAATAAGTTGTGAATTTAATGTGTCTTGTAATCCAATAATTAATCAACAATTATGGTGCTTTATAATGTACTTTGGTGGGGAGAACAAGTTTGCCTTGAAGTAAGGTTAGGCTTTAATTCTGATTTTAACATCGAGCTTTTATTCTTTTTTGGGGTTGTTTTGGGCCATTCCTTTAAGAAACATAATCAAATCATGTCTTTCTAAAAAAATAAATTTTTCTAAAAGCAGTATCACGTGAATATATTTATTAATTAAGATTCTAATGAGTATTTTAAGCTTTTTCTTTCTTCTTTGTACTCTGTTTTCGTACTATATAAATAGAGTCTAAATTGAAACGTTACATAACATCAGATTTGGTATACCAATTCGCATTTAAGCAAGAAAAAATTCTAACTTTATCAAAGAGAAAGAAGATATCATGGGATATCAATACATAGCGGCTTCTCAACAGAAATTAGCCTAATAGAAACCCAAAAGAAACTACAAGAAAGAAGCTATGTGAGAACTAAATCGCAAAATACAATGTAAAAACGCAAAAGACATCAATAAAAAGACACACACCACAAACAATAAGACAATAAGTCTCCAAGAAACAAGCTTTATGAGAATTTAAACGCAAAAGACACAAGTAAAATGGAATACACCACAGACAAGTTTCCACAATTAAAGAGGCTCATCAGCGAATCATATTATACCTATAACGGCAAGTCATATGGAATGCAATAAGATGCCTGAGTCATCTTGAAGGTGCCACTCATTTAGTTTATTCAAAGAATAGTTAAAAACTTTTTGGCTTCGTACACTTTTTATGTTTTGTTTTCTTTGTTTTTGGTTCACTTTTTTTGTGTAGGATTGGTTGGATTAATATAATTTTTTAGTCTATATAGCCTTTTTCTTCTATTTGTTTTTTTCTTGTGAGTAATGTTACAATTTTTAGAATATTTTTTTATTTTTGATTTAGTGATTTAATGAATTGTATGGCTTCCCCTCTTTTACAGGCCTAGGAGCCTTTGGGAGATTAGTACCCTGTATTAATAGTATGATTAACTAATAATGAACAAATCTTTTCTTCTTACTTTATATATCTGAGAATTTCAGAATTTTGCAAAAAAAAAGTTCCTAAAAAAAAAAACCAACAACCGTTCTATCTAAAACTGATTCAAGGGTAGTAGATTAAACATGTCATACATCCATATAAGTATAGTAAAGTTTTTACCATGTCTAAACACATTAAAAATGAGTTTTTTCAAACAAGATCGTTGTGAAGCTGGAGATAAATTACTGAAGAATATGAATAAAATACCTAGTACCTAGCAGTTTTAGGAAAACTTTAATTAAACCCTCAATAAGAATGGTAATAAGAGTGAGGGGGGTAGTTTGTTTGGTAGGAGGCAAATTATTTGTTATGATAATACTTTTTAGACTTAGAGATGCTGTGGATAAAGTTTTAAGAAAAGAACAGTGTGGTTTTAGGAAGAGTAGAGGATACGTCGACCAAATTCCATCTTAGATTAATAACTTAGAAGCACCTCAATCATGAAACGCCTTTAGTCCTCAGTTTTGCAGATTATAAGCAAGCGTTTGATTCAACCGATAGAAGAGGTTTAGGGAAAGTCTTATCCTTGTATGGCATGCCGGATAAATACATCAGTAATTAATACTATGTACGAAAAAAACATTGCTGCGATTAAGGTGTTAAATAAGGTTAAAAGCTGATTTCGTATTGAATCAGGGGTTAAGCAGAGTTGCATTCTATCCCCATTTATGTGGCTCATTTTGATGGACTTCCTCCAAAAGAACACGGCAAAGGCTACGAGAGAGCATGGAATCAAATAGGAAGGTAAAACTCTCCTAGACTTACATTATGCCGATGATTTGAGTGACGACCTAGATGCAAATGTTAACAAAATGATTTTGATGGGTTTTTTTATGTAGGTAGTATTATCAGTAAAGACGGTCGATGCAGTGAAGATGTTAAAAGTAGAATAGTCAAGGCCCAGGGAGTTTTTTCTTTCGCAGTTGAAAAAAAATTTGGGAGAATATGAAGATAAGTCTGCGGACCGTAATTAGAATATTTGAATCTACAAGGATGGCAGTGGTCAAGTATGATTCTGAAACATGGGCGCTCCAAAATACGGAGCAGGATTTATTAGTTGCTTTCCAAAGGAGCTGTCTACAGAAATTTTTTTTGGCACCCTTCCGAGTGAACGTATTTTAAACAGTAGGTTATACGAAAAATGTATTCTATCAAGTGTTCTACGGCTGGAATGAGAGAAAGGTTGAGATGGCTAGGAAACGTGCTGCGGATGAAGGATGAAAGACTGCCAAAGATCGTCCTTTTTGGCCAACCATCTAAGGGAAAGCGAAAAGCAGGTTGTCCCCAAAAATGGGTGGGAGCAGGTCGAAAGGAAAGTTTAATGGAAATTGGAACTTCTTGGGAGGGTGTAAAGAGGAGGGCTTTAAATAGATTGGGATGGAGTAGGACCATGCAGAGCAGCGTTTGCCTCAGGTGGCTTTGTGTTGCAATGAGATGTTAGTAGTAGTAGCAGTAGTATTATCCACTTATGGCTGCCTCCAAAAAGCTACAATCTAACCTAAGCGTATTTTCAATTCACCTTTTTTCGGGCTTCATACGGATTACCACCACATTTCCTGAGGTTAAGTGTAATGCAATAGACTATCCCTTATCTTACAGAAACTTTCATCTATTGTAATGGCAAATAAATAATACAATTTGTTATTATCCAGAAAGTTAACTGCCAATTTTAGCAGCATCAAACAGTTCGTGATAACGAACTGTAAGTAAGGAGCAACTCGGCCCAATAGTAACCAAACTCTAAAATTTGGAAAGATAGCAACAGATTCATCAAAAGAATTAGCTTTTCATGCTGATCCCAAATATAATAAAATTCATAAAGTTTCATGTTAACTAAGTTTAAAAGTTTAAATGTAACCTAAGTATAAATTCATTAAGTTTTAAAATTTGCCTGATTTCTTAAGAAGGAGGAAACACCCCCACAGAGCCAAGCGATCTTAATCAAAATCACTCTCAATTGAGCATATCAGATAACCCAACTGTAGAGGTTTCAAGCTCGTGTCTATAAAAAAAATGAAGAATTTTGTATTTTTTGTCAGAATAAAGATTAGGGATATGTGTTGATTTTTTTTCTTTTTTTATTTTCCCAGTTGTGATCGGATAGAACCAATAGTTCTATAAGATCAGAAGAGAGCTCATTCAAACAAACCAAAAGTTGCAGTGCCCTTACTAAGTAACCAAAAATATTGGATTGCAATATTTGCCACCCTCCCATGCTCCTTTTTTCCCCAAAGATATTCGATTCAAACTTTGAGATAGCCATTTGATTCAGCAGAGTTGAAAGGACCAATATCTATCCCTTTGGGGATGACATGACCCTTCATAGTCACTTGGGAAAGGGTTGTAAGTTATGCAATCTGTCCACTGTTCACATATAGTATTTATTATTGGGAAATATAGATTTCTATTTTTTTGGGGGGGGGGGAGGGGGTTTCCCACGGGGAGAATTTTCCATGGAAAGAAAAGTTTCCAGGAAAAAATTTCTACAAGGGGGGAGGGAAATAGTTTTCCTGGCATGATTTAAGATGATCAGAAATTACTCCGTATATGAGGGGGGCTGACCCTAACTCAACCCTCTTTACGCTTAAGTCTGACTTTTTGTCATAATCCTTTAAGAATGACTCCTGAAATTTAAGAGCCGTTGAATTTGAATGAAAAGTATTTACAAACTTTAAGACTTTGAAAGAGGGGAGAGTTATATCAGATTTCACCGGCCGTTCATTCTATCTTGCGGTAAAGATAATCCTAAAATTACATGTTAAAAAACAAACAACGAGTGTCCTTTGGTCCTTTTATCTTCTTTTAAGCTGAGAGCCTCTTGAGGTCCTTTTGTTTACCTTCTCTTTACCTCAAGATCCTTTTATCTTTTAATTTATAAGGTCCTTTGATATATACCTTTTAGGGTAATTTATCTTTTTTTTAAGTCAAGAGCCTCTTAATCTAAAATCGATTCTCATCTACACTTATCTAATTTCACTTAGTTCAGTCTTTCCTTTGCTTTACCTATATTAAACATATTGCTAGAGTAAGTTTTTATCCTTATTAAACAATATCGAACTGTAATATAGACTGCTATTGTTAATACCTAAAATGAAGTGTTTCAATTAAACAGAGTATTTTTAAAGCATAATAATTTCACAATTAATCCGTAGTCACTAAACTTTTCTCTAACACAAGTTGTGTGTATCTGTTTTTGTCCCGTTCCCCACATAGATATTTGTCCCGTTCCGCTCATAGATTTTTTGTCCCGTTCCGCTCATATATATTTTGTCCCGTTCCGCTCTTGACCCAAAAGCAGAATCACCCATCTAGGGGCCCTGATTGATAGGGGTTGCCTCACTAGATTTTTGAGAAATATCTTTTTTGTATCTTCATTTAAAAATTGAAAAAAAAATCCTTGCCCCTCCCTATCCCCCCTTTATATTTTGTGGAAGTATTCAAGTTCAAGCATGTAAAAGAGACTCGAAAATTCTAAGTCTTAGGTGGGGGGAGTGGCAATAATCCTGATTGGCTAAATCTATGTGTAGATACGTACCGCTACAGAAAACGTTGCAACCACCGGTTTGTGGTCGGATTGAGTATAGTTTTTCAGAGCCCTGTAAGAGTGCTGCTTCAAAGACAATTTTTGACCCTCGAATTCCCATGGAGCCACACGGGATAAAATTCGATCTGTCCAAGCTGGTCGTCGCCTAGAAAGAATAACCGCATCTTAAAAAAGAGAAAGAGATGTAAGGAGAAACAGAAGGCATAGAGATCACGAGAAAAAGATAACCAGCTAAAATATGTAATTATAATTTGTATAAAATTTAGGTGTGTTTGAATTCGTGATCTTTCTTTATATTTAGAAACTGTGCTAGGTTCATTGTCATGCTAGACCATCCATAGTTGATTCACCATTCCATGATCTTTTTTTTTTTTTCTTTCCTTTTTTTTTGTTTGGTGTTGTTTAATTGGTCCTTGATTAATAGAGCTTCGCTTTTTACCTCAATCTGATCTAGACTTCAACAAAGATTGTAAATTCAACAAAGATTGTACGCTAAAGGGGATGCTATAAGAGATGGATCCTTGGGAGGGTAAACCAAAATTGGCATAGCAATGTGTGATGTAAAGAAACGAAGGAATTAGTTTCGAAGTTCAACCCCACGTTGACTAAACGCCTTTGTCGATTTCAAGGGTTTGAAATATGAACGGTTATTAAAATTATTACAGGGATTAGGAACTTTAGGAATGATCAGTGTCAAATTGGAAGGGCTAATTCCCCACTTTACCAAAGATGTCAGGCTGGAGACATTTTATAAATTGGATTTGAAGCTGGATTTTTTTTTATTTTTATTTTTTATATTTGTCCAAGTAATGGCCCTTCTAGTCTAAGCTTCGAATATGTCTGACGAGTCCGTTGTGATTTATAATAATAGCATAGCCTACACTCAAGCATCTTTCGAGAAAAGATATTTCAGGATGTAAAAGATTCTTCTTTTTCTTGACCTAATTTTATAAATACGTCACTTTTTTCTCGACTTGATTCTTTACTTTACTTGCCTTAGCCAGTTTTAATGTAATTTCTGTTAAATATAATTTTATTAGACTACTTGAGTTGAACTTTTTTGGTCTATTTTTCAATTCTGTCTCAAACAGTCCTCATTTTTTATAGGTCAAAGTTTTATGCTTCATAAAATTCGAAAAATGATTGGAACAGTCATAGCCATTATGCTTGGCTTAGCTTCTAAAGAGGTACAACCTGCTGGAGGTTCAAAAATTATTCAACAAAGAATAATTGTTTTATTACTACAGTATTTCAGGAAATGACAGCAAAATAACAGCTTGTTGCCATAGAAATCTTATTTTTAATTTCTACTTACAAACTGCAAATACCAAACACCTTTGAAGTGTTATTATAACTTCAACATTGCTTTACTAGTGTCATTGAAGTAAACATAATAAAACAGAAAATATTTTTTTAATGGTAATAAAAAAAAAGAAAAAAAAGAAAACAGAGATATTAGGCAAACACTGTCAGCTCGATTCTGAATACTGTTTGCGTTTAAAAATTCTAACCCATTTATCTCGATAATCTTCCAGAGAATTTATCCTCCTTTCCTTGTTTCTCGTGTTTGTTTTCACGTCCATGAATGATTTTCCGTTAACAGCGGAATATTACTCAGTAATACTTTATTAGACTAGCCAAAGAACCGATCGGACGGCAGGCACAAAAAGGAAGAAAAAAACAGTAGCGTATAGTCTTTTGTGGGAACCACAGAAAAACTATATTTTGCCCCTTCTCCTAAACAAGAAATTGTATGTCCCCTTACCCCCTAAAAAAAATCTGAAAAACAATTTAATTCCCCCCCCCCAATTCCCCACTGTGAGACAGTAAAGGGTATGTTACCTAGTGATAATCATTCCACCTTACATGATTGGCTAGGCGTTATGGGCACTTACCAATTATGTAAAGTAAGATAATAATCTTACTTACTTTAGATCGTACTCATTTGAGCCTACTCTATATTTATACGTAGGTGGGAAATGTGGCTCCATCTCCGTCATCAATGCGAAAGCTTGTCCCGTTTTCATGGCCTTGGATAACTCATCATGCTCAAACGCTGTTGACAACTCCTTCTGTTTGACCAAGTCAATTATTTCTTGCGTGTCTAGTGTTCCAGGTTCCAATCGGAAGTTAAAGTCACCAAACCAAAATGTGTAGCTAAAAGATAGTGGTCTTAGAACAATCCATAAAATTAAAATTGCAGTGCTAGGCGTAAAAGACACTTCAATTGTTGGTAAAACCCGGCACAAAGAAGTCCATTGAACTCCATTGAAAACCCGAGAACTCCATTGAAAACCCGTAAACAATAAAACCCGGCACATCAATATATACCTCCCCCTCTCCCCGCAAGGCTCTATGGCCGGGAATGCAAGCAGTAAAAGCCTTTTCATTAGCCATGGAGCGTAAAATTATTAGGTTGTCTTGTATACCAGATGCACAAAAGACCCACCAAAAAATTAGGCCAAGGAGGTGGGGAAAGAGATCGATTCTCAAAATTTCATTTACGGGAGGAATTCACTTGCTTTATGGTGATTTTTTAATTATCTTTGTGAGAATTTTTAAGCAAAAAAAAAAAATATTCACAAAAAGCGAGCAAGTATACATTTCAAACTGGCAAATTTAAAAAATCTGCACATTTCCTATTCCAAAGAAGAAAAGACACTTTAGCAATTACCAAAATATCACGTTTTTTGGTAGCATGTTAAGAATTTGGTTTGTAAAACGAATGTCCTTCGGGAGGAGCCCCCCCCCCAGGTGGGTTATTAAAGTCATCCCCTCCAGTGGGTATGCTGTTGGATACACCTTTTCAGCTGAACTATGAAGATAATAAAAACATAAAATACACATTAGAAAACATGAAAAGATATTAAAAAAAAAAACTGAGCATGTATAAGTAAGTGCGTGGGATAGATAGATTCAGTAGGCTCATTTTTTGCTGCTAAGCTTTTACTTCTCTTACATATTCATTCTAGTTCGGTCATTCTGGTTTTCGTTTTTTGCTTGATCAAAGTGCTGCGATCTTAGAGCTCGCTTATCCCGGTCAAGGTGGTCAAATCTAAATTCTTTCTATTCAATACGACACCGAACAGAGAACTTTGAAGATATTCTCATCGAAGTCCTTAGATCACTGACCAGAACCGAATAAACTTTGATTCAATAAAAAAAAAAAATGGTCCAAGAAGTAAGATTAGAGTCTCAGATTGAATTGAAGTTATCAAGTATTTTGCAGTAGATTGCATACATAGGTTGCATCAAGACATGGCTAATTGTAGAAAGAGAAAAGCCAAAACAGATAGTCCAAGTAATTGAGAGGCAAGTGTTTATATCGCTGGGGCACGGGTAAATGACAGAATTAAGCATGACTCTCTTATTAGACAATTATATGTTTGTTAGTTTTTGGAAAGGCATATTTGCAAAGATTCTCAGGTATGTTGACCAAGAATTCAAAATTGACACAAGACTGTTAGATTGCCTATAATGAGAGGCAAACAAGGCACGCCCGCCAATGGTCTTAAGAAGTTTGCCGAAGATCTCGGATATACAGCCAGACGGTATAAAAGTAAAATACTATATAGGCATGTTAAGAAATTGAGAGAAAACAGTCAATCTGGACGTGTCCCAGGCAAAAATATCACAATTAGTGATAAAGAAAGAGTTAAAGAGAGATAGACAGAACATTTTGGGAATATGCTAAACCGTGATAGTTACTAGAACAGATATAAAAGAGAATGAAAAAGTTTGTGACACTTTGGATGTGAAGGAAGATTTATTTTCAGAGGAAAAATTGGTAACAGTACTAAAAGGATTGTAAAATGGTGGGGTGCTAGGGGCTGATAGTGTGGTAAATGAGTTTTTTAGATATAGTGGTTAGAGATACGTTACTGAAGATTATGAATATGATTTTTTTTAAGGAGAAGTTTCTAGCAATTTTTAGGAAAACTCTAATTAAACCCCTCTAAAAGAAAGGTGTTAAGAGTGAGTGTAGTAATTATTGAGGCATTAGCCTGGTTTCAGTAGGAAGCAAATTACTTAGTATGATGATACTTTTTAGACTTAGAGAGGCGGTAGATAAAGCTTTAAGAGAGGAACAGAGTAGGTTTAAGAGGGGTAAAGGATGTATCAACCAAATTTTCACTCCTAGATTGATAATTGAGAAGTGCCTGAATCATCAAACGCCTTCAGTCCTCAGTTGTATAGATTACAAGCAAGCGTTTGTTTCAGCTGATAGAAGAACTTTAGTGAAGGTCATATCCTTATTTGGTACACCAGATAAACATATTACAGTTATTAGTGCTATGTACGAGAATAATATTAGTGCGGATAAGGTAGGAAATGAGGTTAGTAGTTGGTTTCGTAATATACCAGGAGTTAAGCAGGGTTGCGTTCTATCCCCAAGCATGCATCATATTTATGGGCTTTGTCCTAAGGAGCACAGCAAAGATAATGGGAGAAAACGGAATCAAATGGGAAAGCAAAACTCTCCGACTTAAATTAGGCTGATGATTTAAGCATCCTAGATGAAAATTTTAGCAAAATGAATGAACTTTTAGAGGTTTTGCTAGTTCAGGGTGCAACAATAGTTTTAAAAATTAATGTTAAGGAGACCAAGTCGCTGAGACTAGGAATAAGTGAAGGTGATATGGTGACTTTGGGTAACGAGAAGATCGATCAAGTGGACAGCTACGCTTATCTAGGTGGTATTATTAGTAAAGACAGTGGATGCAGTGAAGAAGTTATAAATAGAATAGCCAAGGCCCAGGGTACTTTTTTTGCATTTGAAAAAAGTTTGGAAGAATTGGAAGAATTTGGTGCATCTCAAACAGCAAGCTGTAATGAAAATGGGGTTCAATCCCTCTTTCTAGGGCTATGATGAGGTACCAGACTGACTGACCGTATCTCAAACAGTAAGCTGTAAGGAAAATGTGGTTCAATTCCGCTTTCTATGGCTATAATGAGAGAAAGGTTGAGATGGCTATAATACGTTCTGCGGATGGAGGATGACAGACTAGTATTATTAATAAAGACAGTGGATGCAGTGAAGAAGTTATAAATAGAATAGCCAAGGACCAGGGTACTTTTTTTGCATTTGAAAAAAGTTTGGAAGAATTGGAAGAATTTGGTGCATCTCAAACAGCAAGCTGTAATGAAAATGGGGTTCAATCCCTCTTTCTAGGGCCATGATGAGGTATCAGACTAACTGACCGTATCTCAAACAGCAAGCTGTACGAAAAATGTGCTTCAATGCCGCTTTCTAGGGCTATAATGAGAGAAAGGTTGAGATGGCTAGAATACGTTCTGCGGATGGAGGATGACAGACTGCAAAAGATTGTCCTTTCCGGCCAACCGTCTAGGGCCAAACAAAAAACAAGTCGTCCCCGAATAGGGTGGGAGGATGTCACAAGGAAAGGCTTATGGGAAATGGGTACTTCCTGGGAGAGTGTAAAGAGGGAAGCTTCGAAATGATTAGGGTGGGGGAAGAGCGTCCGTAGCTATGTTGGTCTTAGGCGGCTTGATGCTGCAGTGAGTTGTTAATAGTAGTAGTAGTAGTAGACACAAGATACTAACAGATTCATTAGCCAAAAAGCCAAAAACTGGTTCCAATTCAAAACCTCTTAAGAAGGAGTACTAGTTTGACGTCACTGATCATTTCTGTCACTTGGTCAAAATAATTAATTATAATTTATTATTTATTATCTAAAACAGAATTTATTATTTTGGTACAGAAGGCAATTAGCACTATTCTTAAAAGCTACTAAATTAATAGATTATTTAAAAGCAAAAAGTTATAATATTATCAATAAAATAATTAACATGTCAATATCAATGAGCTTCAATCACAATTCTTGTCGGCAGAAATGGAGGAAAAGGTCCACAATCATCGAATTTCGTCAGGAACTCTGCTCTGAAAAGCTAAAAGTATCTTTTTTGTTTCTTTTTAAGGAAAGTTATTTTTAAGAACGGCAAGAAGTATCACAGAAGATCACCCGGAACAGTGGGACATCCGGAAAAAGATCATTAACCTAGAAAAATTTCTAGGTTGAAAGTTGCCATAATATATGCATTAACCGACTAACAGTGGCCCTTTCCAAGTTTGAAAACAGCCACTTAAGTTCCGAGTTTTTGGGCAAAGCATAAACAAAACGGATTTCATTTCCAATAAGTTGACTTTAAAGCAAACTACTTTTGATGTAGTATTTAAGGGTGGAATTGAGTTATTTATGTATTTACTGGACATCCATCATTCAAATAACACGATAAGACGGAGTGGAGGAAACAGAAAAGAAGAAAAAAAAACAGAACAAAACAAAACACGTGAACAAGAAACCAATTACTGCACTAACTCTTGTCATAACAACGACACTGAACAATAAAATATGAATTAGAAACGAATTTAAATATTACTACTCTAAATATGGTCATGCAAAGACATAAACAAATACTAAACACTATTGAGCTAAAGCATAATAGTGTTCAGAGCATGAACACTATTGAATTAGTTGTGAAGAATTTTCAGTTACATTTGGCCATTAATTTAATAAGTGTACGATCAGGGTCAGCGAGTTTAAATTTTCTGATCAACGGAGAATTCCGATGCGAGGCGGCAACCGAAACCAATATTTAGCGAACCGAAAAAAAAATGGACCGGACTTTTAAGCAATCAGCTCTAGCAAACACCTTCCAAAATGGAGCAACATACAAGATGTGAGGCAGGGCCACGGAATTGAAACTACTACTACTACTACTACTAACAACTCACCGCAGCACCAAGCCGCCTGAGGCCAACACAGCTACGCACGCTCCTCCTCCACCCCAATCTATTCAAAGCCTCCCTTTTTACACCCGCCCACGAAGTTCCCATTTCCTTTAAATCTTTCTTTATGACGTCCTCCCAGCCCAGACGGGGACGACCTGCTTTCCGTTTAGCCCTAGATGGTTGGCCGAAAAGGACAACCTTCGGCAAGCTGTCATCCTTCATCCACACAACGTGCCCTAGCCATCTCAACCTTTCTTTCCTTATAGCCCTAGAAACCGGGATTGAACCACATTTTTCGTATAGCCTATTGTTTGAAATACGGTCAGTCAGCCGGGTACCCAGAACATTCCTTAGGCAATTTCTCAGGAAAACATCTAGCAAATCTTCATCCTCTTTTCAGAGTGCCCATGCTTCAGAGCCAAATTTGACCACTGTCATCACTGTGGTTTCTAATATTCTAATCTTGGTTTGCAGACTTATTTTCCTATTCTTCCAGACTTTTTTTAACCGTGCAAAAACACCCTGTGCCCTGGCTATTCTATATTTAACATCTTCACTGCTCCCACCATCTTTACTAATAATACTACCAAGGTAAGTGAAACTGCCCACCTGATCAATCTTTTCATTACCCAACGTCACCTTTTTATCTTCACTTATTTATAGCCTTAGTGACTTAGTCTTCCTAACATTAATTTTCAAACCAATTCTAGCACCCTGAACTAACAAAACCTCTAAAACTTCATTCATTTTGCTCACACCTTCATCTAGGATGCTTAAATCATCAGGATAATCCAAGTCCAGGAGACTTTTTCCTCCCCATTCGATTCCGTGGTCTCCTATTGCCTTTCCTGTGCTCCTTAAAACAAAGTCCATCAAATGATTCATATAAAGGGAGATAGAACACAACCCTGATTAACTCGTGATTTAATGCAAAACCAGCTGCTAACCTCATTGCCTACCTTAACCACAGCAGTATTATTCTTGTACATAGCACTAAGCACTTTAATGTATTTGTCGGGTATACCATGCAAGGATAAAATCTTGGCTAAAGCTCCTCTGTCAACAGAACCAAACGCTTGCTCATAATCAGTAACAAAGAGGACCAAAAGTGTTTGACTACTAAGAGACTTCACAATTACTAACTTAAGAGTGAAAATTTGGTCGGCACAACCTCTGCCTTTTCTGAATACGCATTGTTCTTCTCATACAACTTAGTCTACAGCATCTCTCAGTCTAAAATGAATCATATTACTATGTAACTTGCCACCTAAAGAGACCAGACTAACGTTTCAATAATGACCATACTAATTTCTATTGCCTTGTGTATTCCGTGATTTAATTAAGGTTTTGCTAAAGTCGGTAGGTATTTCCGTTGGTTTAAAGATCCAATTCATAGTCTTACGTAGCTTATTTCTAACATCCGACCCCCAATATTTAAGGATCATATTTAACACCCCGTCAGCACTTGGAATCTTATTATTTTTTAATCCCTTTAGTACTGTTGCTAATTCCTCCTCACAAAACAAATCTTCCTTCACATCCAAGGTATCACAAACTCTTTCATCTTTCTCTATATTTTTTCCTGCAACTCTATCTCGGTTTAGGAAATTCTCAAAATGTTCGGCCCATCTCTCTTTAGTTTTTTCCTTATCGCTAATTGTGACCCCATTCCTATTTTTAACTAGGCCAAGTCCACATTGACTACTCCCTCTCAATTTGTTAACGTGCGAGTATAATATTTTACTATTATGTCGTCCAACTGCGTTTTTCAGATCCTTGGAAATTATATTCATAGCCTCAAATTCATAACTCATTGTTTCGTATTTTAGTGTTTTCTTCACTGTCTTTATACTCTTTTTGTTTTCATACGATATCTCACTCTGATAATTCTTGTACAAGTCCTTTCTCCTTACTATTAAACATAAAGCTTTTTCACTAATATTCTTAGCTGTAGTTCTAGCTTTCTTCCCTAATACGCCTTCAGCAACTTCACAAATTATTTTTCTAAAATCATTCCAACCATCTTTCACATTGTCAAATTGTAAACTCTCAAGTTTAGCATTCAACTGTTCTCTTAAATTCTCATCCTGGAGTCTACCAACATCATAACTTCCCGGGAGGTGGTTACCCTTCCGATATTTCAGCTTTAGATTAACCCTTGAAACTACTAGATGGTGATCTTGACTTTTAACATCAATAACAGCACTCCTACATACCCTAGTATCTTGTATTGATCCTGCCAGTCTTCGGTTTACTATAACATAATCAAAAAGGTTTGCTGTCTTACCATCACGTGAATACCATGTTAACTTATGAGCCATTTCATGACCAAACACCATATTGGTTATCACTAGATTGTTATATCTACAAAATTGCAAAAGTCTGGATCCATTACTGTTTTCTTTTCCTACACCAAATTTACCTAGGCTAGGATACCATCTATCCCTGTTTCTACCAACCTGAGCGTTAAAATCCCCCAGGAAAAACATCATATTTCTACCTGAGACCCTTTCTATGTGCTCCTGGAACTGTAAGTAAAATTAATCTGAGTCATTAGTATCTCCGTCAGTGGGTTCTACAGGGGCGTATACTACTTTAACTGATACCATGAACTTTCTAGTGATAAAATGAACAACTAGTATTCTATTATTAATACCTTCCCAGCCTAAACAAGACTTAGCAGCTTCCTTATTCATCATGAGCCCTACTCCCTGTCTATGTACCCCATCCTTCCTGCCTGAGTAAACAAATTCTATATCACCTAATTTCATGCTTCCTACCCCTGGGATATGAGTTTCTGAAATTCCTAATAAATCCAGTTCGAATCGTCTGAATTCGTCAGTCAAAATGTCGATACGATGGTCATTTTTTAACGTCGTAACAATCCAAGTTCCAATTTTCATGTTCTTTAAATCCTTGAAATTATTTTCGCCTCAGGAAAAGCAATGATCCCGGATACCAGTGCAGGACGGGGGTCACATATCTTCTTAAGTCTAAACCGAAGCGCTTAAGCCGGCTTAAACCCGAACAACAAAAAGTCCCTGGGACATCTAGTATGATGAAGGCTTTGTGCATTCCTGGGCCCATCTTGGTCACAACATGGTTTTCAGCACTTGGCGATGCTCTTCTATCAACAACAGTCAAGGTCCTGCACAGACAGTCTCAAGCCTATTACCTCCGACTCATTATTTATTCATGCCTACAAATATTATGCTACTACGGGGAGGCAACCCATAATAGATAAATTAGCTAGGAAGAGGTTTTTCAGCCCAAAGACGCCCATCAAAACATACTAAGCCCAGAAAAATTGTCCATTAGTCAGAATCCCGTGCGAATGCTGTGTCGTTTACTAGGCTGTAATTTCCACGAGGGGCGCCACTCCTCAAATGGGAATAGAGTTGACCGCAAGGTCTCCAGTCTTGCAGGAACCCCGAAAAGGTCGAGGCAGCCCTTTGCAGAGGCCGTTGTCTATAGATCTGGATCTTACGCCCTGCCGCAGTTGTCCTCCAAGAGAGGATCCTCCCGCGATGGTGTTCTGCATCACCATGCAATTTAACCCATTACTGGGAGAAGGTTTGGAACTCATGGGACGTGTGGACAAATCAGTGGGTCCTTTTGAGAGTAAACTTGAGAGGCCTTTTTTTCTCTCTACATGTATTCATGACCCTAAGCCAACGTGTCCCAGTTTATATTACGGACCCCAGGGAAAAGGTTCCCCCATGGTCCGTTCCTCCTCTGGAGGTACCCTAAATATCTATAGAGCGTTCCCCTATCGCCACCTGGGGACACGCTGAATGGGCTGGGGGAGGCCAGATGCTACTGGTGGGGTTGTTAACCCCAATAGCCATTTATCTATAGTAGCCATTTATTATATATATATATATACATATATATATACATACACATATATACATATATACACACATATATATACATACATACATATATACATATATATATATATATACATATATACATACATATACATACATATATACACATACATATATACATATATATATATATACATATACACATATATATATATACATATATACACATACATATATACATATATATATATATATACATATATATATATACATATACATACATATATATACACATACATATATATATATATATATATATATATATATATATATACATACACATACATATACATATATATACATACACACATACATATATATATATACACATATATATATATATATATATATATATATACATATACATATATATACACATACATACACATATACATACATACACATATACATATATATATATACATACATACATATACATACACATTTTGAATTTGACTCGGCTATGCATTGTAATTAATTAAAAAAACTCTTTCCACAAAATAAGCCTTTCAAAGAAAAGCAAAGAACTCCACTAAACAAAAAATGAGCAAAAATTAAATCAAATAATCTACCAAGCATGAAACCACCACAAATCAGCACCAACAAACAAACGAAACCCAAAACTAGCTAATAACCCAAAAGGCTAGCTAATAGTGGGTGGCTGAATCAAAATTCTGCTGCAACATTCGATGCATAGAAAGCAGATATACGACGTTCGAGATGGTCTTGGAGTAAGGATCGGATGTGGCGTAGCAAGGAACCAATCGGAAGGCATAGATAAACAAGGTGGTCAATAGCTCTAAGAGAAGTATTCCTAAGCGCTATAAGGAACGGTGGGTCTCCCTTTAACCTAAAAAACACTGTTTCTGCCTTTTCAGGATTGAAACGGAGACCAAGTTTAAAATACTCCTGTTGAAGTGTAACAAAGATCTAATTCATTCTATGAAGGGTACGGCTGAGATTTAAAACATCACCTGCATAACAAACTAGAGACAGATTCAACGAAGACAGAATCAGAGATGTAGGGCACTGGTCTTGAGCATCCAACATATTAAAAAGATTAGGAGAAGAAACTGCTCCTTAGCATACACCTTTCAAGACAGGAATGAGTTTCCTACATGAAACAGGGGATATATTTTTATCTAGAAGTAGTTTCAGGTGAATACATAGTCGAGAGTTCATATTTCGAAGAAAGTGAATTAGCGAGAATTAGATATTCTTTTGAGGACTCAGCATCAATTGATGCATTGGGTACAACTGTGAGAGCATCAGCACAACCTATTACACAACTGAATCCAAACTGGTGAGGTGGATTGTAACATGTCTGTTCAAGATCAGATCGGAAAAGAAGCTCAAAGATCGCTCAAAACGAAATCGAAAACGTAATAGGTCGAAATAATGAACATTATGGGTTTGCATTTCCTTTTTTGGGAATTGGGCTAAGGTCTCCAATGCAAAAACAAGAGGTTACAATCCGCTGTGTAAAAATTATCCGGATTAAAAGTGTCAAGCGTTGGACTAATACTCTCCCCCCAACTAAATTTCCAATGTAAAAACTGATGTGGTCAATACCATTGGATGATTTAGGCTTTAAATGTCTGATGACATCTTCAATTGATGCTGCGCTAATAACGAACGCTCTATAGGGACTGGTAACAAGGAAATTATCTAACTCAGTTTCGAAAGAGATCAAGCTACTGACCAGAAGCAGCAAATTCGGATCCATAGTAGACACAACGTTCCTCCTCAGGAATTTCAGCAGCAGAGACAGATGAGTGAGGCCTCTCTTTGTGAGAGATTATTCTAAAAAGAATATTTTTGTAATTTTAGGACAGGCGGAATTGGCGTCTATTGGGTTTCTAGGATGAAGAGTGAGAGCTATGGAAAAATTTCTCTTTGTATTGAGACGAACAAGATTCGTAGCACCAGTTGATGGACGGTCGCAATCCTTCCAAAGACTGAACCAAAATTCTGTTTCGAGGCAAGAGGCAACGAGATCAGGGGTCGAAGACTAGCCTGGAATAATACTCTTACAGATTTACCGAAGCGGTACAGCTTGAATTTCGGCAAAACGAAGAGCATGGCTGATTTCGACTACGGTCAAATCTCAGGTCATATTTTGGAAATTTGGTTGATCTTTGCAAAAGGTGGAAAGGAGCCCAAAGTTTACTCAGAATAAAAGCTGTTCACGAAGCGAACAAATCAGAATTGATTCTAGCTCTGTAGCCCACAGAGTGAAGCAAACGGAAAAGGGCTAAATAGTGTTACTGAAAAGCCCGCCTGCTGTTAAATAGAGGAGAGGAGGAGGAGGAAATTTGGTTGATCTTTGCAAAAGGTGGAAAGGAGCCCAAAGTTTACTCAGAATAAAAGCTGTTCACGAAGCGAACAAATCAGAATTGATTCTAGCTCAACCATAGGAAATTTGGTTGATCTTTGCAAAAGGTGGAAAGGAGCCCAAAGTTTACTCAGAATAAAAGCTGTTCACGAAGCGAAAAAATCAGAATTGATTCTGGCTCAACCATAGGAAATTTGGTTGATCTTTGCAAAAGGTGGAAAGGAGCCCAAAGTTTACTCAGAATAAAAGCTGTTCACGAAGCGAAAAAATCAGAATTGATTCTGGCTCAACCATAGGAAATTTGGTTGATCTTTGCAAAAGGTGGAAAGGAGCCCAAAGTTTACTCAGAATAAAAGCTGTTCACGAAGCGAACAAATCAGAATTGATTCTAGCTCAACCATAGGAAATTTGGTTGATCTTTGCAAAAGGTGGAAACGAGCCCAAAGTTTACTCAGAATAAAAGCTGTTCACGAAGCGAAAAAATCAGAATTGATTCTTGCTCAACCATAGGAAATTTGGTTGATCTTTGCAAAAGGTGGAAAGGAGCCCAAAGTTTACTCAGAATAAAAGCTGTTCACGAAGCGAACAAATCAGAATTGATTCTAGCTCAACCATAACGGGTCACGTAATTATTCTGTCCTTTGAAACCGTGGAATTGGAAAGAAAATGTGATAGGGAGATGCTCAGATAATTGATAGTCAGAAATAACCTTCATTGGTCTAGCAGAGAGATTGCGGGACACGGCGGCATGATCTAGATTATAAGTTCGAGCAGAATTGTGTACATATGTAAGATCGTCATTTTTCAAAAGAACGCTAACATAACCGCCAAACATACTCATTATCATTGATGTACAAGCTGATTGATGAATCCAAATTTCCGAAAGGTTGTAATTGAAATCACCAGAAGTTACTCATATGGCAGACAATTTCAAGAAAAAATATCACTACTTGCAATAAATATTCAACCCTATCCAAGGTCATCTATTAACAGATAGATCAGATCCCGTTACTTTATTTCCAAATACCTTTAGTAAAGGGTGAAAAGATCTTAGAATATCTGGTAGCTAACTTGAGCTTGAAAGTTAAATTCCGAGCAAAGGCCTTCAATATAAGAATAAATTACCTTTGATAATGTCTATTATCCTTTCAAAAATAGCTGCACAAATAAACTTGATACAATAATTATTCATTCAAAATGGTGTTGTCGCTTTAATTGTGAATATTATATACAAACTTTGAAATTAAAATTTTCCATTCAACTACACTATATTAAGGGGGTTTGACAAAAGAACACTGTAAAGCTAAGATTCAAAGGTAGAACCACACACGTAGAAGGTGGCCTTCGGTTTCAACCATCCTAGAGCCCTGACAATTACTCCGATTTATTCCTCATTTTCCCCTGTTTTCATGTGATTTACATATTTTCCTATTTTGTTCGAATTTCCTCCGCGTTTTCGCATTTTTAGATCCTGTGAACTTCCAAGCTCCTAGTTCGACCTTTTCCCCCTCCGAGGAACTGAACGCGGCAATCTTGGCAGGGGTGCCAATTCAAGAAAATATGAGGGGCGTAATTACTTTTCGAATTGTTCCCCTATTCTAACCCCCTTTATTGGCCCCTTGAGCCCCCCCCCCCGATTTTATGCTAGGTAATCGGTATCGAAACTGAAAAAATTTCCTGGATCCTAAAAACGATTCCACTGTCAAGGTTTAAATATAAAGTAAAAGAATATATATCTTAGGTTTCGATTTATTTTGCAAATATGGTCATTATTTCGTTTTCAGTAAGTTTTGATTGAAAATAAGCTATTTTCCAACAATGTTAATAGTTTATTGCTTCTGTCACACGAATGAGGTCAATCACAGACACATCATATGAATTTGCAGACTTTTGCAACGAAAAAAAAAAGACCAGCGTTCTGTACGCCGTTTAAAGCTCGATGCCAAATTGATAATTTTCGTAAAGATTTAAACACAAATTGATCATATGAGTACAATGCACGGTTCATATTTTACTGTTAGGATTCATATTTGAACCTATAAATTTTTTCATAAGGTAACATTTAGTAAACTTATCAAAGCTTGGAAAGTTCAGGTTTTTAACCAAAAAGGAAAGTATTACTTAACTTTATCATTCCCCTTAATTCTTTCTTAAATAGACATCGAAGCTTATTTTTATATAATCAGGGATATAACAGAAACCCTGTGAGTGATGTAAAACTACAACAAGTCACCATCGAAAAATAAATGAAACCCATAACGAACAGATATTACAATAAATAACCGATTCAAACTCAAAACGAGCAGGAATTAACATGAGTAGGGCTCAAAACCCCTATGCCCCTAGGCCAGAACATAATTTGCACTTACTGAAAAAAAATTTCGATGTTTTGACTTTTATAACTTTAATAAATCAAATATTATTAACATTTTGATCAATAAATGTCAGTATATGTATATTAAACTGACAATACACACTCATCTGCATTTTTTCAGTAAAGTGCAAATTATGATCTGGCCTTGGGAAGGCATAGGGGGTTTTGAGCCCTACTCATGTTAATTTCTGCTCGTTTTTAGTTTGACTCGGTTATTTATTGTAATTTCTGGTCGTTTTGGTTTCATTTATTCATCGATGCTGATTTGTGGTAGTTTTACGCTTGGTAGATTATTTGATCTGATTTTTGCTCATTTTTGGTTTAATGTAGTTCTTTAATTTTCTTTGAAAAACTTATTTTGTGGAAAGTTTTTTTTTAATTAATATTACTCAAAGAGAAAGAAACTTACTCATGCTGAAATATAGTGGATGATTTTGAGCATTTGAATTTTTGTGAATTTACAGTCAAGTGGTAGTCGTTTATACGGTCTTCATAAAATCCATCTAAAGCTGCCAAATGTGATGTTATGAACACAGCCGATACTCCAGAGATGCTCAACCGTACTGATACAGAACCTTTGTTTCCCTTAAAGATAAATAGAATAAATCGTTTTCGTAGTCCAATGTATTGGCAAAACTACCACAAAGATAACACCCATTGAGAAGACTATAGCCCCCCCCCCCCCCATCTTGAGAGCTAAATTCTTTACATTTACATAACTTTAGTTTTAATACGTAGTTTTCTACAGTGCTAATAAATCTCTATTAACCTCAACTATTTAGCAAATGAACTTTCACCGTATGAAAAAAAAATTAATAAAAAACAACTGTACAAGCTAACCCCAAATTCATCAGTGTAGATGCATGAGAAACTCCACAGACTAGGCTATACGACAAAATAGGGCTTTCTCAGCAACGGATCTTTTTCGAAACAATCGCAAAGAATTTGAGTTTTAATTTTGCTTGAATAATTTTTATAGTGAGGCTTTTCGCCGCTCTTAATGCGCTTATTGCCATTATAAAATCAGCTGGTTCATGAGTAGATTCGAGCAGAAAATAAGAACTCTGGACTTCAAAAGGATTTTTTTTTTTAAACAAACACTGATGTACAAATAAATAGATCACACACACTTTTTAAATTTAGGTTATTTGTTTCAAAGTAAAAAGTTTTCTAGTTTCAGTTTTTAAAATGTGTAACTTGGTTTTCAACATGCTATTTCAAACTCACGTTAAAAAAAGAGGTCCTCTTGAACTATTATAATTTTCAAGAGATACTCTAATGACCATGTTTAAAATGGACTAAAATAAGTAGGAATTATCTTTAATGACAGTGAACGAGGCCAAAACACAAATACTGCAAGATCCAGCAGACGACACTGCCTGCTTCTTCTATTTTCCTTGAATATTCAGCATCAGATGATTCAATCAAAATAGAAATGTTGCAATTAAACAAATTCAATACTATTCTGGATACATTCAACTTCTATTAAAAGATTTGATATCCTAAAAGAGTTGTCTTCTCCTTATTTTCGTCTCTCCTTTTTTACATTTCATCTTTTTGCATAATGACATTTACTTCACACTATCCCTAAGTTTATCTTTGAATAATATTAAAAAGCAACCCCTAGGCTACAGGATTAGAATTATGCATGTTCACGGATCCTTCTGTTTGGTTCATTATTTGTCCTACGTGTTTGTGTTTGTGCTTAAGGTCCAAAGCCCCTTCCAGTCCGTATCTGTCTAAATTACCAATGTAGAAAAAAAAAATTTTGTTCTCTCTTCCACTAAATCATTGCTTGTAATCCATCATATGAACTTACAACTAATAAACAACAGAAGAAAAATACACGGCAAATCTCTATAGAAGCGTGTTGTGGGAAACCTGGCAAATAAATGCGGCGAATATCTAAAGTGAGTGTTCTTCTATCTATCTACTTATCTGTCCTTCCAGTGCATTTTTAGATATACTATTCAAGGTAAAACGTGAAAACTGATACTGAATACTGTTGGAGCCCTAACTATCCAAATTCGGCATTAAAATCCAAAGGATATTAAAAAAGCCTTACCGACCGTAATAAGCAAAGCAACCAAAGAGATATAACGCCAGGCTATATTTGCGAGGAGGAACGGCCTCGACCGAGTGAAGGGAGGCGACAAAAAGTCGGAAAAGGGTCTTTTGCTTGTTCTCTACGAAACTAGATTTATAAGGAAATAATATACTTAACAATAAACTAAACAGAAAATATACTGGACAAGTAATATAAAAAGCTTAAAGACAAGCAGCTATTTCGACACCAGCCTGACTAAAAAAAATGGGAACTTCAATAAATTTGGCACGAAAAACACCAATAAGGGAACCTTCAAGAACTCTTCTGTTCTTCCACCCCAGAAAAGTTGCTTTTGAAAACAAAATATATGAAAACTTGTTATATTTTAAAATTAAACATAGATATATCACCAGAAAACAAAAATAAAAACTCTCACCCATAGTCCACCAAAACCAGTTCTAGTCACATAAGCATCTATATCTTCATACCTCAAAAGAGCTTCTCGACGAACGTAGACTGACAAAACAATGCCAACAAGTCTATTAGTCTTTATTTTTACGTAGCCATAGTCTCCAAGAACGTCCCTAAAAATAAACAATTTAAGGACAATAAAAGTCAAGGTCAGTTTAAACAAAAAATGAGCCATTAATTGTAAGAATGGAGAAACAATTCATTTAAAAAATTTTAAAAACATTTCAAAAACCTTTTAAGACAAACATAGGGAAAAACAGCCAATAATCAGCCTAACATTTATGTTGCTTAATCAATAATATTGCCATGCGATATTTGTAGGTTGTTAAGTTTTTTTTAGGGGGGGGGGGGGATTATAATGTTGTGTTGACAGGAAAAGACAACATATTTTTTCTCTGGTCGTCACATATTGCATACGCCATGTTTTTATACTCGTTTTTTGACAAGCACGTTGGCTGCATGTCTCATATTCTGTCATTGTCTTTATCTGAAGTCCTATTTCAGCAGAGATGTTGAATAGTCAAGATATTTTATCTATTTTTTACCAATAGTACAAGCCATATAATGAAGAGATACCATAATAGGCGGTTTTTTTTATACAGGTGAACGGTTTCAAATACTACTTGCACCTTCAATAGCATAGTACTTTAAAATAACACAGTTTACTCAGTTCAGCTTACACAGATGGATTAAATACAGTAATGTTGGCCAGTGTTGCAAACCAATTATTGTGTTGAAGCACTAATTAATTACAAAACCAAAGTTCTTGGCAAACCTTAAAAGCACAACTTGGGAAAGCACAACTTTCATGAAGCACATCTTACTTAAAACTTAAGGTTTATGATCCCTGTGCGTTTTTTATTCATTATTCTTCTGTAGTCCGACGGTTTTAATGTTTCAAAGTAAGACAACAATTTCGCTATTCTTTGATATCTGAGATTCGACTTTTTCCATCTAGCGAATCACACTTTTGAAATTTACTTACGATTTTTTTTTAGATAAAAAAAAATACATTGAAAATGCGTGAGAAACATGAAAAAATTATCCTATCTTTAAGCAAGTTTAGATAATCCTCTAAGAAAAAGTGTAAGCAACATCATAATTCTTGCTCAGTGAATGGATATACCTGAAACTCAGGAATCAAGTTATATAAATATCTTGTCTTTCTGGTGCAAGTTGCAGCAGTAGACTCGTCGTGAAATCACGTGTTTGATAGGGAGCACAAACAAGAAGTAAAAGTAGCTAGAAACTTGAACACTCAAGAGCCAATAATTTTTTAAGTACAGCTGGTTAGATTACATTTGTGTCTCCTTCTTTTTTAAATGAGCAACTATATTATAAACAAAAATTCAAATCCAAAACTGTAGCAGGGAAAACCTGTCAAAAATTAAATAAGCAAACAATCCAACATATCTCATTAGGACGCATCAAGCGACTCTAAAGACGTATTAGGCTCACTATGCCTAAACGATTGTTTTATCCGTTATCTGACAAAAGCTGTCGAGTCTTCTAAGCGTTTTTGGTGTCTCCTAGCAAAAATGCAAATTTACAAAGCAGTAAAATATGTTCTGAAGATTGGACTTGTAACAGCAAAGGTGGGATAAGGGCTTCTTTAAGCCAAATGTTTTCATTGATTGTAGTGATAAATGACATTTGTCCGTAGCTACAACAAAAAGTAAGAAAATTAAGGAAATATACCAAAAATTTTTCATTACACTTTTGCTAGGAGACGCCAGCATAGCACTAAAAAGCCTATATGATGACTGAAGGAGACGAAAAAGTGTAGTTGTCGAATCTTGGCATTTTAACACCATTTCAATTTTCCCTTGGAACGAGGCGGCCAGAAACCGCGAAGTCGCAACTGAGAAGAGACTAGAATTCTAGGAAGGTATACTTTTGCTTGATTATAAGGTTTTACAGATTTTTTTTTTCACATATTTAATGGCATTCCTGAGACTGTTTCCCCCAAACGAATTTCCTGGATTTGGAGTATTTACTGACATGATTAAATTTGTTGAGTCTTTAGAAGAATTTAAGAATCTTTGGTTGTCTGTGAATAATATTGCCACCTTAGAATGGACATTGCTAGAGGGTCTGGTCACTTTCTCGAGAGCTCTATTCAAAGTGCAGAAAAAATTAAGAAATTGCACCCGAAACTGATCGTAAAGTACGACAGCAAATGAAATCAATATTGAATCAAACACAAATTACCACAAAGACAGTATTGATTTCCCTCAATAGATTAGAATGTCATTTAAACTTTACTGAAAACTAGACTGATTACTTAAATCAGGATTATAACTGCAAAATGGGTGTTTTAAAAAACTTAATACAATAGGAAAGTCCCTGTTTCTTTAAATGAATCCCATACCCCCATATCAGGATCATTACATTGACAGCTAATAAATTAAAATTGGCCAAAATTTAGTGAGGATTCTGAATACGGTTTTCAAGCAAGGGTGGATGACACAGTCCCAAAATATATCTATTAAGACATGACCAAAAAGTGTTTCGTTTTATTCATTTTCTTCAGTTTTGAATAGTAGGCTTTGGTAATGTTGCGCCCTATTCGTTATCAACTATTAGATTTATTATAGCACTGATTGTACTGAAATATTTAGCACTATTTCTTATAAAAAATGCTCCACAAACAACATTTTCTTATAAGATACAATAACCATACACTTATCCTCAGCACATGGGGCGGCAGACCTGAATCCCATTTTTTCCCGACTGCCCACAAACATATAATATTGCTTACCTAACTGCGTTTGTCCATTCATCTTCAAATAACGCATTGTAGATTATACCATCGGGCTTATTGACAACTTCCTGAAAACTATAACAAAAAGAAAAAAAAATCAAAAGCTTGTGATTTTAGAAAATAGGAAATAAGATAAAAAAAAAAAGAGTTTCCCATTTACATGTCATGAGCAAAAACAGCGTTTTTTTTTTCAATAAAAAAAATTCTTCCTTTAACCTTCAACGGTTCCCTCTCAAACCCCACTCCAGACTTCTACATCCACTTCTCCCCATCACACCCCCCCTTCAGTCAGGAAAATAAATCATTTCGAATTTGCATTACATCCAAAAGTTGTTGAGGCCTATGGGACTGAAATTACAATATGATCCTCCTAAAAGAAAACAGAGGATAAATCCTATGTTTGTTTTTTCATACTTTCATTTCTGCCGCAATCTGTATTCAAAAGTTTCTGAGCTTCCTGATAACAATATTTGACTAACATTGCAACATAAAGTAGGGTTGCCACCCCTAATAATCAATCACAACTTCTAGTGATTTTTTACATTGCCTAGCCAAAAACAAAACACTAAATTTGCATATAAATCCCGGGATTATTGAACAAAATCACTAAAATATAGTGATTTTTTGTCACCAGGTGGCAACCCTTCATAAAAGTCCAATATAAAAACGTGGTCGAATTCAAGATTCAGAAACTGTTCTTGACGCAAATTTGTCATACATTGGTAGGACCCATCAACGACTAGGTGAAGGTTTGCAAGAGCACAAAATTTCAACTGATAACTCTCGGAGATTAAAAAAAAACAATGACAACTTTGATTCGGCATTGGCTTCGCATATTTTCGTAAATCCGACCCATCTAATTCTTTTTGGCGAGGCAACCTAAATATCAACTGTTAATGGCGTACCACAAACTTTTAAAGAGGTAATTGAGATAAAAAAATATATGAACCAAAATTAACAATAAATAGAGGAACTGGAGATATTTCATTAAGCCCAATTTATGACAGTTTAATCTTGAAGGACTCAATCAATATTTTCACCCGAAAAAATTTAAAAGAACCTATTTGCATATCTAATGAAAACCGAAATTGTAGACCAGCCAAAATTAATGCAAGACGAAAGATCCTTGCACAATCATCTTGGTAAATTCATTTTCACTGATTCCTGCCTGGTTTTTTATTCAGTGTCTGTTCTGTCTTTGTACAGTAAACTTCGAAAGGTTAGATTTTCGTTTTTTTTTTTTTTTTTTTTTTTTTTTTTTTTTTCTGAGGACGACTTGGCGGAGGTCCTTGTCGAAATATTTGCTTATATTTTGTCATCTTCATGGTTCGCTGGCTGACAAAATTCTCGTTTTTTCACCCTTTTTTGATTTTATTTTTCATTTTGTTACTTTCTCTCCTCTCTGAGTTTCGTCTGTTCTTGACTTCCACCAAAGCTGGCATTGAAGGGTTTTTGAAGTTGCTATTTACAAATTTTATCCTAAAATCAGAATATGAGCTTCCCAGAGCAAAACACAATATGTTTCTATTGATAGGCAGAAGACTTACTAGCTGCCTGTGCCAAGCATCCAGCAGGCAATCCAAAAAAAAATCACATTGTTTAAAATGTTTCAACTTCGCAAAGGGCATGGATTGATGGAAGCCAAATTTTCAGAAAATCACCCAAAGTATCTCATCTTAATTGGCGATGAGGAATGGATTTGAGTGGTATGGAGATGCATGAGTGGGCAATAGGGAATTCTGAGTAAAAATTATTTATTTTTCACATTTAGCTTAATGCCTTTTAAAATACCATCACAGATAACAGAAAAATCAGACATTTACACAAAACTACAGAATAAATTAGTTTGTTCTAAGAAATTTGAACACAAAACACTGAATAGCTCTCAATTCTAGCTAAATCAATTACTAACATCAGTGCTTTGTGTATAAGCTAACTGCTTACTTTAGCATGATGAACAACGAATTATGTTTATGAAGCAAAAGACTCCCTCTACTCCCCACAAATCCGCCGACCTTTGCCTAAAAGGTTAGGGATTTTTTTATATCGAATTTCAGTATACTTTTACTGTTTTAATGAAACTTTTTTGCTTTAGTTTTTCCATTGCTATTATTTTTTATTTGTCTTTATTCTTACCCCAAAAATATTACTTTATAAAATATTTAATATCAAAATTAAGCTTGACAATCTCAAACAAGCCCTACTATTCCAGCTTTGTAAATATTATGGATACAATGCAATGTATCTGTAATCCAACCTTCAAATATTTTGACACAAACATTCTGCTGTTTGAGATACATATTACAAACAAACTAAAATTTTCAAGTTTTAAAAAGTAAAGTGTTGGTTCTTAGGGACTTCACAATGTACAAACTCTTACCCAGTTACATAAATGTCAGGAAGACTAGTTGCATTGCAATCGACTTCACAAAGATCCAAAGCCTCTCGTAAATCTTCTTTTGGTGGACTGACAGCAACATTCCAGGTGAGGATATATAAACTGAAAGAAAATTGCAATCTGAAAGAATTGCATCAATAGCACAATATTCAATTTTTACGGTTCTATGCGTTTACCCCCTCCCCTCTCCCACAGAAAATACCCCCCCGTGCGAAAAATACCCCCCCCCCGTCGAAAATAAGGCTTTCCAAATTTGAGAATTTTATTTGAGTTTTTTTTTTTTTTTGTAGGGGGAAGGAATTTTGGTACTTGTGTATTATGCGCAGTCACTCAATTTTATGCTGTGTAAAACTCGAGAACTAACCAGTTTCTTTGCTAGTTTTTTCAGCTTAGCGCGAGACAAGTGACAGAATATATGGGAAATACATAATTTAGGCTATATATTTGCACCTAACAAGGGGGAGGGGGTAAAGTATTTGGACAGTTTGAAGTCAGAAAACAATTCTTTCTAGTATAAGACCAATAAAAAATTACATAAGAATAGCGAGGTATCTAGAAAAAAAAAAAAAAAAAAAAATCCCAGTATAAAGTAAATGTAATGTTTCATTTAAGTGTTTTTTCCAAGTGTTAAGTGTTTTTTTTTTCAATCACCGTTTTTCCAATCATTAAGTACTATTATTAGGTTAATATAGTGTTTCATTAGAGTGTTTTATGATGATTGCTGACAAAAGTTTATGTTATTTTTGCCTTTCATTTTTGTTATTTTTCTATGTTCATGGCGTATATTAGGCTTTAAAATACACTTCTCTATCTGTCTATTTATTATGCAGAATACTTGTACCAAACACATTTTGCATGCAGACCTGCTCTACTTTAACCCCCCACCCCCCCCCCCTAATGTGCAAATCTATAGCCCAAATTTATTTATAAGTAATGAAGAAACTACCAAAAAAACCGGTGTGTTCTCAAGTTTTACACAGTGTAAACTTGAGTGAGTGGCGCATAATACACAAGTATCAAAATTCCTTCCCCTACAGAAATTAAGAAAATAAAATACAAATAAAATTCTCAAATTTGGAAAGCCTTATTTTCCACAGGGGGGGGATTTTTCGCGGGGGTATTTTCCGGGGGGGGGGGGTAAACGCCGGCAACCAATTTTTATACATCTGCTTTATTCAAACTCCAAAATCAAAGAAGAGACTACTGAATGAGAGTTTATTGCGAGTGAACTGCTAGTACGTACACCTTTCTCTGCCACTCATAACTAGTCATTTGCTGTCATAGCAATTTTCCTTCAATAAATCAGGTTTGTTTTACCATTTCATTAGAACTGAAATAGAAAGTGCAGAGGAGGAGGTCTGTAATAGGCTTGACGGTACCATTATTTGTTAAAATTAATAATCAGAAAGTCTTCAGAGCAAACTCATCCTGAAAGAAACCCTTAGAACTATCACAGGGAGCACAATACAGAAGGTGGTAGAGAGACCACCTTCTCCACACTACAATCAAATTACAGTCGCATTGGCCTTGAATTTAACCTGCATAAGTTGAAGATTCTTCTGTTCAACTGGCGCCAGGAAGAGGTCTTGTCTGTGAGAACTGTCTGTAGTCCTTGTCCCGAAAATTATTTACCTTGGTTTACCAATTGGTAAGGATCTCAAAACTACCCGCTCCCTTCTTATTGATCATCTCCGTAAACACCTAAATTTTGCTTACAGTAGAGTAGTTTCATCTAAAATCCGTTTCAACCGTTTAATTCTGGCTTGACCTTATAACGCAGTATCTCTTCCCCATTTCCTGTATCTAAGCCCATTTTGGAGAATTTTTCCCAAGCCAGAGAAAAGAAAGCTCAGATCCACGTTGTTTAAGTACGTGAAGTTCTTATTGCAGCTCCCGCCCGTGGACAAGAAATTTGCACCTTGTTAAAAATTTTAAAACTCTGGACCCAACAGCAGCTATAATTGAACAAATTAAACGGTACAACGAGAAAGTTTCTTCCCACCCTTGGTACTATTTGCTACTGCAGTGGATTGCTGTCCATTTATTTTGGTTTGACCTTATGCCTTGTCCCTTCTTTTTTCTTCCGTTTATACTCTGTCTGTGTTTTCCTTTTGTTGTAGACAGGTTAAAATTAAATAAAAAAGAGACTTTATCAAAAATGAGGAAAGCCTTTCCTGCCTCAAATCTAGGAAGTGGGAGTCTATAATTTTATCGTCGGTTGCTTATTTAATTAAGTCAGCTGTAATTGCATTAACATTGCAATTTTAAATTGAAGGATGATTTAGACTCCTTTTGTAAGAGTCCAATTTATGTGATGCTGGTTATTCTCAATCTCATTATCAATTTTTCTCTGATAATATATTGTGTATATTACTAATAGTTTAACTGTTTATTAATTATCCATTCTTTTAAGCCTTTTGTTTTAGGTAATGATGCAAAAAAATCCGTGATTGAATAATTTGCTTGTTTCTGACATTTATGCATATTGGAGTAAATGAGTCATTTGTTGAGAATGATCTGAATTGAAAACCAGCAGACAAAAGTGTCGTTTAGTAGTACCTCAGAAAGAGATTTGGGGGTTCTTGTAGATGAAGACCTTAAATTCAACTGCCACACCTGAGCTGCAGTAGCAGGGGCTAACCAAACTCTTGGTATCATAAAGCACACAATCACCAATAGATCCCCAGCAATAGTTACTAAACTCTACAAGAACTTGGTGAGACCAAGATTTGAGTTTGGAATGTGCATTGCCATGTAAATTAATAGAACAGACCAGATGGCTCTAAAATCTATCCAAAGATAGGTGACAAAATGCATAAAGGGCCTCAAAGATAAAAAATATGCATGGCAACTGCAGAGCCTTAAGCTACCAACTCTAACACACTGTCAATGCAGAGGTGACATGTTAATGACCTACAAGCTGTTTTTCACATTTCTTTATTTTCTAGCTGTTTTTGGATGATGGTATTGCAAAGGGACTTATTATCATTTAAACTACCCTAGTTAACTCACAGGACACAAACTAAAACTAGGCCTATTAGACTACCATATTTTTCTGGCAAGAATATAAAGGTAAGTGCAGGTTAATAGTCCTGAAGAACATTATTCTTCATTGGAATATCTCTCAAATTTAGGCTAACCTAGTAAAAATCATGCATGTAGAGTGAATGGCCAATGCCATATAAGTGTGACAATTTCCCTTAATAAGACTAACAGCAAGATAATTGGTAAATTTATAGTCTATAGCATAATTTAGCTTGGATGAAAGTTAATATATTACTTGATGTCTTTTTTAATGCTCTTTCATAATTCAATAATTGCTTCTAGAGGAAATTACACTTTGAGTCCTTGAAGGGCTAAGTTCTAGTTTAGAGACTTCCCGCTATCTTGAAAAGTAGTCTAGTTTAGAAGAAAAAACTTTCAGGAATGGATCCATGGCCAAAAATATACCCTGGGAAGGTAGCACCAAGCTACTATGTCTACCCTTTTGGATTTCTAGGGTTTAGGAGATTGCATACATGACCAATCTATACCCATATGAGATGTGAAAAATAACATTACACCTTGTTTTTAAGTTTTCAATCTCTTTGTCATTACCTTTGTTTTTCAAAAAAACAATTCCTGCTTATTCAATAGAATGTTAGGTAAATTTGAGACAGTATATATTACTGATCTACAAATAAAATGAACATATCACTTGATGTCTTTATTATGCATTTTCCTAATATAATAATCCCTTTACTCAGAAATTCAATTTAAAGCCCATTACAGACCCTCAAAGATGACACCTTTTTGGGTTATTTGTGGCAATGTAAAAGGGTTGAAAACAGCAATTAATACTTCACTATGTGAAGAATAATTGTAGTTGACACATTTCAACTGCAGCTCTACTATACTTTACCCTCACTCCCGTCCCCCTCAAAGGTAAATATAAGGCCCAAATTATATATTTACAATGTGTTTTCTGGTTCTCAATTTCATAACAGTTGATTCAATTTCCTCATAAACCAGTTTAAATAAGAATGATGCTAGCAATGGTATATAAGAAATACCTATACCTAAAATATAGGAAAAATGTATCATCTTTGAGGGTCCTTAAATTTGTATTCCTGAGTAAAGCAATTATTATATTTGGAAAGATCATAAAAAAGGGCATTGAGTAGTATGTTCACCTGATTTTTAGTTCAGTAATATAAACTATCCTAAATTTCCCAAATTTTAAGCCATATCATGGGTTTTATCCTGAATTTGAGAAATATATTTATAAATCTTTAAAACCTTATAAATTTGGGTACTTATATATTATAGCAACCCACCCAAGAAGTTTTATTGGATCTTTCTGCATAAAATGGTTTGTCTGTCTGCATTTGGAGACAATTAGCTTAAGTACAGTGAGATAAACTACCATATAGGTGTTTAATTTAATTTAAATATACAATATTTAATTTAAATATTGATTTGAGTTCTTCATAAGTGTGTTGCTAGGAGGTTGATGCTGCTTGCCATTCCAAACCATCTTACACAACCTATCTAAAGTTGCTGTTGTGCAGTGGTGTCAACTCTAAACCACTGGAACAGTTCTTAAGGATCATACATACCTTGTAGTCACCATTATTAAGTGGGCTTAAATTGCATCTCTCTAGCAAATCTTTTTTACTACATGTTAGCAGACCCTTAAAACAGTGACAATACATTATATTGTCATCATTGACATGGAGCAAAACAGATCCTGAATGGACTTTAATATTGCTCCAAAGTTCAAATTAAGATAATATAAAATTGGTATTTTGGTTAGGTATTTAATATAATACATTATGTACTGCCTGCTTTCCATAATTGTTTGTTGTAGTTCCCACAATTTTGTTACTAAAGTAATATATTTTCATCATATTTAGGTATATTTCATTAGGATTTGTCACTATAATACATAAGTGCCTAAATTGGAATTGAGCAACAGTAGGCCTATGAGGTTCAAAGTTCTTTCCTTGTGCATCATTTGAGCAGAACTTCAATTTTGCCAAGTTTCAATTCTATAAGACAAAGATTCTAAAAGTCATCAAAGGTTGGTGCCCTCTAGAGGGTGAAGGAGTGTAGGTGGATGCTTCAAAATATCTTTCCAGGTGATCACAAGATTCTTGATAGTCTACATTCCTTAGAGTTTTATTCACCTAACTCAACTACTTCCTAAGATAGAAAAAAGCCTTTAAACTGATTTTACCTTATTTGCCTTAGTCTTAATAGTAAAATTTTATTTTGAAAACAAATTTACAGAAATTTTTAAAGAGTCAGAAACCCCTCAAAAATGATGCCACTTATGCTTTGATGACATTTTTTGGAGGTTTCAGGCTCTTTTAAAATTCTACAAATTTGTTTTCAAAACAAAATTTTACTATTAATACAAAGGAAAATAATAATTATCCTAGTGTTCTTGAGTCATCTGCAAATGAAATTTTTTTCTCACTAGGCCTAGCCTAGACAGTTATTTTTAGAAACATGTTTATTTGTAACTATGGAATGTTTTACCTTTTGGGGCACTATTAGGGGCTCAAAATAAAATTCTTCCAGAAACAATCATTGAAAATAAAAAAAGGCATCAAGTGATGGATTCACTTTCATCCTAGCTAAATTATGTTGCAAACTGCAAATATACCAGCTAAATTTCCTAATTGCAATCTCAGGCAAACTATAAAATTGTAAACCTTATTCTATCCATGGTATATGTCAATTTCCACTGGTTTTTTAAAGGCAGTACAGCAAACAGACTAATTGTTCTGTTACTTCTATGAATGCTTTAGAGAAAGCCATTGTTTATCCCAAACTTCAAAGGTCGGGGATTTATTTTTTTCACGTGACTCAAATCATCCAATCAAATAAAGGCTTGGGATCCGCCATTGATGTTACCGTAGGATCAAAGTCAATGATCTAAATTTTATATATTTCTGACCTAAATATTGTTTTTTTGTGACTATAAGAGTGTAAAGGAGGATCATGGATAAAACATGACTCAGGCTCCAAGCTTTAGCAATCGTGCAACTCTTGAAGATTGTCATACAAATTTGTTTAGCTTGGTAAGAACTGTCCAGCCTATATAACAGGCTTATTCTCTTCAAACAATTTAGGTTTGAGAAAAGCCATTAAGTAAAGCATCAAAAATTATCTCCGTTTTAAGGTAGTGATGATGTATATCTATCCTATAATGATGGTCTAGGCTATTGGTTGCAATCAGTTGGGTAAGATACCCAATAGTTGGACAACTAATCACTGCTTTTACAGTTAAATCATTGTAAAACCACCATCATACCACCTAGAAAGTGGATTGTTTTATCATTAGATTTATCAGAATCTTTTTAAAAAGCATTTTATTAGCCTAGTTTGAATATTCTAACAATATATAACCCTCAACTTCAAATATACTGGTAGATGACAGTGGAGCCTAATCTTGGACATATTTAAAGCTTGAGTCTAATCTTGGAAAATGTTTTCCAATCTTGGAAACATTACACTATCTTAAAGTTAGGGTAGAACAACATATTCAGATCATAGGCAGAGTCAATCTGGGACAGATTAAGTCTAAGACAAGTGTTGTAAAAGAGAATAGGCCTAATTGTATTTAAATAGGCCTAGACCAGGCTGTAGGGATGACTTGAGTCTAAATTTGGTATAAATTAGGGACCAGTACTGGTCATAAGGAGACATGTTGGTAAAATTCTACTTTAGCTACTTTTGGCCATCTTGGAATGGGTTTAGGTTAGGAAAATGAAACTTTCAGGTATGGGTCTACAGGCCAAAGAATGTCCTGGGAAGGTATTTTGAAGCACCTACCTCCACTCCTCCCTCTAGAGGGTCCTGAAAATTGCCTACATGATATGTCTGCCTATTGGAATTTTGACAAAACATTTCACCATAATTTTCAGTTATCAGTTTCTTTCTCTATGGCTTTAACTCTGAAAATGCAATTTTAGTTATTTGAGCATAATTTTAAGCTATATCAATGTTTTAATTCCAAAATTTAGGAAAAGTATTTGCATATCTTTAAAACATTATAAATTGAGATTGAGCAAAGTTGTGCAGCTGAAAACAATTTTGTTATGCTTCATTTAAGCAGAAGATCTATTTTGCAAGGTTTCACTTCTATAACTCACAGATTTTTAAAGGTCATCAAAGGTCAGGACCCTCTAGAGGGAGAAGGAGTCGAGGTCAGTACTTCAAAATACCTTCCCGGGACATACTTTAGCCTGTAGACTCATCCCTGAAAGTTTCATTTTCTTAACCTAACCCCTTTCTAAGATAGTCAAAAGTAGCTAAAGTAGAATTTTACCGACATGTTAAGAAAACAATTCTTACTTCATAATGTGCAAAATTATCAGCAAATTTTCAGCAGTTCATATTATTGACTTACAAATAAAGTAAATACACTACTCAGTGCCTTTTTTATGCTCTTTCTGAATATAACAATTATTTTTGTTGCAAATGAATTACCCCACCCCTACATATACCAATTCAGGGTATATATTTGCACATTAAGGGTGAGGGTTGGGGTAAAGTTTATTTCTGATGCAAATGAGAGGTAAGTTTAAACTTTAACCCTCCCCCCCTACTGTGCAAATATATACCCTGAATTGGTATATATAGGAGTGGGGTAAAGTTCATTTCCAACAAAAATGATTATTATATTTGGAAAGAGCATACAAAAAGGCATCAAGTAGTATGTTTACTTTATTTGTAAGTCAATAATATGAACTGCTGAAAATTTACCAAATTATACCAGTTAACATATTATCCAAGGGGACCACCTTTATCCTCACTATTTTGTCTTTTCTTTGAGTCTTGAAAATCATTTAAAACAAACACCCAAGAACCATCTAGATATATTTTTGCAGTTCATATTGTTGACTTATAAATAAACTTACCACTTGATGCCTTTTTTATGCTCTTTCCAAATATAATAGTCATTTTTGTCCCTAAAATTTGTTTGACATTTGTCCCTAACATTTGTGCATGCTGACCAATGGTCTTCATAGTGCAGGTACCAATCTCCTGATTTTCTGCCTTTGGCTAAGAGTATAATGTATGGAATCATCCAACAAATCCTCTGCCCCCCCTCCCAGATTTTTCCAAGTACCCATTTAGAACTGGGTTGACTCTGGCTGAGCTTATAGTCACACAATTGATACCCATTCCAAACCAAATATCTAGCAACACCAACCACTGTCCTTGGGATTTCAAGTCTAGTACACTAACAACTTGGCTAGGATAACTCCTAGGGTAAAATTATAGCATAGGCCTTGGCTAGTCTAGAAGATTTTTGTTGACCAAAAGCTGTTCTGATACATGAATAGACAGAAACATACAGGAATAAAACTAGACTATGCTTCAAGTTCAATTTAGAGTGAAACTGCAGATTAGAACTAAATAGGTCTGATTTTTTAAGCAATTATGTCATAATCTTTTTAGCCTAATTAAGCTCATAGTGAGAAAAATAAGGTACTTATATACTATCTGTAACACATGCATCATATTATATAGGTAAGATGCTTAAGAAACTAGTCAAACAGGTTTCTTTTAATAGAGTATTGGATTGGAAACCATGGTTTGTCATTGCATTTACAATATTTAAACTATTGTTTTTGGGGGTTTAAGGGGGAAGAAGGTACCTAGGTTGGGTTAGGTTAGGTTATGTATTTAATATATGCCATGCTTTGGCATAAAGATGGTTTTAGCTTTAAATAAAGATAAGTTGGCTTATGGTCTTCAATAATTTAGAAATAAATACCATTACAGAATCTACTTGAAATTATGAAAATTCATAATTCTTTCATTGCTAGTTCTTTCTGTGTAAACATTCTTGAATATCTAAGTGAAATAGTTGAGCTTGGTGAAAGTCACTGTCAGACATTGTCAGGAAATGATTCTTAAGCCTCCTTCACATATATGCTTTGCTAGACATCAGTTTTTAACTATCATAACTTTAGACCAAAAAGGGTTGCACATAAAAGCAGAAGAGCATTATGATTAGTAGATTATGAATATGTTTAGCTAAGTAATAAGTATAAACACTTATGTTTAGCTAAGTAGTGAATTAGACTTTTAAGAGTACCATCCACTCTGCTCAGCCATTATTTCTAAGAAACCTTGTCTGAAAAGTAAATGATGGTTTCTTTTCTTGTAATAATTGCTTACTGTACAGTAAATAATTGTTTCTCAGACAATAATTTCTTTAGTATTCAATTAAACTTTTATATACAGCAGAAGGAATAGAATAGGATAAATATTTACTTACTCATCAGTTCTATAGCCTTTAATATCAACTATTATGGTACAATTTTCACTTCCAAAACTTTTCACAAACTAACAATTTTAATTTATTGCTACTTGGCAAATAATTTAGCATACTCAGGACTCATCAGTTCTATAGCCTTTAATATCAACTATTATGGTACAATTTTCACTTCCAAAACTTTTCACAAACTAACAATTTTAACTTATTGCTACTTGGCAAATAATTTAGCATACTCAGGACTATAACAAAGACAAACCATGAGGAAATCATATAGATGCATTTAAAGAAGTGACATGTGTCATTCTCTTGTTCAAGTTATTCTTTTGAATTTGCATTGAAATTTCTCAACAAAAAAAAATATATGAAAAGCTTTAAACTGCTTAAGATATTATAACTCTTTTGCTTTTGGTAAGCCAATGGAAATTACCGTTTAAAGTATTTTCCAAAGTAAATTATAGAGCAATGAATAAACATAAAACAAGAAGAAACAAAAAAACACTTGCCATGTATGAGGTTTGCTTAGTGATAAAGTTTTGTCAGCAAGGAACCTTTCTGCTGCAGAAATTCATTGATGGATTTGTGAAGTGTATGGTGATACTGCTATGAGCAAAGGACTGCTCCAGTTCCCTTTCTTTCATTACAAATAATTTGGTGGCTTCAGTTAAAGTGAGTATTTTTGAGAACAGTTACTTCACAATAACAAGTCTATCAAACAAATTTCCTGAGGTATTGGGTCAGTGCTTTACAAAATTATTTCTGAAGACCTACAGCTTAAGAAACTGTCCCCATTGGGTCCCAAAACTCCTAACAAAGGACCACAAAACCAAAGACTTGAGCAGGCAATGCAGTTCTTGACTCATTTTCATGAAGAAGGTGTAGGGCTTCTTAATTTAGATCATAACTGCAGATGAAACATCAATTTTTGCATTATCATGCCCAAATCAAAGCAACAGAGCATGAAATAGAGATATGCAGTTGCCTGTAAAGGTGAAGGCTTAATAGACTCTGTCCTGGCGCAAAATCACAGTGTCAGCGTTTTGGGATTGGCATGCTGTACTGTTGGTCAAATTCATACAATAAGGAACCACTATTAATGCAGAAACATACTTCCAAACTCTGCAAAAGCTGTGCAGGGCAGTCATAGGCAGCACATTAGCACTGCTTAAGTAAGAAATAAGTGAAAATAGCCAAAGTGATTGGAGTGGAACTAACCCCCCTCCCACACCCTCCATATCTCCAAACACATCACATGAAGCTAAGAGAGGAAATGATAAATGAAAAATAATACCAAAAGAGGGTGAGAAAACAAGGATTTTGTCAGCCAGTGGCAAAACATGAAGACAAAGAACAAGTGAATATTTCAACAAGGACCTCTGCCAAGTTGTCCTCAGTGAAAAACAAAAAAGAAAAAAAATCTAACCTTTTGGAGTTTATTCGACAAGAGGCGAACGAATGAAACACCAAGCTGAAATCAATGAAAAAAGGATTTACCAAAGAGATTGAGCAAGAATGTTTTGCCTTGCAATACTTTTTGCTTGTCTGCAATTTCAGTTTTCATTAGATATGCAAATAGGTTCTCTTAAATTTGACTGCATGCTAATATTAATTGCGTCTTTTAGTATTAAATTGTTAAAAATTGGGCTTAATGAAATATCTCCGGTGTCTCTATTTATAGCCAAATTCCTGTTTATATGTTTTTTTTTTTATCTCAATTACCTCTTTGAAAGATTGAGGTAGGCCATTTACAGTAGATATTAAAGTTGCCTCCTCAAAAACAACAAGATGTGTAGGATTTTCAAATATATGCAGGGCCAAAGTGGAATCAAAGTTGTCATTTTTATTTTCCAATCTCAGGGACTTATCTATTGAAATTTTGTGTTCTTGCAAACGTTCACCAAATTGTTGATGGGTCCTACCAATGTAAAATTTCCCACATGAACACGGGACTCAGTAGACACCACTACCCAGTACATGGTCAGTTTTATCTTTTCCTCAGTTAAAAAAATGTTCAACTTTTGTTCACTTTGAAAGAAACAGAGAGATTGTGTTTATTGCTAAGTTTTGAGATGTATGGTAAAGTGATGAAGGTTTTTTTTATCTCAATTGCTGGAATAACTGAATCAAGGGGGATGGGCTCCCTATTTTCTTATAAAACAAGCCTGGGATAAGTTTGGTTGTTCATTTCTGAAGACACTCCAGCACAGAAGCATCATTTTATTTACTGGATTTGCTAATATGGCACCTACCTAAAGATTAAATTTACCAATCCCTTTCTTTTATCAATTCAAGGATTCTGCTGAGGTAGAATCCTTGGCTGAGACTTAGTGAAAGTGGAACCTGAACTTAAAATCTGAGTCAACTAAAAAGCCAAGATCCCTTTCTTCATTTGCTGACTATTGTGTGTATGGTGTTGGGGCTAATAATTGTGGTATATGTTTGTCTGGGGCTTTTATATTCCAAATTAATAGCTCTACATTTACTTGTGTTAAAGTTAAATAGCCAAATCTATCCCAAGAGCAAGTGTGGTTTAAGTCTGCTTGCAGGAACTTGCAGACTCATCAACATATAAATAGATGCTATTGCTAGTAATAAGAACCAGGTCATTAAATTTGGTATTGATGAGCATCAGGCCAATGATGCTACCTTGAAGCACTTCACTTAACCTTGACATCATCAAAGACTCTGTATGAATTTGTAAAGATTCTGATTTGTTTGTCATCCATCAAAAGTCTTGTATCTGATTCACCACATACTATTTAAATGGTTTTGGTCCTCTACAGTACACCAAGACAGCATGCACATCTCTACTGTTGCAAACCAGCCAAAGGGCTCTCCCTCTCAGAGCATATCCCCATCTGTCATGAATTATTTTTCTACTAAAAAATTTTTCACTTTGTTTATTTAAATTATCTGTTTAGGATATATATAAGCTGTTACTAGAGCAGTTTGCACAGATTTGTTTTTATCAAGACATAAAATATATATATATCTAATTAACAGGACAGAATGACCAGCTTGCAATACAAAAATCAAGAATATTAAACTGGAATTCCCATGAAAATGTAGAAATAGTTCTCTTCATCCCATAAATAATAACATAATATTTTATGCAAAGTTTTGGATTCAAATTGTAGCCACTGAGGCTGCATTGCTGGGCCAAATTTTCTCCACTACTCATTACCTAATAATGATGTCCACCCAATATCTTATTTCACAAGAGGTTGTTGGCTGACTATTCACTTATTGACTGGCATAGTTTATCCTAGGCATCTCTATTTTATATTCTTGGTTGACCAGCTGATTGTGGGGTAATAAGGGCTATGGCAATATCTATGAAATGCAATGAGATCCAGCCTCCATCTCTTACCCAATTATTAGCAGTGTCAATCTTTGATGTGTTGTAGCCCTACATGTGTTCTAATTTTTTTTGCTATTAATAAGCCCTCCACAGGGCCCTATCCAGGATTTTTTGGGGTGGGGGGAGGGTACACAAAAAAAAACTCCAAAAACAAATAAAATTTATGTTAATTTTTGATGGTGTTTTTACAAGTTGGACAAACACTTGGAGGGGGGGGGTCAAACCCCTTAACCCCCCTCTCCCTCCCTGAATACAGTCTTGGCCCTCCAACTCAGCAACTTGTGAAAAGGGGACTTAATCTGGGGAAGTTGGATGAACATTATTCTATTCTCTGTTGTGATGACTCCTCCCAAGAATATTCTTGGTGTTTCTTTGACTCCAATCAAAGAAGATTTAAAGTGATGTCTGCTTATAATACTCTAAGGGAAACCAAAATTTTAAGGCAGTGATAAATAGAATTGAAAATGGTATAGCAAATAGCTTTAAAACAGTGTTTTTCTTAGGGCTTGGTTTCAAATGACAAACTATTGGGCAGAGTTTGGAATTTGAGAAAATAGAAAACACAGAATTTGTTTGGACTCTGTTTTAAGTGAACAATGAGCCCAGTTGATTCTCTTTTTCAAGCCTATTACATGATTTGAGAAGAAGTTGTTTTTCAACTTCGTTTTTCCTTGTCTTCTGACATAACTTCATCAGGTGGCATCTTGTTCTGGCAGTATTATGCAACTGGACTGGGAATCCTCCAGAATTCCCTAGCTTGTAAACCACAATAACATCTCTGCTTTTCCTTCTGTAGCTGAGGGTGGGAAGCTTAAGCCCCTTGAGATGCATTGGGTAATCATTGTCTTTTTTGAATTTGGTGGTATGTCTTTGTACAATATCCAGTGCCTGCTGGCTTCCCTTGTTTAGGGGAGTTAGAAGGCACATACCAAACTCCACCAATAAATTTTTTAAGTAATGTCGAAAAGTGCAAGGTTCTCCATTTTGGAAGAAATAACCCACGATGTCAATACTCAATGTCAGCAAATGCCGGTGTGAGACAGCCACTCTCTGAGAGTCCCTCTGAAAGAGATCTGGGGGTCGTTGTAGACGAAGACCTTAATTTCAACTGCCACACCCGAGCTGCAGTAGCAAAGGCGAACCAAACTCTCAGTCTCATCAAACGTACAATGACAAGTAGATCCCCTGTAATAATCACAAAACTTTACAAGAGCCTGGTGAGACCGAGATTAGAATTTGGAATGTGTGTCAGCCACGCCAATTAATAAAACAGACCAGATGGCTCTCGAGTCTGTCCAAAGACGGGCGTCAAAATGCGTAAAGGGGCTCAGAGACAAAGAGTATGAATGCCGACTGCAGAGCCTCAAGCTACCAACTCTGACACACCGTCGGCGAAGAGGTGATATGATAATGACCTACAAACTGCTCAAGTCTGACGACAAGGACCTCTTTCAGCCTGCCCAGTTGTCAAGAACCAGGGGTCATTCAGCGAAGCTTTTTCAGAAACGTGCTAATACAAGGAAGAGGAACCATTTCTTCTCCAACCGCATCATAAGCCTCTGGAACGATCTGAGCCAAGCAACAGTGAGTTCACCATCCGTTGACAGTTTCAAAGCCAATCTTGATAAGGAATGGGAAACCAAACTATGGCTCATGCAATGGGATGAAGCTGATGTCCCGCGGCCTTATCATCACTAACTGGCATACACTGGACTCGTCCATATCGCAAGCAAGTGCGATTTAAGGTAAATTTAAGGTAATGTCTATTGAAAAAGACACCAATTGATTTGAAAAGAAGCTGTCATGGTTATATACTGTAACAGTAAATATGCTAAAATAACATTGTAAACTCAAATTGTTCTACAAAGAATATGTTAAATTTACTAGATAGAATTATAACAAGCTATATGTTAAAATAGCATGACATGTTTTATGTTTTACAAGTTTTTTCTGTTGCTTCATATTGTTTTATTTAAATGTACCCTAATGACCCAGATAGCACAAAAGGTTGGCTATGTCTACCGTATTTTTCTTTCTTTTTTAGACTGACCTTGGTGGCATAAGATGGCGGAGGCTGTCTCATAAAGGAAATGGAGTGTTTGCTAACAGGACAGTTGAGCCTCATAATGATCTTATTTTATCTTCATATTCAAAATGTTTGCAGGTAAGTTTATTTATTTTATGTTTAAAGTCTTCTCATCAAAATTCTTTGCTTCTTCATCTTTTCACTTTGAGTAGAGTCTGACATACCAATTGAATTACACATATAAGCAAGACTTGTATTGATTTGTGAATAATTTCTATTCCTCATTGGTGAAGCATTGGGAGGAGGTGTACAAAGGTAGAATGCCTCCAGAAGAAAAACTGAAAGTATTGCATGATGAACTTACAAATTATTTAGCACAAAAAAAAAATTTAAAAGCTAGAATTTTGTTAATAAATTTTCCCATTGTCTTTGCTATGTATGAATTTTCCACTTGTATGCAACTCGTGTATATAAAATAACAATAAAATTGAGCAAAAGTACATATTTATGTTCTTTTTTTGTAAAAAGAAGGCTATTACTGCAGTCTAAGAGGGTCTTAAGTGCATCATATATGAGAACCTAAAGTTTAAAACATACTTATAAGCAGCAGTATCAATTGGGGGGCAGGGACAACTACTCTCATCCTTGATTTTATGGTCTACCCTAGATCTTGAATCTTTTATGTTCTAAATAAAGAAAGGAACAAATGATTGGCCCCCCCCCCCACATACACACACATTTTTGTGAATTTATCTCCAACTTTTTGGTAATGCATTGATTTTCGGTTGACCATTTCCTTACAAGAAGCAGAAATATTAGAATTTTTACCTAAATATTAGTGTATCTGAAAGGGTGTTGGTAGTGGTCAAGTAGATCTAAAATGTATATTAACAATTGTTGCAAAAAATTTCATATCTCTAGTTACTCATCATCCTAGATGTAAAGTCTGGTTATGTCACTGTTTATTCTAATATTGCAGTAAATTGTAATTTCTTTTGTTCAGAATTCAGACTAATCAATTATGTAAAATTAAATAAGTGGTATAAAAATTGTACCAGTTGAATAGAATTAAAATAATATATACAATACAATATGCCATTGGTGCTAGATACTAGGCTTGGGTAAGTGTTTCTTACTTATCAAATGATTATGCCATACAATTTTATATTTCATATTGTTCAATTAAGTGGAAGAAACCCCTTAAAAGAGAGTGCCAAAAATCCCATCCACTAATCAGAATCCTTGACCAGGTTAGATTATCTTTGTCTGTCATTTAAAATACTAAAGGGGCTTTCAAACCAAATAAACGTGGTTACTCAAGTAGCCACTATCAGACTCCTGCATCTGGATTAAAGCTTCAACTCCTATTTACATTGGGAGTGTACAACCTTTCATGCTGTAGATAATTTTGAAGACCACACTGCCTTTCCATGATGATAAATAAAAGTTCAAATAGGGATAAAATCCTTTTAATAGGCAGTGATAAATTTCGCAAAAAATACTAGATATTTTGGTCACATATGCAGTGAGCGTCATCAGTAGTAATACTCTTTAGTAGTAAGTATTACTACCAATGACGGTCACTGCATATGTGACCGAAATATCTAGTATTTTTGTGAAATTTATCACTGTCTATTAAAAGGATTTTATCCCTATTTGAACTTTGATTTATAACCTTTCATGCTTATAAAATTAGCAGATATGCTTTGCATATATACTCTGACTATTGAGTTTTGCTATGGGTTTATTGTCTTCAGGTCTTTCCCTGGGAAGATTTTTAGACTCGTGGTTTCACCTTCAAAATTTTTTTGTTTAGTATTTCCCCCGATTTAACCCCTTCCAACCCCCCCCCTCCATCGTCTTGCCTCCTAAAATCAATTTTTAGCATATGTACCCAACTAGCATATCCAAAGCTGATCAAATTGTCAAAATACATATGAGGACCAAATGTACTCTTTAGAAGTAGTACTAAATGTGTAAATAAAAATCACAAAAAGGCTATACTTTACCTTTCCCATGTGGTAACAACTCCTAAATGTTGTCATATGTTTTATATTCGTTTTAAAAACATCAGTATTGCAAATATTAATTGGTAAGTATGGAGAAATCACAAAAAGTTTAGGAGAGAGCAAGTCAGCATAACATACCCTCTTCATAGCATAAATTTATAAATATATATATATATATATATATATATATATATATATATATATATATATATATATTATATATATATGTATGCCTGGTATATGTATATATAGGCTACATACATACATGGGCGTAGGCAGCATCTTGTGTAGAGGGGGGCAGCCGCTTCTGTGATGGAGGGGGGTGGGGGTCTTACTAATATTTCCCAAGGTCCTTTGAATATAGGTCTTTAGAAACTAGTCATTCTATATTTCGCTAAGACTCAGCCTTTAACATTTTCCATGTTTTACTTTTCCTGCAACAGTATAATATAAGAGTCCCACTATCCTACTTCCAATTTCCAGAAAACATAAACACCACAAAAGCGATTTGACACAAATCATATTATGGTTAGATAACAGCTTCTTCTAAGATTTCAATTCAAAAGTTTACAGTTGGGCAAAATTAAATATCAAAATTTGTATAGGGGAGACCAGCCCACATTTAGCCAAAGCAAACAGTTTCAATATAAAAACCTATGGGGTTTCTTGTGGATTATAAAAGCTCTGACAGATGGCAGTGTATGTTTTTAAAATGTCTGATCTTAATTAATACTTTTACCAAAAATACCAGATTGGATCAGGTTTTATGGTGATTAACTCTGGAATTTTGTTCAATTTTGTCTGAAAGCCTACACCTAATTACGAATATGTTTGGTCACAATACCCGGGGTAAATTTGGCATGCTGTGCCAAGGTGTCCAAAAGTGGGATATGCTTGTAAAAGCTGTGTAAACAGCATAATTAAAGGTTGAAGGCAAGCTTAAAACCCAAAACTGTGTTAATTCTGGCGTTGTTTAATCCTGTCAGAACAGTAGGTGAACTGAAGTTCTATTTTTTCCTGTTAAATTTCATTCAAGATAAAATGCTTAAAAGTAAAATGGAAGAGAAAAGAAAGGAAGGTGACTGGGATCCAGAAGAAAATAAAACAGGAGTTGTTTCTGTCTTATTCTACAAGAAGTCAGTTGGATTCTCTGGAAGTGCCATAGGTGTCCTTAGAGGAACGCTGCAAGACTACATAAAAAAAGTTGAGATGCTGAATATCCCTCTAAAAAGTCCGGACCTGAGTTTCTTTACACCCTGTTACAACACATGATAAATATTTACAGAGGAACAAGAAAAAAGACTAAAAACTTACTTGAAAATGATAGCTGATATGCTTTCAACTGTATTTCCATAGAAGCGTGTAAATTTGCATACACTTATGCCATTATTAAGAGTACAAAAGGACCGGATAACAGAACTGCAAAGGCAGTGGAGACAGTGGAGGAATTACACGTAAAGATTGGTACCGTGGTTTTATGGATTGCCTTAAAACTCTATCAGTAAGAACGCTAGAAAGTACAAGCCTATGACGGACAAATGCTTTCAACTTTCACAGTGTAGGAGCTTTCTTTAACAACCTGGAGCAAGGCCTAAATAAACACATGTTCAGACCACAAGACATTTGAAATTTTGACGAATCAGGTCTGAAAAAATCCACAAGCCTGGTAAAATCATTGCAAAGCGAGGCCAGAAGTAAGTAGGGAAGGTCACGTCAGCAGAAAGAGGTCAGTTGACCACGATTTGTGCTGGCGTTAATGTGTTGGGAGCACAGTCCCTCCTCTACTTATTTCCCCACAAAAACAGTGTCCGGAAATTTTACTCAGGGGAGCTTTACCAGGAACCATCATAATCAGCTCAGAAAATACTTCTGGCTGGATGACTGCCTCTCTTTCTTTGCTTTACTTGCAGCATTTTATCAATCAAGCCAAACCCTCCAGACAGTCACCTGTACCTCTGAAATTAGAACACTAGATCAGATGATACCCATTGAATTGCTTGATCTAGCTAAAAAAAAAATAGTATTGTCCTTTTAACTGTCCTTTCCCACATTACTCACAAACTACAGCCTCTAGAAATGATAGTCATGGGGCGCCTTAAGGACTACTACAACCAGGAAACCGCAAGTTTTATGACTGCCCGCAAATGTAAAACTATATCAGTGTATAGCATTGCTGAGCTGCTGGGGAAAGCATATCCAAAGGTTTTCACTCCTGAGAATATAATTAGTGGAATCAGAGCAAGTGGTGTCTACACTACAAACAGAGATGTTTTCAAGGATCATCAGTTCTTCATGTCATTTGTCTCAGACAGGATGCCTACCACATCTAGTGAAGCACTTGCCAGAGAAGTTTCTATGCTCAGTGCAAGTTCTGTGCGACATTTAGACTCCTTTAACATAAACCCTGAAACAGACGCAGAATGGGTTCTGTCTGTAAATGAGAAGCAAAGGTCAACAGATGATTTGTTAAAGAGATCATCCATGCAAACCCCTTTCCAAAAGGCTCATCACAAAAAATCAACAGGAAAAAAAATATGAAAAAGTCAGAAGTTCTCACTGACACCCTAATGAAAGAATGCATTACTGCTAGGATAAAAGCTGTATCTGCTAAAAAGCCCAAGTCCTGGAACGGAAGAAAGTCTGACAAGTGAAAAGACTAAAAAGCAAAAGGCGTGTCTCTGGCAACAAGAGTTACAGTTAGAGTGACGATTCTGACGTACATGATCTGGAGTATTTCTACTCCGGATCGATGATGTGTGGAGTATTTCTAATTGTCTTTTTCAAGGATGGTATTGAATGAGTTACTTTTGCTTTGGCATGCTCAGCAACTTCTTATTGCTTGAATCAATTCCTGGAGAATTAAACAAGTCAAAACCAGCCAATCATTGGCCAATGTCCTGTCTATATATCGGACCAAAAATCAATACTAAATATCGAAATGTAAATATCGATATAGGGAACGATATTTGGAACCTTCTGTTTATTTCCAGCTTTTTCAACCATCTATCAGGTAACATCCAACAAAAAATTCCAACAGACGAAAAGTTCTCGCTAATATCTAGCGTAAATTTGAAGTTCTTGGGGGTGGGGGCAGCTGCCCTCCCCTTCCCCCCCCCCCCTTTCCTACGCCCATGCATACATATATATATTATTTTATTTTGTATGATTTTTAGGCTGAATTACTTTGTGTGTGGAGACGAGTGCTGCCGCCTGTAGACCCTTATGGACCACAACAAGCACCAGTGAATTTCCTTAATGGACCCAAAGAGCTCTGGATATTTTGGTATGGAGAAGAACCAGACTTTGCAAGTCTTGTCCATCCAGATTTGCTTGCTTGTAAGTATTGCCTTTATCTACAGTTCCATTAAACTTTTTAACAGAATAACTGTCTTCTGATTCAAGGTTTTTTTTTTTTTTTTTTCAAACTTTGATTAATCACATATTATTGGCACTTGGATTGGACATTAGGACTATTCAGTAAAAGATTACAAACTAAGCTGAAATTGCCATTTTCTAGAGTTTTTGAAGTTCAATTTTTTGTTTGTATTATTACTTAATTAAAACTTTCTATGCCTTTCAAATGACAGTAATGAAATTGTGGATTCGTGACCTGAGAGCAAATTCTCTTGTTTTTAAAAAAATAAACAGTATTTTGGAGATATTCTGCCAAATAGCATAATTTTTCCTGGTATTCTGAATGATCTATGTTGTGATGATTCTATATGACCCTCTGTTGTTTAGTAATAGAAAATCAGTTTTATCATAATTAGCGACATAGGCATGTCGTAGCTTTTCCTGCATGCAAAATTATCTTATCCTGCTTGTTTTGTTCACTACCTTATTAAGCTGATACACTATTATTGAATTGACTATGGAGCATCCGAAATGCTTAGTTGCATTTTCCCTAGGATGAGTTTTAAAGCATTAGGATAATTTGCTTCCAGATTGTAGAAAATTTTAAGTAAGGGGTAATACTTAAAATATTGAATGTTTTCTTTGTAAATGTTTTTTTTTATACCAACCAATTCATTTAATTTTAATGTCTTTATGTGTTTGCACATCAGTTTTTGTATTTTGGATGTAATTAAGAATTTTTAGTATGATTTTATTGGACATTGTTGTCCTGTTCATTGATGTTTTTTTATGATTTTTATATTTGAGTTAAAAATTTAAGTCTTCCTTGTCAGGAATGAAGGTGAAATAATATGCAAAGGTAATAAATAAGCATATAAAACTTTATGATCCCCATGCTTTGCTTTTGTGTCTTTCAAGCAATAGCATGTGGGATCTCTCAAGGGGCTCCATTCCAGCCTTAGCAGCTCTTTTCTTTTTTTTTCTTTTTTTTTCGTTCTCAAACCTCTGTTCAGTGTGTTTGTCAACAAGTCACTTCAAAACTCATCCTTTTCATCTTCTACGATAAGACGTTTAAATGATGTTTTATCAAAAGGATTTTTTTTTTTATAGAATCCACGGGTAGTTAGGGGTACGTTTTTAAGTAAAATCTTAATGTTCATGGATGGTTGAAGGAAAATATCAAGGGTTGCACATAAGCATTGAACTAAAGCTATTAATCTGTCCTGAACTGTATTTTAGGTTAACTTCGATTCTTTTTTAATCAGGATGTGAGTAATGTCCAGTTTGTCATAATTGGTATTTTTTTTCTTTTTACTTTTTTTAGTTCCTCTCTTTTTGGTCTGAATAAAGTTGAACTATCAGTCTTCTGAAAAATAAAATGCTTGGTGTATGTACTGACAGTTCATTATGATAAAATTTGATAAGTGTAAAAGTTTATGATTCACTTTGAAAACACTCAAATATTGGAATCATTTGGTTTTTCTACAACCCGAGTGGAATGCTACTTTAAAATTCTAATGTGATTCTATACAGCCGAATAGTCGCATTAAACATTTTGATGCATATAGGGGAGGGGGAGCTCCACCCAAAGTCAGTTCAAGTGATCCCTACCAACTGAAGGGCTCGCCCAGTGTATACCTATGATTAGGTATTTCATATCTTCTTGTTTTAGGTAATGAAGCTCAGTCTGGTACCCTCAGCCAAGGTTCGTGGGAAGAAGGACTAAGTTATGAGTGTCGTACACTTCTTTTTAAAGCCCTGCATAACCTCATTGAAAGATGTCTTTTGGCCCGTGACTATGTAAGGCTAGGACGGTGGTTCATCCAACCCTATCCAAGTGCGTCATCTCCTACTCCACCTGATGCAAGTCATCTGGCCTTTAGTTTTACTTATTTCCTGCATGGGGAGTCAACGGTTGTTTGCAGTCTAGATGTAAGACAGCAGGTTGCTGTTAGACGTGTTCAAAGTTCTCATCTTGTTGCATCTCAGCATAGTGAGCTTGGTACGCAGGTGCTATTGGCTCCATGGGGTCTTGCTGGAACTCTCACTGGAGTGTCCTGGAAGGTATCTATTGATTTAATTTTTACTCGGTTTTGAATCCTTTTAATGGTAATTATAGTACTATGGCAATATGAAAAATTGTTGTTTTTTTTTTTTTTTTTTTACTGTAAATTTAAGAAATACCCTATTCTTTTAAATCTTTTTGTGTTGCTAATATTCAAGACCAATTACTTAAATTACATATTCCTTTTTCTGGAAGGTTGCCACTCTTGACATGTGTAGTGTTGACAAGATGACCTAGAAAACCGTCCCTGTCACCAAACATTAATCTGCACGGAATGCGACGATTCACTAAAATAACTGGAATATCTAGCAAATTATTAAACCTAGCAAAATATTGCTAGTTTTAGGAGTAGGTTAAAATCTCTGTGTTTTGGAAGGTATAATATTTCTTAGCGATTTTTTTTTTTTTTTTTTTTGTTTTTTTTTTGTTTTTTTTTGTTTTTTTTTTTGGTTTTGAGAGGGTGGTGGTGAGAGAACGGTGGTAATTAGTTAAAGTTTTTTTTTATGAGTCACACTAAGTTGCAGGAGGTTTTTCCGTGTTTTTTTTTTCTGTTGTTAATAGGTGATGTAAACATCAGGGTTTTTTGACGGGTATATAGCCTAGACAAGTTTGATTCTGGCAGTTGATGTATTCATTTGTTTAATGCAAATAAAACCCCTTATTATTGTTATTATTCTGTCTCAGACTCCTGACAATTATTTGTGCCAATAGAATGTATGGAAGTGCTAGATCTTCTTTGTTTGAATGGTCTGTAGATGGATGATAAATACGAGAAACATGGCAAGCTCAAATAAGCTTAAGAACATAAATGGTTGACGTGTATTCACTCCCAGTGATATATTGCATGTTTTGGGTTGTAGGCTATGGATACAAACATGGTTATGACTTACTTGACTTAAGGCTCCTGCCGAGGGTTCAGCGTAGAGAACGATGAGACGAGGCACCTCCAGGTTGACCTATTGTTTGCCAGGATCGCAGCTTCTTCCACCGGGATGTGGGCTTGGCGGGGAATTCATCGGCTTTGTCTTTCCACCTAGTGGGTGGGCGTCCTCTGGGTCGCTTCCAACCGTGTAGGGTGGGGTCGAAGTCGAATGCGAACCGTGCTAGGGCGTCGCGTGGCATGCGAAGGAGGTGGCCGTACCACCGAACAGTACGCTGGGCGAGCTGCGTCGAGAAAGGAGTTTGAGCCGTACGTGATAGGAGAGTCTGGTTGCTAACGAAGTCAGTCCAGTGAAGTCTTTCGATTCATCGGAGATGTTTCGTCTGAGCGACATCGACGGCGCTGAGGATAGATTTGGCAGCTGGCCACGTCTCCACTCCATACAGCAGGACGGTGCTGACTGACGCATTGTAGATGCGCATTTTGGTAAAGCGGCTTCGTCAGATGCTGCTAAGCCTCCCAACAAGTGCTGAAGCTTTGGCAATTCGAGATGTAAGCTCTTTTGTGATCAAGCCATCATTCGACAGAATAGATTTCAGGTAAGTTAAGTCTTCAACCACATCTACTCGGTTGCTTCCGATGTTGACTTCCTTTAAAGTAGAACGGGACGTGGGGGGCTCAAGGAGCATCACTTTGGTTTTCTGCCAGTTGATCTTCAGTCCAACTTTCGAGGCTTCTTCTGAGAGTACCTGGAGAGCTTTGGCCATCTTATCGACGGTGCTCGCAACTAGCGCTATGTCGTCGGCGAAGTCAGCATCAGAGAGTACCCGGTCCCCGAACTGAAGACCGAATTGAAGGTGATTCATCGTGCTGGTCATAATATTGTCTACGACACAGTTGAAAAGCTCGGGAGCGGTGGTACAACCTTGCCGGACGTGATTCTTCACCGGGAATGTGGGACTACGTTTTCCAATGACTTGCAAGTAGCCTTCTGTATCGTCATACAGCTTTTCAAAGAGTGAGCAATATTTCTTGGGTAGACCCGTAGTTCTTAGTATCAGCCAAATTCAGCGGCGATCAACAGAATCGAAGGCAGCCTTAAAGTCCACGAATGCGATGTACGCTTTTTGGTGGATCTCCCGCGTCTTCTCCATCAACTGGCGCACAGTAAATATTTGCTCCATCATCGACCTGCCGGGCAAGAATCTGGCTTGCTGGACTCTTCTCTTTCTATGGAAAAAGGTGGAACACATGTCCAGGATTGAGAGGGCAAAGAGTTTACCAGGACCAGAGAGAAGTGTCATCCCACGATAGTTGGAGCAGATTTGACGGCTGCCCTTACGTTTCCAGAGCGGCAATATGATGCCAGCACGCCAGTTATTCGGTATGCTTTCCGTCGTCCATACAGCTGAGAAGATTATCTGGAGCCACAGAATCATCACTGCACCCCCGTACTTGAGGAGTTCTGCAGAAATACCACAGAAGCCGGGGGCTCGATTATTATTTAACTGTTTTACAGCATTTTGAATCTCAAAGGTGGTAAATGGTTGCGATACGAGGTAGGAAGTAGCCTCGGGTGTGGTCATTGCTGCTTGAATCAGATCAGGGTCGGGATGAGCAACTGCCTCGGCACTCAGAAGCGTTGAGAAGTGACTGCTCCTGGCAGATAGTTGGCCTGCATCGTCATCCGGCATGCTTCCGTCAGCAGAAAAAACACGGCTCACGGTGGAAGTCTTCCCTTCCGTCAGCTCGCGGAGGTGTTGGTAGAGGGAGCAGGTGTCTCCTTTTCTTGAGGCATCTTCAAGATCGCTGGCTTTCTTGTCGACGAAGGTCTTCCTGTCACTGTGCAGTAGGCTATTGCGCAGGCCATTGAGTCGTCTGTACTCTGGCATATTCTTTGCTAAGCGGGCCTTTCGGCGCAGCTCGATTACAGACAGAGTCTCCCGGGATATCCAGGGTTTATTCTTGTGTCTGCTGCGGCCAATGGTACTGACAGCAGAATCGAGTATATTATCTTTGAAAGACTTCCAGGCTACTTCAGGGTCGTCCAGAACTTGGAGGCAGCTAAACCGGTTAAAAATATCGAGAGCATACTTCTGTTGCATCTCAGATGTAGCCAGACTACTCAGATCGAGCTTGGGAGGCCGTCTTTCTTGTCCTTGTGCTGTCAGGCGTAGCCTGAGTGTGGCGACTACCATCCTATGGTCTGTGTTTCCAAGCTCGGTCGACCTATAAGTCCGGCAATTTGTTATTGACGAGCGCCAGTGACCCGAGATCATAACATAATCGATCATCTTCTTTGTCTGGCCGTCGTTACTATACCAAGTGTATTTGTGTATATCTCGTCTCTGAAAGAGCGTGTTTGAAATAACCAGATTATACATATTGCAGAGCTGGAGGAGTCTTTGTCCGTTGTCATTCAGTGAATCTGGAGTCACAGGGCCGAGAACACTTCTCCACACCCCCTCCCTGTCATTAACCGTCGCGGTAAGGTCTCCCAGAAGAGTGACGATGTCGTGGGGTGGGACTCTAGACAGGGTCGCTGAGAGCTCCGCATAGAACTGATCCTTTACTTCCGCAGGACTAGGATTGGTGGAAGCATAGCATACAATAATTGTCCACTTTCCATGCTTGTGCTGGAGCTGAACCATCAGTATTCTATCTGAAATTTGTTTATAGGAGAGAAGGCATCTCTTGGCTCTAGCGTTCAGCGCGAGGCCTACACCATTCGTCTTGCTTTTTGGGTCACCAGACCAGATCAGGTGATATCCTTCACCAATATCCTCGGACTCTCTTCCGACAAGGCGGGTTTCCGTAAGGCCAGCCACAGCTATATTTGAAGCGTTTTAGCTCATAGGCAAGCATTGATTTAGCTCCAGGAAAGTTGAGTGTGAGTACGTTCGAGGTGGCAATTCGTATTCCACCTTCGTCAATAAGATTCATTCGATGGTCTAAAATCAGTCCAGGGACATGCTGGGGTCGTGGAAGGTAAAAGGGGGTAGGTCATCCGAGGCTGTATCATCGTTTTTCGTTGCGGTAAAATTTTCGGGTTGAGGGATGCAGGCCCAACCGACCCTAGGCCTGGGATCTAATTAGAGCTAGGACTTTGCCTAGATACTGAAAGTCCCTGGGGTGGGCTCCACCCACCTCATAAGGTTGAGGCTGCCCATTAACATGGAGCGTTTAGTTAGGGAAAACCCCATATCCAGAGGTACGTGGTCAGCAGACATAGTCTGCCTCATTCCGGACGAACTCCATCCGCCTCCATGGTTATGGACATATATTATAGATACAAACATGTAGTGACATTCCTATTCTGCCTACTCGTCAGCTCAAATCTACTCTTAAATCTTGTTTTAAGATATAGTTCAAGACGAAATCTTGATGATAGTTGTACTTCACCAGTGATAAAGAAAGAAACACTTGCAAGGCATTAATATAAAAATGACGGTGCCTTTCCTTCTACTTTTTCAAAGTAAGAAATCATTATCCTTGATGCAGAATCTCTAGACCAAAAATTAATGGCAACATCAAAGACGATTAATTTGACCAATAGCTTAAGGCAGTTGTAAAACGAAAAAACTTCAAAAAGGATAATTTCCTTCTTATTATGTGTTGTAAAGTTTAAATTTTCCTCTGGAAATTTCTTGTAATCCCTGATCCTAATGAAGAAATTGGTGATTTTTCCAAATTATTCCACCAGTTGAAGTTATAATAGATTATTTCCTGCAAATGTTTTTTTTTGTAAATTTTAACTATTAAATTGAATTTGTTTCTTCAGTTAGGGGATCCAGTCTGCGATCAAACTTTAAAAGAATGGCGTCAATTTTATCCAATTCCGATGGATTTTCAGCATTTGGACGTCCCACCTGTTATTGAAGTGAGCATATCTGGTATGCGAGTCCGTTATCCAAGCATCTATGTTCTGGTGACCGATCTTGATACCCATTCACCACAACAACAAAAACAAGGTAATCCCCAGTTGCTCATCATAATCTTACTGTGTATATTTAGTAATTGTTCATTGATAGAGTGTAAATCCGAATATAAACTGAAATAATAATTTATTTTATAATCCTTTAAAACTAAACATGCCATATTTTTATGGTCTAATATGCATCAATAGCTAATCAGCTACTTTTAAGTTAAATTTTTGATACCCCCTGAGATTGATCAAAAGGATCCTTCTTTATAAAAAATGGTCTAATCTACTCCCCTGGGGAGGGGAGAAACGTCCATTTGAAACCAGTTTTCCTGTACTGAATTCAGACAATATGGGAAAGATTTGTTATGATTTTACAAAAAAAAATGAAGAAATAACACGACTAAGTATTGTAATTTTATGAGTTATATACCAAAATAGGTCTAGGCGTTTAACCCCCCCCCCCCTCCCGGAGATACCCCGTGGAAAATACGGCTTTCCAAATTTGAGAATTTTATTTGAGTTTTTTTGTCTTATTTCCGTAGGGAGAAGGAATTTTGGTACTTGTGTATTATGCGCCACTCACTCAAGTTTACGCTGTGTAAAATTCGAGAACACATCAGTTTTTTAGTTAGTTTTTCGTTACTTTATAAATAAAATTGGGCTATAGATTTGCATATTAAGGGGGAGGGGGTAAAGTATAGCGGGTCTGCATGCAAAATGTGTTTGGTACAATTATTCTTCATATTAGATAGATAGATAGAGAAGTGTGTTTTAAAGCCAAATATAAGGCCATGAACATAGTAAAATAACATAAATGAAAGGCACAATAACATAAACTTTGATCAGCGATCATCATAAAACACTTAATGAAACACTACATTTACCTAATAATAGTACTTAATGCTTGGAAAAACTGCTATTGGAAAAAAAAACATTTAACACTTAAATGAAACATTACATTTACTTTATGCTGCGTTTTTTTTTTTTTTTTTTTTTTTTTTTTTTTTTTTTTTTTTTTTTCACAACATTTCCGGATACCTTGCTATTCTTCTATAATTTTTTAGTGGCCATACCTAGAAAGAATTGTTTTCTGACTTCAAACTGTGTAAATATATAGCCCAAATTATATATTTCCCATATATCCTGTCGCTTGTCTTTGTCTTGTCTCGTGCTAAGCTGAAAAGAACTAACGAAGGAACCGGTTTGTTCTCGAGTTTTACAGAGCGTAAACTTAAGTGAGTTGCCCATAATACACAAGTACCAAAACTCCTTTTCCCTACGGAAATTAAAAGAAATAAAATTCTCAAATTTAGAAAACATTCTTTTACACGGGGGGGTATTTACCGGGGGAGTAAAGTGTTTGGACAGTTTGAAGTCAGAAAATAATTCTTTCTAGGTATATAGCCACTAAAACATTACAGAAGAATAGCGAGGTATCTGGAAATTTTGTTAACGAAAAAAAAACAAAGTATAAAGTAAATGTAATGTTTCATTTAAGTGTTTTTTCCAATTTTTGTTTTTTTTTTTTTTTTTTTTTTTTTTTCAATGACTGTTTTTCCACGTATTAAGTACTATTATTAGGTTAACATAGTGTTTCATTTAAGTGTTTTATGATGATCGCTTATCAAAGTTTATGTATTTGTGCCTTTCATTTATGCTATTTTACTGTTTTCACGGCCATATATTTGGCTTTAAAATAAACTTATCTATCTATCTATATAATATGCAGGATAATTGTACCAACACATTTTGCATGCAGACTGATATACTTTACCCTCCACCCCCCCCCCCCCTAATATGCAAATCTATAGCCCAAATTTATTTCGTAAATTTGAGTGAGTGGTGCATAATACACAAGTACAAAAATTCGTTCCCCCTATGGAAATAAAAAAATTAAACTCAAATAAAATTCTCAAATTTGGAAAGCCGTATTTTCCAAGGGGGGTATTTTCCGCTGGGGATAAACGCCGGCCACTACCAAAATCAAGCTACATTCTAATTTTTACCACTAAGTTGTATTCAAATTCTAAAAAAAAAAACATAACCTGTCCATTTCATGCAGCAAACAGCTTTGTTCATTTCATATCTGCGCTTCTGTAAAATTTAAGAAATATCAGATAAGCCCATTGTTCAATGACATTAAACATTATCAACTTAAAAACAATTGTATATTTCGCCTCTAAAAGCATTTTTATCTGATTGACTAGAAGATTGGACTGGTTTCGTATAGCTGCGTTTTCATGTAACAACGATCTTTTCTGCGTTTAGCATTACATTATATTTCTTTTTTAATTACAGGTTCTTAGGTCGTGACGGCTAACCAACCGTTTTGAAATGTTTTGAATTGAGCCACTGAAAAGAAAAACTTGGTTTTAAAATTAACAATATCTACTTTAGGCTGATAGGGATATGGAAATTTCATAAATTGTATATGGGAGAATTTAAACATGACAGATTAACGTAGAGACTAACCTAATACAGTAATACTAATCTACTCAATTTAACGAATCCAGTTTTGCCCTTTGTATTCCCTTGGTCCTTTTTTGCCTGTGAAAAAGTAGCCGCTTGAGCCCAGATTTGATACCTTTTAGAAGATTTAATTTCTGCAATATTTATAGCTGCTTTTTTTTCTTACTCTTGTTTTGTAGCTGCAGAGATGTGACTGGCACCTTTGAAAACTCATGGAAATATGTATAGATTCTATTTACATGCATGTTGGTTGTTTTATTTGGTATTCATCTTGGTCAAGCTTGGTTCTTTAAATCAGCAAGGCTTGATTCCTTATAATCGGTCTCGATAATTTAAGCCCTCAAAGCAATAGTATGTCATGAAGAAGCTCATATTTAACAATACTCTGTGTCATTTTCCTGAAATACAATTATTCATGTCTGGACAGAACTGTTCATAACATAGTCGTGAAATTAATAGTATATTCTTTATAAATGTTCTCCTATGGCCTTGCGTCTTTGGTAAGTAAAAATGTAATTTTTGTAGCAGGGTATTCCATCTCCTTTACCTGACCATCGCTGGAGGAAAATCCTGATTCCGTCCATGAAAGAATTAGTCATTGAATGTGGTTCAGGTCCAAAGAATGGCCTAGGGTTCTATTCACAAAAAAATAGGTTTTTGTTTCAAGCGGAATCCATATCATATAGTTGAAGGAGACGGTCAAACTCTCCAAAGAATGTCCTTCGATTTGTATTCACAAAAAAATAGGCCTCCGTTTCATGCGGATTCCGTATTATCTAGCTGAAGGAGATGGTCAAATTCTAAAAACTATATTTTTATAGCCATCAAAAATTATTATAGCAATAAAAAAATATATTTGCATATACTGTTTTCCTTAAGCCCTAATATTTCGTGTTTTTTTTTGGGGGGGGGGTCTGAATATTTGTTAAAATCTTTCAGAGAAACCTACTAGTTTGTCACTTTCTTTTCGAGCAAGATTTTCTTTGTATTTAAGGACTAGTGGCAAAGCCATCATCCCCAATGAGTGGTTCTCTTGCATATGGAGAACCTGCAGCCCCTTATGCTGCTGCTGCTAAGCATTGTCCAATAGTTGGAGGTACTGCGAGTCGGCGAGTTTTGGCGTCAAGTCGTCACGATAGTATTGCTAAGGCTGATAACACAAATGAAAGTATGGTAGAAGTTGGTGATCCGCTAGCAAAGTCACCATGTCACTGTCCAAGGTATCTTTATTACTTTTTTTCCTGTTTCATGGTGTTTATCTGATTTGCGTTGTTTTATGCTGTAAATAGTCATAGCTTTCAAAAAGTGCTTAGGAGGAGATATTATACATATTCGTTTATTGTTTGATGCTTTGTGTATAAAGAAAAAAATGCAAGTATCATAGACCTCTCACAAGTCTGGGTACTATTATCACCTTCTTTTGTATTTTGTTTTTATCTTTGTGCGGTTTACCATATACTGTTTGATTACCTTCATAATTTTCATAATGTTCGATTTTATCAGTATCAAAAATTGCACGAAATGATAGTTAAAAGGGTCTCTTAAGGATATCTTTTTTTTGCGTTTTCACGTGTTGTCTCTAAAACCTTTTTACAGGAGCTAGGGGCCGCTCTGTGTGTTAAGTATTGTAAATATAGCTAGTATTACCGTCAACACCCGTGGTTTTGGTATAACAATATTATTATTTCATAATTGGCAGTATGTTTAACAATGTGGTGTCTGCAGGAAAAGGAGTAGGTATATGATCCTTTGCTAGCCACAGTTCAGCGTAATTTCATCTGTTTAAACTAAGTAAAGAATGATTTTCTGGATATGTTCTAGAGTATTATCTTGTGATTTCAATGGAAATTAAATTGTCAAACTAAAGAAATTATTATTTTAAAAAGCTTAATTTTTTAATTTGATAATTAATTATATTTATAACTAAAACTGAATGAAAAATACAGAGTAAAACTTCGATTAAGTCAGTGAAAAAAGTAACATTAACATTTTTTCCATTGTCTTATTTAGAAAATTTACCCCTTATTATGTACTTTCCTTCATTTTAATTATACAAAGGCTATCCAGAAAGTAGATTAAGTTTTGGAATTCAAAATAAACAAGGTATAGGAATAAAATTATTATATTCAGTGGAAAGCCGCACTTATACTACTTTTCAACCAAGTCGCCACTCAAATCTAGGCAATTATCACAGTGATGAATGAGCTCGGCAATTCCTTCCTCTTAAAATCCTGCCCCCTAAGTCATGATTTTTGTGCGTTTCTGTGAATAGTTTTGTACCCATCTTGAACAAAGCTTGTGGTAACCGAGCTTATCAGTGATGATTTTGGCGCGAAATTTGTGAAGAACTATGTGACAGTTCCGTCACCGTGGATCGTTGGTTTTCTCAGACTTTTTGAGCAAATTCTGCAGTAACTATGCTAGCTCTTCCACTTTGCTCTTCACCATGAACGTTCGATAGGCCATTTTCAGATTGAATACACCATTGACGCACTCCACCTTCAGCGATAATATTGTCTCCATACGCTTCACATAGCTGCCGATAGATTTCTATCGGTTTATAGTTTTTTTTTACTGACAAAAACCTTATTATTGCACCTACGACAGAGTCCGTGGCATTTTCAATTAATGGGGATATTTTAAACTGCCACTATAACCCTACAAGATTGAACACGAACCTTTCACTGGCACGGCTAGATGCCTACTGAGCGGCGTAACGCACAGACACCAATGTGGTCGCGCAAGATCCACTCCTCGTGGGTACAGATGAAAACGTAATCTACTTTCGGGATAGACCTCGTATATTTAAAGGCAATGTGGTGTAAGATATTACTTAACAAATCGTCATTTTACTTTACGGATTGACCAATCCGTATTTTTGCTTTACGCTGTATGTATGAATTAATAAAAATCTAGAGATCATTCTTATCTGTTTTCCTTTTTAGTAAACGAAAGAATAGTCAAATTACTAGTGGCTCGTCTCAAGCTCGAACGAAATTGACTTTTCACAAGCGACAGGCGAATCAATCTCATATTCCGTCTACTGTTGGACCTTCTGGGGGAGTAGAACCTACAAAACTGACTGTTCCTTTGGCTCCTACCTATGTGAAAACCGGAATGAAGGTGTTTATATATTATTATCATGCCTATTTATCCTCCTTAAAAAATAATAAAAAACCTCCCTTCTGTGAATAATCAATGCCTCAGAAAATGTGATCAATAGTGCCATTGAGAGTAAGCCATAAACACTTATAGTCAGGGCAATAGAGAGCCAAAATGTCCCCCTCCATTCTTTTTCATATCTCCCAAGCAAGGATTACCGAATTGGAATTTGCTTTTAAAAATAACAGAATTTTAAGACATTGAGATATACTTCTAAAAAAGGGTGGGTCGATCGGAAAAATTAGAACTCTTGACAGGTTGTTGCTATTGTCCTGGGTATTGGAACCAAAGAATTGCACGCAATGTTACCTTGACTTGTTCCATGGGAAAGTTTTGTTATTCTACAAATAGTATTTTGGGCTGTAAACTCTAGCATTAATTTTCTAAAACATTCTGATGGCAGATCTTTTTAGTTTTGAATTGTTATTCAGCAGAAAAAAAGCAATTTAACGTTCTGGAATACGAATTTTCTCATCAAAGAAAAGAATATCACACTGTGCCCCTTTGAGGCTGGGATCCAGAGATATGATCAACCCCATCTTGGTGATTCTGATTGACATGTGTCAGCAGTTTATTGGCTGGATGACACACGCAGAGGGAGTAGGCTTGGGGCTCGCTTTCATTCTCAGAAATAAATCGCTTTTTAATTGTCTCTAAAAAAGGGGGGGGGTAAGGCTCTCAAAACTCCATTCAATGAACAAAGGCCCACACCCTCTCAGGAAAAGCAATCAAGAGTTGTCAAAAAATAAAGAGCCCTCATTAAAACTGGCCCCCTTATTAAAAACTTTCTACTTTTAATGGTTTCTGTCAACTTCTTCAAATTTACATTTAATTTATATTTGTTTTCTATACTGTTTGTAAAATTTGAATATTTGACGAAATCTATCCTGGCTAGTAGTTAATTTCTGATAAATTCTATTTCACAACTTTTGGTCATTGATTTGTTTTTCAATAGTTTGGTTAAAATCACCTTTTTGTTTATTAAGTTATGTCTGCTATATTATTTTGCTTTGTTTTGTTCGACATTTACATTTATTAATCACGATCTGACCTCGTTTACGTTAATTTTTCTATGGCCACTGGTGCTGGTCTTTGGTCTTTTTCCGTGATATTGGGAGCCATGTGGTTGTGTGCTATCATTAAACCACGTGTTTGTTGTGGTATCAATTAACTCTCTCTCGTTCTCTTTCTCTCTCTCCCTTTCTCTTCCTCTCTGTCTATATCTAATTATGTAAATAGCATATGCTTCCAAATCCTGGGATTTTGCTTCTTTTTTTTTTTTTTTTTTTTTTTTTTTTTTTTTTTTTTTTTTTGTCTAGACAATAATAACAAAACTTCTTTAAAGAGGAGAAATTGTGGGCTATTTGGGAGTAATTGTGGGCTATGTATGGAAATTGTGGGCTATGGGCAACGTTTTGCGAAACGTTGCTCTTCTTCCCTGTTGGATTATGTATAAACAGTCTAAATTATTGAAATTATTGTGATGTTTTAAGGAACCTCCTGAAAATTAAGAATAAAAGAAGTTCGCAATTTGATAGTGTATGCTCTCCTTTTTTTGTTCTTGTTCTTTTTTTAAGTTTTATATGTGTATATATATATATATATATATATATATATATATATATATATATATTTTGCAGCCGCCAATGGAGAAATCCCCAGCCTGTAGCGTTGGTCCTTCCCCATACAGTGCTGGACCTCGTTCAATGCCTATGCTTTCGCCACAGGCTGTACATAGCGTGGAACAACCGCCGGCCTCCGTTGAATCCAAAGCAACACCATATGATTTTGTCAACTCTGCGTCCAACGTACACCAGTCGCCTGTGAGTAACCTTGGTAAGGATCCTTTCACTCCGAGATCCGTACAGCCGGCTGAAAACAAGCCAGCCAGCGTTGAACCTCAACTGGATGTGGACGTAGATAATGAACCATCCTTAAATAGTCTTTATGACTACGGAGTTACAAAAGCCTGGTGAGTAACTATTTTAACTACATTGTGGTCATAGTAGCAGAGCTGGTAAAATGATGCACTTGTTCTGTTCTTAGCAGAATGACGAAATATAGTATTAAGGAGAAATTTAGGATAGAAAGAATCTACTGTTTTTGTTGATTTGGAGTATTTAGCATTACAAGGAGAAATGGCTCAATAAGATAACACATAATTTAGTCTTTAGTTGAAGCTTCTGGTGCTCTGAACAGATAAAACTTCTTAAATTTAGGGCTTGGATCCCTTATTTAGCATCGAACCATTTGTGTTGGAATAAGCTGTTGGCATATTCCAACACATAAAGGAAAACTCATGCTGTTGTATCTGTAGTGGGGGATTGATTGGTCTGGAACCTCCCCTCTCTTTATGAATAATTCATTAATTAAATGAAAATACAGAAATATACGTATAACCTCAGGTGTAACTTTTGATTGAGGCAGGAAATAAAGTATTTGAAAGTAGTATATTCCCAAGTGTTAGTCTTGCCAGTTGCTATCATTAAAAAACAAATCTCTATTTTTCTTACTTAATTCTATGAAAAATTATACAACTTTAGATTTGCTTTCCTATACAATACCTAGTCTGTTCTTGGCTATTTTTCTTCTTCCTGTGGATTACTGTTTTTTTTTTTTGTTTTTTTTTAGGCATTTTGATTTTTAGTCCCTTCTTTTTAGTTCAAAAAGTATATGACACCGGTTTAAGAAAAATTGACTAGTAGATTTTAACTATAGTTTCTTTTTTTTTTTTTTTTTTTTTTTTTTTTTTTTTTTTTTTTCAAGAAAAGGAATTCAGCAGATAGAAGATGCGCAAACCTAGCCATTTTGCCTTTTCTTCAAAGAATAACATAATTATATATCTCATAAAAGTCAACAAGGTAAGTGAAATCGTATTTAACTCCCTATAAGATCTATGGTTCGTAACAGAGAAACACAATACATTTTCACCATGGAAAATATTTTAATAAAAATTACAATCTATCAACAAATTCACAAGGGTAACTCTGAGACGGGAGGAAAATTATTCTTGAACCAAGAGGTAGTAAAAGTTTAGGTGAATGTTAAAAATGATAACATTGAATAAAAAAAGAACGAACTATGAACCATAACCATGCAATTCAGGTGACCGACTATCAAGGCCGTATCCAGGGGGGGGGTTACCCGGTTTGAACCCCCCCCCCCCCGCCCCCCACCGAAATTTTATACCGAGTCGAAAATTAGTAAAACCTTAGTAAAATTAGTCTAAAATTAGTAAACACCCCCCCCCCCCCCGCTCCCGAACAAAAATCCTGGATCTGCTCTTGCCGACTATCATATCAAATATATTAGAAAAAAAAGAAAATAAGAGACAAGTGTAAATCCTTATGCCTCAAATAAAAATTCGCACACAGAGTCAAGTTGTAGCCTCTCTACTTAGTGATTTTTGTATTCTTGTCTGTTTTCTTCCATACTATAATGTTAGTATTATCTCTTATTTTTGACAAGTTTTATCATTTTTAATCTCTCTCTCTCTCTCTCTCTCTCTCTCTCTCTCTCTCTCTCTCTCTCTCTCTCTCTCTCTCTCTCTCTCTCTCTCTCTCTCTCTCTCTCTATCTCTCTCTCTTTTTTTTTTTTATTATTTTTTGTCGAGGCAGCGTTGTTATATTTTGGTAAACAATTTTAAAAAATGTTTTCTTTTCACATGTAGGCTAAATCACCCTGTGAAGAGCTTAAGGTATCAAGACATGCACCCTGAAGGAAAAATAGCCATAGACGCTCGAGGAGGACCAGAAGATGGAGAATTTCATGAAGTTCGGCCTTCGTCACAACAGGAGGGGGAAGAGCGAGGCGTCAAGCGGAAAGAACCTTTTCGTGTAAGTAATCTTCCTTTTTCTTGTCCCTGAGATTTTGTCATAGAAGATTTAGTTTATTTACTCTCATGAATGTATTATTTCTGTGTTATGCAATAGATTTTGCTGGTTAATCAGTTCTGTAATATTTAAGATAACGTATTCTACTTTGATAGTCCTCTGGGTGGATTTCTTCAGCCTCCTAAGCCCCAGTCCTTCCGGCCCTTCGTGCAAGTACCCCAGGCTTTGCTACTACAACTAACTGAAGAGCATTTTAATTTTAGGAAGAAGATGACTCAAAGCTGTATACTTTAAAGGGGCTTGAACCTTCATATAGTGACTTGGACAACATGTTTGAAGATGATACTCCTGATGGCAGTGATCCAATCCCTCCCACCCCACCAGGATCAAACAAACCTTCTGGTAAGTAAAATTTTTCCAAAAAATTAAATTTTTTTGAGTTATTCATTTGCTATGAACCAATGGGTGTATCAAATAGCTATCATTTTCAAGCAAATGTAATACCTGAAACTGAATATTTTATGTTGCCATCATGAGCTATGTTCTAGTTCGTGCATTAGTTGATGAATTTCAGCAGTTGTTGAAGGGCTTTAAAATGTTAAATCTCCTTTCTTACTCGATTCTCTTTCAATTTCGATTCGAGTGAATCTAGTGAGCCTGACTTTGTATTTTGTTATTGTTCTCATCTTTGACTGGAAAGTTTTCACATTTACTGTAGCAAATTAGTCTGATAATTTGCTATTGCCCTCTCATAATTACAACCGAAAGTAAGAGATTCAACAACTTCAAGATTCGCTTAACCACTGATCCCTCTTTGCATAAGTAAGATTAGTAATATCTATGTGTATTCTATTTAAGCCATTTTAAGTTTTCAATGTTGCTTATTGATGGGTATTGCAAATATTATTTATTGTTTTTCTTTTTTGTACTCCATCTGTTTTTCCATTTATGGGTATGAAATACATTCTTGTTTTGTTTTACAGACTCTGTCTCTGAAGAGACAAAATTGATCATTGCCAAGACAGCAATGGCCTCTCCTGGTGGCTTCCTGGGTCCTGCCGAACTCTCGAAAATGTTCCCGACGCCTCCCTCACATGAACACCCACTGCCATCCCCTATGGATGTTGGATCACCTCCAAGTCCTAATATTGAATTGGATAAAGATTTTGTATATAGACCTTTTCCTGTATCATATATCGTCAGTTCTGACACGTATAGTCCATTGTTGGACTTGCCTAGTTCTCGACTGCCTCCGCTTGTATTAGCCAAAGAATTTGTATATGTTCCTGAACCAAGGCAGATGCGACAGTTTAATCGACCGCCAAGCTTACCAGTCAGGTAACATAGTAATTATTTGCTTTTAGGCTTTGTGTTAACCTCTTAGGTCCAGTAGGATCTTGATTATTAGAGTTAATTAACTTTTTAAAACGTTTTACCAAAAGAAGTGTTTCTAAAAGATGTAAATGAATTTTAGTGAAACCGGAAACGAATCGGTATTTGCTATGAATAAAATTAGAAAGGCACAGAAATCACTAAAAACAGGAGCAGGACTAACACCCCCTCAAACCTCCTAATGGCTAGAGTGCCATTTGCGCTTTGCTGAAAACGGAATGTATTTGAAAGTGTGTGCTTTTTATTTGTCTTTATATAGAAGAAATAAAACACCAATCTTTCAATTCACTAGTAAACAAATAATGATTCGCCAGTTGATTTTCTATGCGTTTGAAGAGAATGGATTGAAAAGAAAGAAACTACTACTGATTTTTTTTTTTTTTTTTTTTTTTTTTTTTTAGGCTAATGAAACTGAATCGAGGGTTTCAAATATACCCAAAAAAAAAAAATAAAAAAGACTCCTGGAAGAGTAGCTTTTAATTTTCAATTTTAAGAGGAAAAATATTACTCAGAATAGATTACGTCTTCAGTAAAACGTAAATGACACTGACCCTTCATTTTAGTTTATGTTCGCTATAATTTTGAAGTGTAATGTGACTTGGTTTTTGGTCGTTTTCGGTTTTAATATACGGTTTTTTTAAATAAATTTTTGTTCACTTTTCATTTAACATAATTTTATTATGTACTAATTTGCTGTCAAGCCTGGCTGACAACAGGCGTACAAAAGAACCGTAGAGTATACTCTTGCGAGAACTGGGTAAAAAATTGTTCCCCATTCCTCTTTCCTTCCCCCCTTCTCTTCCCCTGACAGAAGTGGAGATACAAACAAAGCGAATTTTCATGTAGAGATTAATAAATATTTGCAGTTTCGTAAGTCTTTTGCTTAAAAAACTAGGATTTTGGATGGCAATTTAAATTTGCGGTGAAATTGGAATCTTTTAATCGGGATTTTTGATCAACTGTGATTTTGTGCTATAACTGCTGATAAACTTTTTCTAAGAAGTTTTTGGTGAGTGGGGAGGGGGGATTTTCAATCATACAGATTATGAATATGCAGGATTTTTGGTATTCTATTGGGCTGAACCCATCCTTAGGACACCCTCAAGTATAATGTATCTTACTCTCTCTTTTTTTTTCTTTATATAACCTTTTTATGTTCTATTTGAAACTTGTTCAGTGATTTTACCAACAGGTAGTGTAAGTGGACTTACGGATTGTACTAAAATTCATAGCAAATAATTTTGTGTAATCACTCGGTTTTTCTGTTATTTTCAAGATATTAATACATTTGTTTTACATGAAATCTTAAAAAAAAACTGCGGTTTACCAGTTTGGCCAAATTTACTTAAAATCTATTATAAACTTGTCCGTTTTACTTAGGTTTACTTATATTTAATTTTTTATTTATTGATTTGGATATTATAAAAAAAAACTCAACAAATTTACAAACGCGTTTTTTTTTTTTTTTTTTTTTTTTTTTTTTTTTTTTTTTTTTGCTCTAAACCTGATATACTATTATTTCATTAAAAGATGTGAATTAAATTTCTATCTAGATTTTTACCTAAAAAAATGTATGTGTTAAGGTAAATATGCAATTATTGCAGAAATATTAATGAAGAAACTGCTCTGTTGACGCTGGAACGGGTGGTATTAGAGGAGTCAGGGACTCTTATGTCTCTAATCATACAATACAAAACACAAGAAGATCAACCCATAAGAATACGCACTTACTACTGAGGGGCAGGCCCTCGGCCCCTACAAAGGGGCTGAGGTTCGAGGCCGCGGAGCCAGCCGGTCGTAGACTATAGTCTGGTAGACAAAAGTTAGGATCTAAGACATTTTTGATTGACTTGCCTGAATTGGTTGCCTCTGGTAATTGGCCGCGTACAACTGACTAGAAAGTCTAAAGTGCTGAGACTCGCTTGAAATTTGGTGAATACGTGCTCAAACAGACATTCCCCAAGAAAGGTTAGACTATTGAACAATACATATGTTGTCCAGGAGCTAGTAGGCTTCAAAGTTTCATAGTCTGGAGAGTCTCCGAAACTTAGGAACCTGCTAGCACATCTACCGAACAAAACCATAAAATACGTTGGCGAAATTTGCCTGGCTGTAGCAATGAACTGATGAAATATCAAGCGGATCTGGACATTTACGTTCGGAATGCAAGTCGGGCTTGGCCTTTGAAAATTCGTCATTTTATCACCTGGAATCAAGGTTCTTACCCTGTAATTTTCGAGTAGGTTGGAGCATTTTTATGCAAAAGTTGGAGAAAGAGTTTACGTCTGTAAATCGTCATTCTCATGTCACATTGACCAAAGGCACATCCCCTAAGCTTCAAGCTGATCAAAGAAAAAAAAATTTTGCTTATTTTTCGCTGAAAAGGTGAGAAGGGTTGGTTTCAGAGGGGTAACTGGCCCATCTATATTCTCCAATCATGCATACTGATAATCATTGTATAATTCCGGTTCAAACGAAGTGCCATGTGCCTTTCGATCTGCTAAAATGTTAATGACATGTGTAGGATGTAGGAGCAGCTGCTCACTTTGGTAATTAAAGTCACAAGTTAAAAATCCTTGCCGGATTCTTGTTAAAACTAGGTACAAACTGCCCATCGAGTTTGTCCGCAGCTTCGTCTTTGCTTGTTTCTGTACTGGGCCAGGACCTGAGTCGTGTTTGCATCGCGTAACCGAAGTGTTGTTCACTTAGTCAGATCTCTGAGTGTTTTCGCACCGAGTAAGAGCTTGTTTTTGCTTTCAATCAGTCTGCTTCTTGATGTTGGCTCGTTTTTGCATAGGAGCCAGGATGTGCGTGTTTTTCAGCAACTCATTCTACAGTATGGATTTAACTCGTTTGTGTTTTGAAACTTAGAATCCTTGTACGATTCTGGTTTCAACCAGGTATAACCTGTTTACTTTTCTGCCAAACAGTAGACGGCTATGGGACGCTGGTGTTTGATGGGTCCCGGACATAGTTTTATCTCCCATCGTGCAAATTTGAATACTTAGCAAGGTTCCGATTTTAAAAGTGTTCAATATCCCCGCCGCTTCTACTAAAACGTACCTGTGAGGTATGCACGAACCCCAGGGCCCTTACCTTTTCGTGGTTGTGCCCCTGAAGGCTAATTTTCGGAATCTTTTATTATTCTAATTAAAATGCTTGGCTAAAAATTTTGATTCATTACCAGATGTAAACAATACAGTTCAGGTGTTCAGACATAAACAATACAAAGGAGACGAGCTGATTTTCCACCAGTGATTTTCGAAACTTAGAAGGGTATTTTACCTTTCAATGTTTACTCGAATAAGCTCCCTCTCAAGGGGTGCCCAGAGGTAAAAAAGATACGAGGGAGGGTGTAATTTTTTGTCAATATCTTTCGACCCTTGTAAGGGTACTATTAATGCTAATTATCGCTCGAATAAGCCCCCACTCAAGTTTCTCCGGCCACATCTTCTATGCAAAGTTGCAAGGGATCTTCCCTTCTCTACGAAGTAGCCAAGGGGAAAAAATTAATAAATGATGTGTAGGAGACACGTCATTCTACTTAGTCAACGCTCTTGTGTTGATTTTGATGGGCTGAAGAAAACCAATCAGCCAAAAAGAAGTCAGCAATATACTCTTCTGACTTTCAAATTTAGATTCAGCTATGAGTCGGAAATTCTTCTTTGGAGTTACTCATATTACTTGGGGAGTCTTTTTGCTTTTTTATTTGCTTTTTTTCTTCTTCTTTTTTCTTCGAAATATAGACCTTTGGACACTATTTAATTTACATCTGTGTTTGCGTAAAGTTCAAATAATTGTAAAAATATATCTTCTAGAAATGAACTAGAACTAAAACTTAGAGTAAAAAAACAACATAGTTAGTGAATGAAGCTATATATTGTCTGGCAGAGTTTGCTAAGAACATAATTGCTTCTTTTTTTTGAAAATAGTCGTTTCGAGGATGAAAGATTGAGGGATGAATGTGCCAACTCGAAGCATTATATTCTCAAAAGCTGTGAAGCAAAGCGCCAACGACCATTTGTACGTTTAGAGTAACTAGCGGCCATTTGTACGTTTAGGGTAACGAATAGGGGGGGGGTTGCTTACTTGTTTATGAAAAACTTTTTTTTTATTTAATAGAAATAAGAAACGCTTCAACTTGTGCAGTGTATTAAAAGCTATAGCAAATCCCAGGAAATGCTGGAATTTGATGTGGAAACTAAATATTGGTTCTGAGGAAAATTTTCTGAAGCAAGTCTCTCCTATTTGACAAGTTTGAATGAACTGAATTACACTATATAGTGAGCTTTTATTATTATTTTACTTTTTTTTTCTAAATTTTTCACAGTGGTCTTATAATCGTTGGATTGCATTCTAATTGCAGTTTTCTATGATTGTCCTAATTCGTTGTTTTTTTTTCTATTCACAGAGCTCCAATTCCTCTTGTTCCAAGGCCTGGTGTGTCTCCCATATCGCCATCCCCGTTCACTCCTCAGAGAAATAGTCACGCAACGGGAATGCCCACTTTACATGCTAATGCCCTGTTAGTGAATGTTTTACTTAGTGACTCTTTATTAAATGTATTTAGAGACCATAATTTTGAGAGTTGTTCGTTATGTGTGTGCAATGCGGGTCCCAATCTAGTGGGCAATATAAAGGGCCGTGATAGTGCCCTTTACCTTCCAGATGCTTTAAAAAAGAACCCAACGGAAGATGATGCCATAGTTTGCGATTGTGGGTTTAGTGCCTTAGTGAACAGAAGGCTAGCCTCTGGGTAAGTTTGTCCTTACATCATTTGTGACCTTTTTGTTCTTCTTTTTTCTTTTGTTTTCTTTCTTTCGATCTGAATAGAATTCATTGGAGGGAGGGAGGGGCAGATATCAGGATTTCATTACTAACACCATAGGTGCACTTGACCAGTGTTCGTAAGGAGTTGAGAATTAAGAGGTTCAAACTTCAACGAAAGCTAATTTGGGCCCAAACATTGCTGTTATATTTGCTTTTTCATGTCTTTTTGTCACAAAATTTCTGATATGGTAAATTTTAGCCCCTTTTCCACTGACATTGGTCCAGAGGAATCTTTCTATAAAAAAAGGAAAATAGTGGCATAAAATTATGCTCTTGCGCACCTTAGATCTCTCAAAACCACCACCTCCTAAAATGTTGACTATATCCGATTCACTTTATTGTGCCATAAATACTCAAGTGTGTCTTTATCACCCCATAGTGGGTTTTATTACTATTGGTAGACTTAGAAAAGAACACAAACATTTAACTTTATCTTATTTTACCTTTTGTTTGAGATAACTTTGAGTTGGAAAGGATGACTGACAAATTTCTCTCAATATGAGAGAGAGGCTGTCAATAAAAACAGTTAGTCAATAGTTTGTGCTTTTAAGTACAAAAGAGCGATTCACAATTAAGTTCGAGTAACTTATAACATATTGCGTAGTTTGGAGACAATTTCAGGTTTTGAGAGAATCCTTTTGATCAGAATTGAAATTTTAAAATGACACTCCCTCTCCAAATATTCATGATTAACGAATATGATTAAATTGGAAACTGCCATCTCTTCTTATGTAGTTATTTTATTTATGGTTCTCTAATACAAGGAATTCACTCCCTCTGTATAATAAAAGAAGGGGTTGGATGAGGTTGGGTCACATTTTATAAAGGAAGGATAAACTAGCATTTTCTTTTTGGTAATACAGCTGGGCTAACAAAAAGCTATGTCTCCTTAGATTGTGTGAGAAGAGCCTTAAAGAACATATGTTGAGGAATTGGGAGCTTATTGGGAGGATGTAAAGTTAGGAGCTTGGAGATTGGAATCCAGGGGGACAATACAAGTTGTTCTGTATACCTTGATTCTTTTTATCTGTAGTAATTTTGTCCTTCAGTTAGATCAGTATTTTCTGGTGTTTATGTTATACATCCCATCCTTTTTTTCTCTTGTTTTTTCTTTTTTTTTTCTTTTTTTTTTTTTTTTTTTTTTTTTATAACCAGAAAGCAAAGTCAGTGTGTACTCTCATCATCTTCGTTAGATTCCACGTGGGCAGAATTGTCGAGCTTTTATCACTTTTTACTATTGTTCAGACTTGAGTCTGTACTGTAAGTGATGTTGAGAGTTTTTAATGTTTTAAGGTTTATTTGACCCATACTGAAAAGATTCATGGAGATTGCTTAATATAGGGCTACTGGGTATGTACAGTGTTTAAGGTTTTTGTTTATAATCGGTTAAAGACGTTCTTAGGAATTCAAAAAATTTTAGGACCTTTCGTAAAATATTAGATTTGTTTGCACATTTCTAATAATGTTTGTATTTAAACACTTGTTTTTTAATTTCCTCGTTTTCTGTTGCACTTCATCCCAGAGCCAGGGAGTAGTCAGGAATGGGGTCTTCCTCCTACTTTCCTATTCGGGGGAAAAATATCTTACCACCATGTGGCTGGTTAGGCTCTTTTAGAATTCCCATGAATCTTTTCTCTTTCTTTTTATAGACCAATTTGGAACTGTATAATATGCATTAGAACCAGCACTATATGTCAAATAAATATCAGAATGGCTTTTTTTGTCACCTCTTATTTCAGCTCCTAGTATTTTAAAAATTGTTACTCCCATCTTTAACTCTATTTATGCATTGACTAACTTTTATTTTTTCCTTTTTAAGATCTGGTTTGTTTTATGAAGATGAGAGTGACATATGTGGGGTTCAACACACCTATGATCCAGCAAATAACCGTAAAATACCCCTACAAAATCTAATTCAGACCCTTTGTAAACTACCGCCCAAAGAAGCTTTACAATTGTTCAGTGACTGTGGTTTTCCTCTGAGCAATCAGACAACTGGTGACAACCCAGCTGTGATTGATCATCCTGGACAGGCATTAATTGACTTGATACGAGATCAGTGTAATGTTGTGTTAAATGAATGTAATAGCCTATGTTCCTTATCGACCAAATCTCCTGTTGTTGAAAGGATTTTGAATCATTTAGAGTTTATTGATGGCTGTGAAATAGTGCAGATGGTTATGGAGCAGGCAAGAATAGGACCAGACCCATATATGGGTCGGTATGATCCTTATTATCAAAGGCCAGAAAAGACGCAGCCCAAACCGTTACATCGGTGGCCTCATGTGCAAACTGTTTCTGCTTCTTGTAGTCAGGATGTGTTAAGAGTGATGAAGTGCTTACAGCCGCTGTTGCAGGAAGCTACTCAAAAAAGAAGGACTCCAAGATTATGGGAGGCTGGATTTACTGTCCAGGGACCCTTAACATGGCGTCAGTTTCATAGAATTATTGCCAAAGGTTAGTAATATTAATATTTGGAACACCATAGATATTCTCTCAGTTCTGCATTTAAACAATAAACATACTTGGGGGGGGGGGGACGTAAAACAACATAATATGCCTGGAAATTTTATTTGCATCATAGGCAAGGGATAATTGTAATGAAAATGTGTTTTGGAAGAACTTTGGACCCCATCTGTTTAACGACAGGGAAGAAAAACTATATTTTGAAGATGGAAAACTAATTGACTTGACAATGTTTACAATTTCAAAGGTTAACAATGCTGACTTGACAATTTGAAAGGTTGTCTAAAATTAAAACATTTTTGTATATTCTTCAGTGTTTTGAAGTATATGTTGATGGTAAAAGTGCTGAAATTCTAGCAACTTTATTGGAAATGTTGTATCATAGCATATTTAAAATCAGAAACAGATTAGCTTCTTTTCTGTTTGAAAAAAAAAGAAAATCCACAATATGTCATTAATTGGTATTTAGGTGGTTTGAGCTAAAGCTGTGTCAAAAAGGACAAGCATCTCATATTATCGGACATTGCTATTCAATTCTATCGACATTGGTGAGATGCACTAGAGTTTTTTTGTTAACATGTTAGGAATATTAAGATGAAAATTTGAATATACCGATTTATGATCATATTTTCAAATGATGTACAGTACATTTGTTAAAAATTATGATAAAACTTTTCAGACATAGATTTAATTTGCTTAAGCAGTAGGCTAATACTTTTTACCCCATCCTGTATAAATTTTTTTTCTTTCTTGCATTATTGAAACCGTGTTGAAGGAGTGTTTAAGACAGTTGGAAAAGAGTTTTTCTCTTTGTTGTTGTGCTTTGACTGGTCTGCATTGTCCTTTTATTTTGTTTATCTTTTTCTCCGACATTTCATTTGATTTCTTATGTTGCATAAAATGTGTCATTTTGTTTGTACTCTTGGCTCTACAGTACTCTATAAAGTTAAGACTTTTTTGGGAAACCCTATCCTGTCAATTTTCTCTTTTTGTAATTATATTTATTAACTATTAAATAGTTAAAATGTTTTCCTTTTGTCATTTTCTATACCCATAAGTACAAATAGGGAAACTAATAAAATGTGGTGAAGACTCTCCTTGTTGGAACCTAGATGGCATCATCAGGGAGGGCAATCTTTTTATTAATTTTTCAAAGTCTAAGAGGAGGGGCTGTTGTGCTTTTTTTTTCTGTGAAAATACTAAAAAAGGTATTTTTCAAAACATGTTGTATAGATTTTCAAGAACGAGATAGATGAGAAGAATTTTAATCCCCTAAAACTGTTTCACCAAAATTTTGACAAGGGCTGAAAAATAAATTTTAGACAAGTATCATCTGTCTTTTGAGTGGTGATTCCTTTGTACCAATCTTCCAGGGTGGACCTTTTTCTCCTGCTCTCCCATGTGCAGGTATATCCAGCTACTCTAACTCTATTCATTGCTGAAAACCAGTATTTGCATTAATTCTCTTGGCTCTTGTTAGGCAATTAATTATATATAAAATTATAGGAAATTAAATATATATACTGTTCCAGATAGCAAATTTCCCTTTTCTTTTAGGTACTGATGACAACTGCGAAGCACTTCCCATTCCTTTGGTTCTGTGTGGCTTTGATCGTGACTGGCTTTGTGTTGGTCCTCATTCATTTTTATATTGGGAGCGACTCACACTAGAGCCCTATGCTGCTCAGAGGGACGTTGCATACGTTGTTGTTACTCCAGATTCCGAGTATTTAGTTTCATGTGTGAAAATGTTTTTTAAGGAAGTTTCGTCCACTTACGAGGTTAGTTGAGTGGTAGAATAATTAATTTAGCTATAACGCGTTATAGGCAATGAAAGTAAGGAATCTAACTTGTGTTGTGGAATTTGGGGGTGCCATCTTGTAACCAAATATGTGACTGTGCAAACAGTTCCATTTGCACTTACATAATTTTAGAAAAAGTGGTTTTAATTTTAGAGCAGTGGCTTACGGCCTCCATCTACAAAAAACACGAAAATTTCGAATTTCCCGGGGAATTGCCTTTGATCGTGTTATTTTTACTTTTTTCTTTTCCTCAGGGGACATCGTACCGAATATTGCTTGTAGAATGCAAGGAGTGGGTTCATTCTAACAGGATTAGAAAGTGCTGGTGACCATTTTAAGCAACAAAAAAGATTCCCCAGATTTGGCTTATCCCAGATTTGCCTCTCACTCACTTGGACTATCTGTCCTGGCTTTGTCTGGATACCTGCAACTACTTAATACTACTACTACTACCTAATTTACACTACTACTTAATATACTACTTTAATACAACCAAGTACCAATATCTGCAACTCAGTCCTGTAGAATGGCAATTTTAGCCAGAATAGAGCCAAAATACTAACAAAAAAATATAATCTCAGATTTGGCTTATCTAGCCAAAATGAAATATAATGAGATGATCACCCTTCTTAAAACTATATAAAAGTTATTTATGTAGTGTCTCCATGCCCAGATTTACCAATAGGCCCTGGCCTAAGGACGAACAATGTCAGCGGACGTAGTAAATTATCACTGAGTGATTTTTTTTTTTCTTAATAAAAACTGGACTGATGTGAGATATCGTCAAGTGCCAGGTGAATTCCGCCGCCGCACTGCCGCACTCCCTATTCACAGAAAACTCATTTTGAAACAACACAGGAATTTCGTGGCCAGATGTCTTGTAAACTGTCACATGTCTTCCAAGAACGGCAGCTGAGAGTTCGGTATCACCTCTCTTTCATTACTTTTGACTCAATCAGTCGCGTTCTGTTCAGTACTTCAACTATCCCCGAATTTTCGTGAGTTTTACCCGAAAATCTCGCAAAGACGCTAGAAACCCTAGAAACGTCAAAGCTTTAAATCGGGCCCTGAGTGTCTCAGTTCCAAATATCATGCTGCTGCACTTGGCCCTAAACATGTATACAGTCCATACAAAATGAGTGGTTATCATAGACCGTTTGTACGGTGATAATAATGGTTAAACGATATTAAGTAGTTTTTTATAGTACAAACTAATAGGGAGGAGGTCATTGAATCTCGGGATTGGGTTGACACCCCGCTTTGCGGGGTGCTTTACTTTATTTTTGTCCGAATTTTTTAAATCCCTCAGGGATTGCACTTCCACAGCAGATTGATATGTAGAAGGAATTTGCCATGTAAGTTCCCGTCATTTAGAGGAATATTTGGATTTAGTGTGCAATCTGGGTGCTGAGGGGTGTCGACTCTCCTCTTATTGTGGAAAAGTAGTTTCTAACAAAAATATAAATTCGAAACATCAACATAAAATTAAAGAATAAAACATCATGAAACAAAAAAAAAATTGTATATTGAGGGGAGGGGCGGCCCTCAAACATTTAAGATAACTCTGAATATGATATTAAAGACGTCTATTTTATATCAAATATATGTCTAAAAGACGAAGATTATGATATCAGTAAAATCTATATATTCTACTATAATTTTACTAGGATTACAGTTCAACCACAAATACAACTTAATGTTTACGATCAGTTTTTGAAATCTGCATTTACTAGTCCATATATATATTATAAATTTGTAGGAGAGACGCTAGACGCTGTTGAATTACAACTAGTATACACAGCTGCGTGTACTGCAATGGACCACAAAAACATTCCACAGCCAAATATTCTCATGTGCTCTTAATATTGGTCATGTTTGTGAGTTAGGTTTGTCCTCGATATGACCTATGTTAATGATATCCTGATTTCATTTTTAATTACTCCAAATGCAATAGAAAGTAATCTAGGGCTTTTAATTCAAATTATTGGTAGGCTTTTAATCCAAATTATTGGTATAGCAAAAACAGGTTTAAAGAGTCAACGCTACTTGTAGCGTGGTGATGTAGCCAGCAAGTTAAAAAAATTCCTCTAAATCTGGAAATATTGAACCACTCTTGTCTGGAACGCCCGAAGACCTGAACCGTATCACTTTTCCCTCCTGTTAAATTCTCAGTTAGAGCTTTTCAAAAGCATAAACGTAATGAAATTTTTGAATGCCCTGGAACTATAAAACCGTACCTAAAACTACTTTTTAGATGATATTCGCTCGTTAGTCACCTTAAACCTGATATAATATCTGATTTCTAGCATATGGTAATAAATGCGTTATGTTTCAGAGAATAAATGTTTGGTAGATACTCGCAACCTGGCGACGCGAGCACCGAAGGCTGTTCCAGTTTCATAAGTCGAGCTTCAGGATTATTACAAAAATTTCTCCAACTAGTTGGGCCTCAGTTCGTCTATAAGTTCTTGTAATCAAAAACACCTTTAGTGTGTTTATAAAAGACAAAATTTATTTTCACTTTATGGTATGAAAATTAATATTTTTTTTTTTTTAAGGGAAGTATCAACTTGGTTGATTAGAATTTTCTGATTTTGATTTTTATTCTTTTATTTTAAAGAATTGTCGTCTTGGGAAACACCGTCCAATAACCAAAGTTTTAAGAGACGGAATTCTTAGAGTGAATCGAAGTACTCTTGCCAAGCTTCAGTCAGAACCAATCGATGAATGGTTCAATGCTATTGGAGACTCCAACGTTGCCACGTTGTTAAAAGCTTATGCTCAAGTAAGTTTGGTCCGCAATTATAATCACGAACCTTGGTAAAGGAAAATCCTCCCCCCCCCCCTTCTAATACCTTCGTTGAAGAAAGATTTTGCCAAAGAATGTTAAAATATATGGGGTGGGAAAGATGCATGGATTGGTAATACTGAATTATGTGTAAAAAAAAGTTTTGGTAAAAAAAAAATTATGTATTTTTAAATTCTAACAAAAAGTCTAAAAAAGTCAAACATTTAAACAAAGTCAAAACATTAAAGGCGACCCACAACATAGGAAAGCTCTTGATTATTACAAAATAATTTACTAACAACATTGCTTTGTGTATGATCTAACCCCTTACTATTTACTACGTAAAAACTAAGATTTTGCTGTAGAATTAAAGAATGCCACTAAAACTGAAAATATGCTGAAATTAACCTAACCAGTTGGAGCCTGTCACTCACAACCAGGGGCGTGCGCAGGGGGGGGGGGCCCCGGGCCCGCCCCCCCCCCCCGAAATCTCACGATTTTTTTCCTTTTCCCATAATTTTCTGATTTTTCTCACAGAATAATGGGTTTGAAGGATTTGGCCCCCCCTCCCCCAGAAACAAATTCCTGCGTACGTGCCTGCTCACAACCTACCGTTTTGTAGACTAAAATCCGACATAATTTTTTCAAAAAAAAATTAAAGGGACATTCAATATTCAATTGATGGAATATGTAATTTTCATAATAAAAAAAATTTGACTGTGTATCTTTTCGGTAGAGCTATTTAAGCTCAGCTGAAGTTTTTAACGTCGTTCTTTACTTTGAGAATGATTAGTATTTTGATTCTTTTTTTTTGTGTTGTAAAAACAATAGTCAAAATACATCCGGTTTTCAGCAAAGTGCAAATGACGAACAAGCATTCTTTGTCCCAGTTCTTCTTTGTGGTACCTCTTAATTGAAGTTTTTTTGTTTTTTCTAGAAAAGTTTAAACCAAAACTGGTACAAAGGTTGAAAATACTTTATTTTGGCTTTTATATCGTTGTAAACACTACCCGTAATTGTGAAAATAGAAACCTGCAAGGATTATGTAAAGAAAGACTCATTTGGTATGCAAAAAAAAAATTAAGAAGCATAAATCTCTTTTTTAATCTGTCTAAGGGCTCTTTCAGTTGAGGCCTCTCAATGCAACAGGATATATGCAATAATAGAACATCAAAATTGATATTTATTATATTATTATTATAATATTATTATTATTATGATATTTATTATATTATTATATGATTTAATTGATATTATTATGATATTTATTATAGGTGCTCCCGCACATTTTTAGCATCCTCTGCCGAAGTGCCTGGAATCTTTAGTCGTTCCATACTAAGGTCTAAAAATCCCGGAAACTTACCAAAAGTTATGGCCTTGTTCGCAGCTAAATTTGAAGAAAATAAGAAATAGTCATTTAAGAACTTCCGACTCGGCTGACGTGGATTAGCCCAGTGAGAGTTGGTTGCTGGTCCAGTTAATTAAAATAAATTAAATAACCGTCAGCCTGAAACGAAAAAGAAGAAGTATGAAAATATACAACGGTTGAAAAAAAATGCAGAAAAGGCAAAACAAACAGTTGATTTACTTCACCAGAACTCGGTTCGGTACTTGGTGTGATAGAATTACGAGTTATGTTGAAAAAAAATTCCAAACAAAACTGGTCAACAATTGGAAAAAAATAAATATAGTTTTCTTTTTATTAAAAAAAAGGTAATAACTTGCGCTTGTACTTTCTGAGACAAAATTAAATTTATTCGAAGACAAGCGTTTTTAAAAACGCGTTATCCCAGACATGAAATATATTAATTTGTTATCTTGCTACCCAGAAAAATAATTTTGAACTTGAAAATGTGGGGCACTCTTGTCATGTCATGTCTGAGAACCCGTGAAACATGTCCGAAATAGGATTGCCCTAAGGTTATAATTTCACTTTTAAGCAATATCAGTTTTTCCAGATAGAAGGAAAAAATAATCTATTTCTTTTACTGATAAGATTTTTTAGGGCAAAAAAGTAACTCAATTCATTGTTCGTCCTTGCGATTCGTACTAAACACTTGCAAATCTCACTTGTAAAATTTTATAGAAAAACCACGCATATGTCTCCTACAAACAACAAATAGTCATATCATTTTGGTGCAGCCATAGCATCCTTCGGTGATTCTCAGAAATCTGACCCGATGCTATGAGTCTGCTCCAACATTAAAAAATATGGAACTTTTTTTTTTTTTTTTTTTTTTTTTCGGCTTTGGGTAAGTGCAGTGAGTGAGTCTCGCTGTGTTTTGATTTATATCGCTCTTATTTATATCTAGCCTTATATTTGTTATCACTGAATTCAAAATCTTTGAGACTGGCTTTAATGAAAATCAAACTCTATTTATGAAATATGTACTTTTCATGATGTACTTTTGGAATTATATGCTCAAATCTTAACCCCAAAATATTTGGGGCTTGGTATAAGTTTAAAAATTTGTTATAGTTTTGATTAGTAGAGAGGGAGTTGTGGATCGGGGAGATATTGGGTTGTATTATTTGCTTTAGAGATTGATTGAGCTTTCACTCTGCTAACAGTACTCTAATTTGAATACTAAATAACTTCTTTCTGTTTAGGCGTGCCGTAACAGCTTGGCGCCTCATTTGGCAACCCTGCCTCTTGACCATTCTCTCCTCGAGTACAACAGCGGCGGGCCAAAGACAATGGCACCACCTATCACAATTACTAACGCAAACGACCAAGAAAATCAACAGCAACAGCAAGCACAACCTACAGAAGACAATTCTATGGCAGCTCAGAATCCGCAATACCCAAATCAAAGTACAAACAATCTGCAATCTCAGTCGCAGCAAGGTAGATATATCCTTTTGATTCTATTTCTTTCTTGATTTTGTTTTTCTGTTACTAAGATACTTCGTGCAATTTTTGCAGTCTTTGGGGGAGGAAGCAACCGATAAACCTGGTTTTTTTACGGTTCATCTTTTCTTCCTAATCTAATATTCCCGCTGTGGGAGTAACCAAACATAATTTGCTGTTTAAGAATTGTTATAGTTTTGTCAGGTATAATTTCGATCATCTTATCCATCTTTAATATATTTTAGAAATATATTGGAATGAAGCTCTATGTAATTGCAGAAAGAAATTAAAAGCGACATGAAAAATTATTTAGACGATGAAATATAAGTTTTGAAACCAGAATATATTGAGTCTTCAGTCAATCAGTCAATAAATGTGTGGCCCGAAATCGACTTCCAATGTAACTAAGTTAGTTACCCTCCAAACAGCATTTAAATAATCCACCAGGTTTTTTTTTTTTTTTTTTTTTTTTTTTTTTTTTTTTTTCACCCTGCCCCCTATCCTGAAAAAAAATTCTACAGATTAATAAGTGCAACACCAAAAATAGCTATGATTTCTAGTATTTCTTTCAGCGTTAGATACTTCATAACTGCTGAAGCTAACCAAATGTAGGGCATAGTAATTTTTCAATGATATAAAAAGTACTAGCCACAATAATGGCATACTCTTTTCATATAAAACAATCATTCAATTTATAAAATTTTATCGCATAAAGAATACTTGAAATAATTTCTCCTTTTCCTAAATTAACAAGCATTAAATAACACCCTGCACGATGTAAATAAAATCCTAATACAATTGTTTGTTAACAGAGGGAAATAACAATATCCGACCCAGTTTTTTCAAAAATGTATGAGGGTTTCATAGCTAATTGGTTAAAGGCAGAGATTCTTGAACTTGTTGACTTGCAACAATTTTAGAAACCTGAAGGAGACATCTACTTCATACTATCCTCTTAGTCTTTTTGACACCATTCTTAAAAACCTTGAAAACCCTGATACTTGGTTCAATCTTTTATTAATTGATCTCCAGAAAGCGTTTGACCTAATTGACCATAATATCCTCTTAAATAAACTGCTGACGGAGTTTCAAGTGAGTCCTTTTTTAGTTAAAATTGTTGCCTCCTTTTTAACAAATTGTTCTCAAGTGCTTAAATATAAAAATGTTTATTCCGATCCCCTTCCTATCTTTTGTGGGGTACCCCGGGGAACTCTGATGAGTCCCATTTTATCTCTTATAATGGTTAATAGCCTCATGATTGACCACGTATATGGACGGCCTGTCTGCACTTGAGGTTTGTTAATGAAATATTAAAAACTCAATTATGACATTACTTGACGATGTCACTCAGGAGGCTTCTTTGTTGAAGATAAAAGTTAATGCTAATAAATCGTTAGTTATGACAGTTAATTTTTTAATTAACTTAAAAATCACCTCCTTCTTTCAAATCGTCAGTTATGACAGTTAGTTTTTTAATTAACTTAAAAATCACCCCCTTCTTTCACAAAGCCCATTCCTCCCAAAATCTCTCGTCACATGTATCAAACTACTTGGGGTGACCCTAACCGCTGACTTGAAGTGGGATGCCCATGTTCAAAATATCCGAAAACAAGCTTCCCCTTCGGTTTTCGTTCTAAAACTTTTGTTAAAATTTTCTTGCCCCCCTAAGGATCTCCAACTTTATTCTTCTTTTATTCGGCCAATGCTGGATTTTGCTTGTCCAGTGTGGCATTTTGATCTTTCTTCAGAGCATATTTATAAGATTGAAGATGTCCAAAAACGAGCACTTGAAATCATAAATGGTGAAGGGAAGGTTCCATATCATTATCTTCTAGGTAAATTCAAGCTCACCACGCTGGCCGAGAGAAGGAACCTCCTATGCCTTCGTTTCGGTACCAAGACCCTGTCCGTTCCTCGATAACGTTTCATCTTCCCCGAACCCTACCTTCCCGCCCGCAACAAACCGTCCCGTATAAAATCCCAAAAAGTCCCCAAACTGACTCCCATCCCTGCTAAACATGAAAGATATCGGAAGAGTTTTGTTGAGTTATACAATAGCCAGGGAAATTAGTCATTAATTTTACTGTTATCTATTTATTTTTTTTCTCTTTTTGAATTTTTCACTAAATTTTTGACTCATCATATTTTTTTACGTTTTTTCATTAATTTTATTGTTCTCTATTGACTTTTTAATTAATTTTATATGTTTTTGTTTTTGACTTTTAATTAAGTGTTGACCTTTTTCATATATTTTTTTACAGTGAATTATGTTTGACGTGAACGCCACGTTCTTTTGATGATATATATATATGTATATATATATTTATTTATTGTGCCTTTGTGATATATATATATAGTGTTTTTTTTTTTTTTTTTTTTTTTTTTTTTTTTTTTTTTTTTTTTTTTTTTGACGTAAAATTCAAATTCGGCAAACATGCTGTGAAAGAAATTTTTAAAATAAAATTATATTCTATTCTGAAATTCTGAAAAAAAGGAAAAACGAACACCAGATTTTTGAACGGAGTTACCATAATTTGTACTACTACTACTACTTCTTCTAAACTACTCCAATTACTACTTCAACTGCAACAACTTGTAAGGCTTAGAGTATTAAGATGAAAAGGTCGTCAAAAGGGGGGTCGAAAGCGCAAATCAGCAATGTTTTTGAACGGCTTACCGTACCAATGTGAAACTTACGGAGCATCATGAAAGGGATATTCAACTGATCAAAGGGCAAAATATACATACTACTGCCGCTATTAATACTGCTGCTACTACTGTTACTACTACTACTAATACAACACTAACACTGCAATTAGTTCTCCTAATACAACCGCAACTACTGTGATTAGTACTTTTAAGTGATTACTGCTCGTACTATTAAGGAAAAGTCTATAAAGATAAAATTTGAGAGAATATTGATGGCAAATTCGGACTAACAAAAGACACTATGTTCATTTAGATTGTCAAAAGAGCTTATCTTAAGAATTGATTTGTGTATTAATTTAGAACATCGGGTGTTGAAGGGGATGTTGAAAAAAAAAGGTGATATGGGTATACTGCTACTAATGCTACAACCGCTACTACAACTATTGCTACTACACAAGCTAATGGTATTAAGGTGATGCTTTCAAGGAATATTTAGACAGATGTAGGACTTGATCAAAACGAACTATGATCATGTAGATTGTCAAAAGGGTGACAGAGCAACATCTCAATAACGGCTTTTATTATTAATTAAACCCTTCAGGGAAAGTTGTGGTAGATTTTGAACTAGACAGAAGAAGCTACGTTTATACTTTTAATACTACTTCTACGGTTAATGGAACTAATGACACTAAGGGCAATAAGTTAAAACTTTAAGGGGACGTTTAAAGGGGGAGTTTTAATCAAAAGAAAAAAATATATGCATGCATAAGGTATATATACTCAATATCATAGGCAGCGCTGCTCTGTCATAACTAGTAATATCATTGATATTGTAAAGGCGCTAATTTGATTGGAAATTAAAGTTCTAATGCCCTTTTTAAGAGTCAAAAGTGATTGGAGGGCAATCAGCTTTCCGATTCTGTTTCCCTAAAAGAGACTATGTCAATATTAAACGAAAAGTAAAGAACTCCATTAAACCAAAAATGAGCAAAATTAAAGTCAAATAATTTACCAAGCGTAAAACTACCACAAATCAGCATCAATAAATAAAGGAAACCCAAAGCGAACAGAAATTACTATAAACAACAGAGTCAAACTCAAAACGAACAGAAATAAACCTGATTAGTGTTTACAATCCCTATGTCTTCTCAAAGCCAGAACATAATTTGCACTTTACTGAAAAAAAATTGTTCAATGTTTTCACTTTTATAACTTTGATAAATCAAAAATTATTAAGATTTTGAATAAATTTGAGTATATGTATATTAAACTAACAATACACATTCATTTCTTCTTCTTTTTTTCAGTAAAGTGCAAACTATTTTCCGGCCTTGAGCAGGCATAGGTGTTATGGGCCCTAATCATGTTAATTTCTGCTCGTTTTGAGTTTGACTCGGTTATTTATTGTAATTTCTGTTCGTTTTGGGTTTCATTTATTTATTGATGCTGATTTGTGGTAGTTTTACGCTTGGTAGATTATTTGATTCTATTTTTGTTCATTTTTGGTTTAGTGGAGTTCTCTGCCTTTCCTTGAAAAACTTATTTTGTGGAAAAAGTGTTTTTTTAATTAATATTGGGAAGAGGCGTGAAAATATTCCTCCTGAGTATGCTATCAGAAGAAAATTTTACTTTTCTTCTTTTTTTTTCAAGCTATTATTAGTAGCTTCAAAATGCTTCAAGTTGCTAATTGCTTCTTTCATTGTTTATAATTTTCTGAGCTTGTTCGGATGGTGGCAAGGGGTATTCTGGATACCACCGCTTTAAACATAAAGAACTTGTACCTAGGGATACCCATACAGCGATGCCACAACTGTAGCTCCAGGCATTTCCTAGGAAATTAGCATTTATAGGATTTCATCAGGTTATAAAAATTGTCCCTTCTACCCATTAAACCATGAAAAAAGTCTTGAATTTTAATATTTTTCCTTTTGTTTTGCCATCAATTGCCTCATATTCGTAATTATTCTTTACAATATTGTAACAATCAAGGTGGATCCCCAAGAATAATGAGCACGGTACTGAAACACCCTTTTCCACGAATTCCCATTTTCTTTTTTTTTTTCTTTTTTTTTTATTAGAGAAGAGCAATAGCGTTAGAAAGTTTAGCTAAACGGGTCCAAAACTAGTAGGTTTTTTTCCTGCGATTGCTCTCTTTGTGGAAGTTCTCTTAAATATAAACTATTAAATAGGCTTCTAGTATGATCTCCATTTTTATGTTAAATTTTCAAATAGTTTCAACATTTCCGTTGCTTCTTAAAAAGATTGTTGTAACTTGATGAGAGAGAGAGAAATTTATCCTAAACAAACCAACAATTTAACATCAGTTTAGCGGCCACCCCAAGAAGTAAAAACTTGTCCAAGAGGGTGGCGAAAATACACTAACATAACAAAAAAACAAAAAAACACTTATCTATATCACAGTCCCCAAACAGCACCACCAACCTTACACCTTAACCATCACCCCCAGGAGCTATAAATATTTACCAATATCTTAAAAAAAAAAAAAAAAAAAAACACTAAAATTCATACTTACTAAAAAGCATTCCTTTAATTGCTATCTTAAATGAAGAAATCACCTATATTTTTATATTTTGATCAAGATGGTTCCAACTTCTGATCCCCCTATTAACAATGAAACCATTGATCGGGCCGAAATAACCAGCGGAATATTAATTTCTGTAAATGATCTAGTATCATAATCATGGACGGAAGATCTTAGGTTTGCTAAGATATCAAAACACGGGAGGTTTATACCCTTTTGAATCCTAAAAATGAATAGAAGTATATACAACTCCCGTAATCCGGAAGCATGATAAATAGAATTTTTAAAAATGTATAATTCTCCACAAATTTGTAAAGCAAGATTTTAGCGAGGAAGGTAAAATCTTGCTGGTTTTACCAGCAAGTTCTAAGTCAGGTGATAAAAGTAGGGGAAAACACAATCATATTTGATGATTTCTTTTCGGTGTCCTATCAAACTATTTCAATAAATACCACTTGTCAGCATATATTGGCAAAAGCCATGATTTTCTAACCTAATAGCACTGGCGGATCCAGGTGGGGGGCGCGCGCCCCTCCCTAGCGTAGTTGTGGATTTGGGGTTATTGAATATAATATTTCTTTTTTAGAGGGTGAACAGCTTTTTAATATTTTTATGGCGGGGTGTTTTTTTTACTTACTATTTTTGTACTTGTACTTTTAGATCATTTTAATTTCAACAGATTCAGTAGAACTTTAACCTTTACCAGGTTTTAGATTAAGTTTACGACTATTTCCACTACCTACCTACGGCATAGAATATTAGAGGTTCCCTTTAAATTGCTGGTATTTTTTTTTTTTTTTTTGCAAGCAACCTATTATGCGGCCCCCGCTAAAAAAAAAAATCCTGGATCCCGCCCCTGCCTAATACGATCTCTAATTATCTTATGCCTGGTAAGCGATTAGTGTTCACATAAGGCTTGCATAAAATGAATTCTAATTTGAAAGTCTGAATAGCCATTAGATGTTGGATTTTTTGTTCACTTGCGCTTTCACCGTTGCTTTAAAAGAAACTGTTTTATCTTAGTGTCTGTTTTAATGGATGTCTTTTTATGTTGTCCTGTTGACTTTTATCTGTATTTTTTATTCCTAATTCTGCACTAAGAACGGTCGAGCAGAGGCCTCGAAAGAAAATGTTGCATTGTATTCCGAAAACCCTGCAAAGGAAACTTACAGTCTCTTGGTTTGAACAACAAAGAAAATCCATTGGATTGAAAAACAAGGAAAGAGGCTGCAGTCACGATATTCTAAATCGAAAGCATCTTTTTTTTTTCCCGTTTCTCTTTCTCCGCAACTAGCAGGGCACTGATACGTCATAGAGGGCTGTTTAATGGCTCATTTTAAATGAAATCGCTACATATAGTGCCTTCTGTAATTAAAAAAAAAAAAATTTGAAATAATTTCAATCGCTGTTGCAGTGGTAGCTGCAACCTAGTAAATAGCTGCTAATTAAGAGAATCAAGGTTTTATCTTCATTTAAAAAACAAGTCCTTGCCTCCCCTCCCCTACATTTTCGTGAATCGGTGTCACTGCCAATGTCCGAAATGGTCTAAATTTTATGACAAAACACCAATTGAGTGGGTCATTATTTGCATTTTTTGGACACAAAGTGCAAAGTAAGCATATATAAGTTGAAATCCCGACGTTTTCCATTCTTCGGGGTTTCACAAAAATATTCATATTAAAAGAAAACAATAACTTTGAGTAGAGATGTTGTTCTATAACCAGATTTAAAGCAGGGATTTTAGAATACTCTCAGGAATTTTAGGAAGCTTTTGTTTTAATTTATTCTTAAATTCAGTGACGTTTATTGGTCAATAACAGTTGTTTTGATTTAGGCACCGAAGAAGCCCCGCCTCCTGCTCAAGAGCAAAATAATAATGATGAAGATGACGCCGACCCTCCCACAATCGTCGTTTATGTTCTCGACCCATTTAGTTACGGGCCCTTTAAGAATGATGTCAATCTAAGAAGGTTTGGAACTATTGGTCTATTGCGATGCTTAAATCAAATGACCCAAGCTCTAAGCGAAAACCTTCAAGGAAACATAGTTGTTCAGGTGCCTTTCTTTTAAGATTTATTTACATTATTTCTGTGACTGTTTATTTGTAACCGTTTAGGGTTAATACTATTACTACTACTACTAATGACTCACCGCAGCACCAAGCCGCCTGAAGCCGAAACAGCTGCGCACGCTCCTCATCCATCCCAATCTATTCAAAGCCTCACTCTTTACACACTCCAGGAAGTTTCCATTTCCATTAAATCATTCTTTGACATTCCACCCCAACCGCGGACGACCTGCTTTCCGTTTAGCCCTAAACGGTTGGCCAAAAAGGACAATCTTTGGTAATCTGTCATCCTTCATCTGCAGAACGTGCCCTAGCCTTCTCAACCTTTCTCTCTTTATAGCCCTAGAAAGTGGGATTGAACCATACTTTTAACTGTGAAAAAATAACTTAGCCTTGGCTTTTCTACTTTTAACATCTTCACTGCTCCCACCGTCTTTACTAATAATGCTACCAAGGTAACCACCTGATCAATCTTTCCGTTACGCAACGTCACCTTTTCATCTTCGCTTATTCCTAGCCTTAGTGACTTAGTCTTCTTAACATTTATTTTGTTAGACTAAATAGCGGTCAGTCAATTTAGGTTTTTATGTCTGAAAAAACTGAAGCAGAAACAATCTGGTTTTTATTATTCAGTAATGAAAATTGTTGTTCTTATGGTGCAATTACACATCAGCATACCTCATTGACATTTGCTCTAAAACTAAAGAAGGAACATTGTGTTAAGGCTTGATCATACCTTGCCTGGCTGATCTTTTTTTGTAATCTGATTCAGGTGGTACATTATTATTTATGAATCTTGAAAAACTTGGTTAGAGAACTTGCAATGCACGCAGTAAGTAGATGGCAGTAGAAAGAATAGTTTGAGGTGGTTTATAATCCCATATAAAGGGGTTGTCAAAATCAATGTTTTTAAAAGAGCTTTTTTTAGAAAATATCATTAGACAGGATTCCATTTGAATGCGTCTTTTACTTGGACAAAGATTTTAATTGAATTTGTAGATGCAACAAGATCTAAATGGCTTCAACAGCGGATAAACAAAAACATTGAAAGTATTTTGAAGGTCCATATGTTTGACGTCTTTTTAATTTCAATATATATGGTTGACCTCTGAAAGGTAAATTTAAAATAAATTTGAATTGGTAATCTTTTATGTTGATACTTTTCGTTTCGATTCTATATCATTCAATTGTGTAGAGAATAAGAACTAAATAAAAAATTCAAAACAAATATTGGTATTATTGAAGCAATTTTTCTGCATTTTTAGCAATATTTATGACTTGAGGATCAATATATAGTTCATCAATTTATTTTCTACTAGTTTGAAAGGGATTTGAAATGTCCATATGGTTGACATCTTTGTAATTTCAATATATAGTTGATGTTAGCCTTCAAACGCAAAGGGAAGTTGAAGGAATTATCCTGGTGCCGTGTTTCTCAACATATTCATCCTTGCGTAATCCTTATAATAAAGTATATGCATAAAAAAGGTAGCATACCATATTCTTTCCTCATATTTTGAAGTAGCGGTGCCTTATGAGATATTGATGCTACTTTGGCCCTGGTCTTCTTTCTTTTCTTTGTTTTCTTTTTTTTGAAAAGAATGGTTACAGTAAGGTCTTATTTTTTTAATGTGTTGAAATGCTGAAACGCGGAGTTTTGTAAATAAAAAAGAGGAATCGTGGATTAAGGGATAAACTTTCCTCTATTGTTGCATCTCGTGTAGTATGTTCGCTTCTAAAAATGTTATATGGATCAGTTTGTATTAAAACGTAGTGATTTCGTTCGTAGTAGATTCAGGAGTTTATGCTACTATTCCAAAATTATACTATTCAAAAAAAATTAAATTATGTATTATTTCAGTTGATATCAATGGAATCTGTGCTGTCGATAAAGAACCAAAGTCCTCAGGTTCACAGAGCAGCTGCTTTTCAAGTGTATAGTCAGTGTCGGCGTTCTTTAATTCACCAGTGCAATGTTGTCAAATCCTTAACGGGACTTGGTCCTGCTGCTCAACTTGACGCATTTTTAAAGGCTCGAAGTGTAAGTTGGCTTTACTTTTATAGTCGATACAACCTTAACTTTACAAACATTTACTTTTATAATCGATATTGTTTTAACAAGTTTAAGGACCTAGTTTCGACGGGAGGTTGAGAGGTTTGTGCTGTTCACCTGGGGCCTGGGCTCATGAGAGAGCACGCGTTAACTAATTGCTTGCTATTCTCCAAGTCATCTAAAAGGGTATAGTTGACTTAAATTTATATTAGTTGAGTGTAACAGTTTCAAGAGAATAGAACGTTCAATGATTCTGTTCAATTCAAGGCTTTATTCTATTTACAAAAACTACATTTTATAGAAAAAAAGAATACAACTAAACCATTCGGAACAGTTTAGTTGCACTGATTATTTGCACGTAATGAAACGTTGCTCATACTACGCTAGATAGCGTTTTTTGTCGGTTAGTTTCTGTATTTGTATAATTGTTACAAAGTCTGTAAAGATCTCATCTCTGGAGCTTGGCTCAGTTCTTGGAAGCTCCGTGGAGACCTAACTTGTTATTGGTACCTTCATGTCGGCCAAACTTAGGAATTTTAAGTAGAATGAAGAAGTACGTATTCGAGCGATGGGTACGAATACCTTTATATCTGGCACTAAGAATATCTGGTACTGTAGAGACAGCATTTGGTCCCGTTATTTTTTACAGTTAGAGCTAAATCTTGGCAGATTTTGGATTTTTCCCTTGGGGTTTACTAATTTAAGGTTGTTTTTTATGTTAACTTTATAAGCTGTTTCTGATTTGGTCATGAAAGCTCAGCTGTAGCTGTACCAGTTTTATTTGTTTTATTTGTTTTAATGAATAAATTTATCTAGACCAAAGGGCTGGAAGTTCTTTTCAGTCTATCAAGGACCCTCAGAGTTCTTGCAGAGGATACTTAGTCCTTGAGACAGCCCCAATGAAAGGATATATGGCAGACTAAGGTCTGGTGGGTGCTCAAAATCAGTCTTAATACTGCTCCCGAAGCTTTCACAGATTCTTTTCGGTCAATCTCGCACTTCGTTTTTCTCTCCAACATGGTGCTGCTAGGCCACCAAGGAGCACAAATTAACTTGCAAAAAAAAAATCCCAAAGTTGAAAAGAAATAACAGGATATTACATAAACATACGTATACTTAATATATATATATATATATATATATATATATATATATATATATATATATATATATATATATATATATATATATATATATATATATATATATACTTCAAAAGCAATTTACTGCTTATATATTTATATCAAGCTATTTTTCATTGCTGTTTTACTGTTTGTTTTTCTTAATATATTTTATTTATTTATTCACTGAATAAGCTGTCAGATCAACACACAACGCGGCGGGACCTTGTTGTGTGTTGAAAAAAAGGGAGAAAAGAAACAAACTATAACAACTAAACTGACAGTGAAAACGCAAAATAGATACGAAAAGCAAAAAATGAATTGCAATTAAATCACTGAATAAGCATATATAACCAGTCGAGAAAATTAACTTTTCTATTGTGCCTCGCTATGCGTCTAGAAACTGCGATTTCAGGATCAGCTACTTTGGATTTTGTAGTGACTTCGTATTGCTGTGCCGCGGAGGCAGATGAAGCGAATATTTCGCCCTTTTTTTGTACTGGTTTCTTCATTGTAGTTTTTTTTTTTTTTTTTTTTTTTTTGCGCTTTTGTCGAACGAGCTTAGCTTCTGTCATGTTCATAATATGGACTGATCTGATTTTCAGTCTCAGGTTTTTTTTTAGTGTATATATATAATATATCTATATGTACATATATAGATGGAAAGCGATCCAAAGAGAAGACCTAAGAGTTTTTGGTTGATGATGTTTTGAGAAGTTCAGAAATGACCTTTTTATTAATTTTTGATAAGAAGTAAAAACTTACTAAAAATTATTGACCTGGTATTAAATCCCCGAGTTCGGCTTCGAGCGATCAATTGATGAACTGTGAAATTTTTGTCTTTTTTTTCTTTTATCTAGAATAGCCCACCTACATCTACTCAAATTCTTAAATTATAGTTTATTCTTGTTTTCTTGCAGGAGCGTTACAAGATACCCCACCGATTGTACTGTCCCCCTTATGTGTTGGCCCCTGTATGTGAAAAAGGTTCAGAGAATGAATTTGGAGGTAATAGCCTGATGTCGCTGCCAAAAGATAAATCTCAAACTCTATATGTGTCATACTGTTTGTCACATGATCAAAGGTAATTTCTATCTTTTGCAAAGCAGTGGTTTCGTTGTTGAATCCATTTGCTCCCCAAAACAGTCCACGTAGAACAGTAACAGAGACGATGTTCTAACAGTCATCTTCTCGAATAAACAAGTTTAAATTTGGCTCGCGTTGGTTTATGTCTTTGACTACGGAGAATGTTGTAACATTCAGGGTGAAATTGTTCTATTAAGAAGTTTATAAAGAAAAAATTTCCTAAGAAAAGAAGTTTAGTTGAAGAACTTTCCTCCTCATTTTAGGAGGGTAGTGATCTTATTTTTAGAAGAATTTTATAAGGAAATAAAAGTACAAGTTAATAGCGAATCAAGTTGTTTGGTCCTAAAAGCTTTATAAATGCAAGGAGTGGAGTCATTCAATTCTGCTTTTGAACAATTAATATTTTATTTTTATATTATCCGTAGAATTTCAATTTAAAAACATTATTTTTAGCAGAGGATTGTAGAATAACGAGTATTTTATAGTAAAGGATTTTTTTCAAACCAAGAATCTTGAGTATATTTGGAAATTTCAATTAATTCTGCTGGATACTTACTTTTTGTGCTAAAAGAGAATAACATAACTTGTTGCTGAACCAACCTGACATCTCTAGATCTTGAATTATGTTTTGTATGAATTCCGGTCAAGCGCTTACCAGATGAATTCCGGTCAAGTGCTTACCAGGGCTTGAGGGTTCAGGTTCTGAACTTAGGGCCTACTATGGACCTGACTGGTAGTGTAATTGTTACCTTTCAGTTAAACGGACAGCTTCTGACAAACACCCGTTCAGAAAAAAAAACAATTTCCATTCAACTACTATAAAAATTAACTTTAAGATGTAAAAAAAGGGTCGTTCAGTTAATTCCAACATCTCTATTCATTAAGTTTAATTAATGTATTGAATGAGTGTGTTTCAGGTCACAGGAAGAGGTGTTCGAACGCTTGCCACCCCCGCCCCCCCGTTCGCCCTCTTAAATCTCCACAAAACAAAATGAAATGAGATTGTGTCTCAAAATTTTATTCTCCATAAAATCCGCCTATTATATGATTGTTTTATTTGACCCCTATATCCCCTTTTCTGGAATTAACTCCAGATTTAATTAAGTATAGGGTCTAGTGTCGTTAGAAATTGTTACCCGGCGTCAAAGCCGGCCTCGTTATTTGTTGAAAAATCGCTCTTTTCTTTACAAAATCATAAATTTATTAGAAATATGGCAGGGGTGATCGTGGAAACTTGGGACGGGGCCCCTTCGATGGGAAATTGAGTTCTAGTTTCCTCTTCCAAGGCCAAAAGTGATTGAAGGGTAATCTCTGAAACCCCCGTGGCATCCAAAATTTTCAGATATGTCATTCTACTGAAAATACTCTATTAGAGGTCCAGTAAATATGCTGTCATGGATTACATGCGCCAAGCTGCTGCAGGGTAGAGGACCCTAAATTATGAAAAAAAATTTGTTTTTTACACTTATGCTTATAATAGGAAGAGATGGGACTGGTCGATTTTCGCTGTCTGATTGGCTTGAAACATTCAGATATCCTTCACTAAGCCAAAAAGACGACACATTTTTGTGTGGGGAGTGCCAGGGCCCCAAAAATGGGGAAAACACTTGTTGGATCGTTTTGAAACTTATAGTCAGAAGGTCTGGGCCAAAGGGCCCTAATGTACAGAAGCTAATTGGGGCTGGGGCAATTTTTTTCGATTGGCTATCGTATGCATGTAAAGTTTATTATGTGTGTATTCCATCTACGTAAACTAACTTGAATTCAATGCTACCCATCCAAAATTCCTAGCATAAAAAATTTTGTATAACCTTCGTGAAAGGAAGAATATATATATATATATATATATATATATATATATATATATATATATATATATATATATATATATATATATATATTTCACAAGGATTTTTACAGATGGGTAGAAGTCCTTGGGTCGAGGAAACCCAATTACAAAAAAAAAAAAAATCTAGTTCTATAGAAAAAGTGCTGAGAAACTTCTTATTTTTCAAGGAGCTTGAAACTTACGTCCATAATTCTCAGGGCCAAGGGGACCCTGATGCACCAAAAAAAATTAGCTTGGGCGCCCCCAAAAAAGGTTAAAAAAGCCCTTTTTTGGTTGGCTTAGAATTTGGCCAATTGCATTTATGATTTACAAATGATGAATGTATAGAAGAATAAAAAAAAAACGGATTTGAACGCTAATTAGGAATCTTTTCCGATTGCTTAAATATTTTCGTTTAGCCCAGACCATAAACAGGTACTGGACTCAGGAATATTTCCGATTTTCCCAGCCCAAAAAGATGCCCAAAGAATTTTTGTTTTCTAGCGGCTTGAAAATTATATACGTAAGCATGTATTAGTAATAATAATAATAAAAAAAAAGAAGAAAAATCGAGAAGAAAATTAAATAGTGATATTAAAGTCTAAAATGAGCGGAAATAAAGTCATATAACAAGTCAAACTTAAAGCGAACAGAAATTACAATAAACCAAAAGTTGCAGCCTATAACGGAAAGAAATTACAGTAAGTAATTCAAACTTAAAAATAAAAGGTATTACTGTTGATGGAACCCAAAACGAACAGAGATTAAGATGTACAGTCATGTTGAACAGAAATTACCACAGACAAAGGTAATAAAACCAACCCCTTACAATCCTTTAAAAACTAGAATGCCGTCTGCACCAGCACTTTTTTTTTTTTTTTTTTTTTTTTTTTTCACTGCGAATCGATACAACGCAATATTTCTTTCAAAATTGGTTTGTTCTCTTGTTATTGAAGTTCTCTTGTTGTCCCCGTGCTCTTAAGATTTCAAACCGATCAGAAAAAAAACTTTGTTGGGCCTATTTTTGGGTTTCACAAATCGCTGCAACTAAATTTTGTTCCTCTTAGATCCGTATTGCTCGGTCTACATGACCATTAATTTACACATCGTCTGGAGATAAAAAAACAGGAATTTTTATTACTAATATATGCTCGAAATATTTAACCATTGTCTGCTTATTTTATTAAAAAGATTTGGCATTTATAACTTTTGTTTGGTATAATTTTGAATCCTTTCAAGTGAAGTATGGTTTTTCTATTAAGGTTAATGACACGTAGCGGTGCTAGTCTTTTTTGGCACTACCCAACTTATTATAATTCAAAAGGGATAAAAAGGCATTTGTTTGTAGGTACCTGCTTGCCACCGCTACAGATGATCGTGGTGAATTAAGAGAATCGTGTACAATATCTATTGAAGTTCCTCGGAGGAGAAAGCGAATATCGGCTCGTCGGCATGCTCTTAATCGCTTAATGGATTTTATTGTTGGAGTTATGTCCCAGGGAGTTTTACCATGGAGACTAGTAATTGGTCGATTAGGAAGAGTTGGCCACGGGGAGCTTAAAGGTTCGCTTTTGCTCTTGTCTCTTCTGATTTCTTTTTCCTATCTATCTATCTCTTTCTCTCTCTCTCTTTCTTTCTCTCTCTCTCTTTCTCTCTCTCTCTCTCTCTCTCTCTCTCTCTCTCTTTCTCTCTCTCTCTCTCTAACTATCTCTCTCTCTCTCTCTCTCTAACTTTCTCTCTCTCTCTCTCTCTCTTCTCTCTCTCTCTCTCTCTCTCTCTCTCTCTCTCTCTCTCTCTCTCTCTCTCTCTCTCTCTCTCTCTCTCTCTCTCTCTCTCTTTTTTGTCAGTTTTTCTGTTTTATACAGCTGTAAAGGCAATGTACTTTAAAATGTATTCTTTGTAACCTGCCAGTTTGCCAAAATGTTTTATATATATATATATGTTTATATATATATATGTTTATATATATATATGTTTATATATATATATGTTTATATATATATATATATAGTTGTATGCTGCCTAGTGAACTTGAAAATACTATTATGCTGAATTTAACCTAAAACACAAATCGTTCAGATGCCAAAACGTTTGCATCCATTTTTAAAAAAAAGGATCAGATTTATTGCCAAAAATACTGGGTTAACTCTTAACTTTACATGATTAAAGGCGATTTCTCAAAATATGCCTTTTACTGATGGTTAACAAGATATGTCCCCTAATAAAGATGTGTTTAATTTTCGTAGGCTAATTGGGCGCATCGGACATTTTCATATTTTTCAGGATAGTGTTAAATTAAAGCTCTTAATTAAATCAGAAGTTAAGCAAGGTTGCGTTCTATCTCCATTTGTGTGGATAATATTGATAGAACTTTATCCCAAAGAGCACAGGAAAGGAAATGGGAGAACACAGAATCAAACTGGGAAGTAAAACTCTCCTAAGACTTAAATTATGCTTATGATTTAAGCGTCCGAGATGAAAATGTTAGTAAAATGATTGAACTTTTAGAGGTTTTGTAAGTTTGGGGTGCAAAAATAGGTTTGAAAATTAATATCAAGAAGAGTAAGTCATTAAGACTAGGACTAAGTGAAGGTAAAAAGGTGATGTTGGGTTACGAGAATATCGGTCAAGTGGGCAGCTTCATTTACCTAGGTTGTATTATTAGTAAAGACGATTTGTGTAGTGAAGATGTTAAAAGTAGAATAGCGAAGGACCAGGGTGGTTTTTCACAGTTGAAAAGGTTTCGAAGAATAGGAAGATCTGCGAATAGGAAGTGTGCGAACCAATATTAGAATATTGGAAGGTACAATGATGACAGTGGTCAATTATGGTTCTAAAGTGTGGGCGCTCTGAAAAATGGAGGAGGATTTGCTAGAGATGTTTTCCAGAGAAATTGTCTACGGATTGTTTTGGGTACCCGACTGACTGGCCGATTCTCAAATAGTAAGCTGTACGAAAAGTGTGGTTCAATCCCGCTTTCTAGGGCTATAACGTGGAAAGGTTCAGATAGTTAAGACACGTTCTGTAGATGAAGGATAACAGATTGCCAAAGATTTTTCTTGCCGGCCAAACAAAAAGTAAGTTGTCCCCAAATGGGAAGGGAGGATGTCGTAAGGAAAGATTTAGGGGGAACGGGAATTCCCTGGGAGGGTGTAGAGAGGGAGGCTTCGGATAGATTGGGATGGAGGAGTAAAGTGCGTAGCTGGGTTGACCTCAGGTAGCTTCGTGATGCAATGAATTTTTAGTGGTGGTAAATGTATTCTGGACACAGAAATCCATTAGAGAATCCTGAGCACAATAGCTAATAATTGGGGGAAACTGACAGATATGCTCTTTGGTTTTGTTCATGGCCTTTTTTATTCTCCTTTTTGCAATTAGTATGTTTTTAGATTGTTTTTCTTGTTTTTTTAGGCTGGAGCTCTTTGTTAAGTAAACATGCTTTGCAAAAGATATCGCAGCAAATCGGTGATATGTGTGGACAGTGTGGATTGATGTCGCCATTGGAGATGCCAGGCATTATATCAGCGTGCCTGATTTCATTGGAACCTGATTCTGCCATACAGGTTTTTGCTGATCAGGTAATTCAATTGGTTATTAGAATTCAACTGTGTCAACTTAGCGAAAAAGTGTCCGCAAATTAGCGGAATGAAACATTCGAAATTCTAATGCGACTAATATTGTACTTCATAACTCAAAATAATGTTGGCTTCATTTTTCTTTTCTTTTTAATAGTATGGCCGACTTGAATTTTATCTCTTCTGTTCATAACTTTAGAGTACCAGAGACATTAAAAGGAAAAAAAATTTTGCCAACTAACTCCATCTTCACTCTGTACATACCTGAAATCCAATTCTCTCCGCTGTAGCCATAATTGAATCATTAAAGAGGCAAGTGGAAATATTTCTTGTTTACAAACAAGGCCAACCAAAAGTTTGTGACCCTCAACTTATCTGCAGCTGATTGTGTAGCAATCCAACGATCAATGGTACTACAATCAATATGTTCTGTTGAGCTATTGAACAAATATATGCTAGTGGGAATATGTAAAACGTTAAGTAATAAAAGCGGCATTTTAAATAAGAAGATAGTAATATTCTATTGATTTATTAGTAGTCAATTAAAGGGATAAATATAATTGACTAGCGTTGTTTAATTTTTCATTCTAAAAAGATGCTTTAGTTGGTAAGTGTTATAAATAATAATTTGTAGTTTTTAATCTTGAATAATAATAATTATATCTATATTAACGCTTAGCTTAGATTTATTACTGTGTTTGGCTTTTGCTACAACAATCAGGAAAATCGCACTTCTAGTTCTTTTCATTCATCTTCTGCCGATTTTTCACAGACGTTTCCGGTTTTCCTATTTTTTAAGACGTATATGGTTGTGTACGTTGAATCCGCTCATCCAATTGAAAGGATCGGGTTTAATTTAAGTGTCCTTGGTACTTGGAGCCAACTTTTTTTTAGGTTTCACGGTGCCACCATCTAGCACTAGGGCTCGCGCTAACCCGGATAATCATATTTATTTTTAGGAAAATAGAAAAACTAGGATGAGCCTCGAACATTAGTATAATCTTAGAAATAATTTTTAATTCACAGGTGCAAAGTGATGTGTTCGTAGTTGCCAAAAAAGGTTAATAATTGTGGAATAATAAGATTCGTGGCATTTCCTGGTTTCGGAAATTTACTTTGACACATTACAAGAGTATTAACATTTCGCTTTCTTTATAAAAATTAAAAATAGCCTCTATATTAACATGCATTAAACAATACAAGAAGATGAACAAAAATATCTTAAAAATTTTAAAAAGAATTTTGCTGCGAGAAAAAAATGGAAGCTTAGGGTCGTCATGATGTTTCATAACTATTCAAAAACAACTCTTATTTCACGACTGTCCCAGGCTTCCATTATTAGTATTGAAAACAATTTCGCGTGTGAAGCATAAGTTTGTTTGAAGTACCAAACAAACAGATTAGTCTTTAGGATTAATAAGAAATGATATACAGGTCGTGGAGTTGGATGGTCTTACATATATCCCGTTTATCTTTGCATAAGCTCATATTCAGGTGCCTCAAATACAATTTTGGGTTTTCTATTTAATACTCTTAAGCTAAACTTTTATATGTTTAGCAAAAGTGTGTTTCAATACTGAACAACCTTAGTTAGAAACCAAATGAATATGTATTAATTAAATGATTTTCATTCATGTAGTATCTAGGTGTTAATTTACCTTTTTATGCTGTGGCTGTGAACTAAAGAGACTGAAATGATTACTTTAATTTCTATTTTGGCTATATGTTTATTTCCTTTGGAGTTTTATATTTCTTTTCATTATTAGGTGACACCAGATGACAGAGCAAGTAACCAAACAGCCATGGGAAATCTTTCAACTCCAGAAGATAGTAGTACAACTCATATTTTGGTGTTCCCTATGTCTGCTGCCACAAGTGTATGTATTCCATAGTTTTTATAATGCCACCGTAGTAGCACAAAATTTTTCACTTGAAATTGCTTTTCTTTTCTTTCTTTTTTTTCCTTATTTCTCATACTTCTGTTATTTATAGTCTTGGTTATTTCATAGGTTTCTATTATTTTTTTTCTTGAAATAGAATATTTTAAAAGCAAGCAAGTCTGTTCTCCCTCCCTCCTCTTCTCTGTCTCTCCTCTCTTTTCCCCTCTCCCTCTATTCCGCTTTCTCTCTACCTTCCTCTCCCCCCTGTCTCCTGTTTTGGGTAAAGTTGTATTTGCGGAGTAAAAATTAATATTGAATTTAAGTGAAGGCAAAAGAGATTCTTTAAAGTGCGAAAAGAACAGGTATTATCCTGTGTGTGACGGACTGTCATCCCGCTCATTACGCTAAGTTCTAATCACCAATTGCCTGTGTCTTGCACTGTAATGATTTCAGTCAATTCCTTGTAAAACTTAGCGTAAAAGGGGGTCGAAAGGGAAAAATTCCCCTTCATATCCAAGATAATTCTTGTTTTCGTTGTTTTAATATTGCTTTTGACTTTCATTTGAAAAACTTGCTTTTTAGGTTTGAATTCTTAATTCCTTTCTCTGTTTCTTAATTTCAGCTGAAAAGATCTTTTAAAGGTTAAACAGTGGAAAATCTTTCATTAATTTTTTTCTGAAATAAAAAAAAATCTTAATCTCCTGTTTTTATGATGAAGTTACGCTAATTTTCCGCTGATAGTATCTGCTAAGAGTATCTTGAAACTTGACCACATATTTTAGTTTTTTGTCATCAGGGAAGCAGATTTTTTATACGTATATATTGCTGTCAAAATTCCTTCTTTAGAGGGTTGGTTATTCTTGTCACTGTTCGGTTTATGTTGAATTTCAGATGATCTATTTGAATTTCAGAGTACTGATTACACTGGATTTACATGGGGTTTTCATTCCTGGTGTACACAAGGGCCAAAAATTTACCCTCTGATCACTTGGCATAGGCAGCGCGCTAGCGCTGCCTAAGTAAAGAACGATGTGGCACAGTGTGTTTGTGTTTTTTTTTCATACCCGGACACTTCGTATCGAAGGACTTGTCGTAGAAACTTTGAAAAGGGCTCATTCAATTGGAAATTGGGGTGGCTTGTGTCCTTTTTAATAGTCGAAAGTGATTGGAAGGCGACTAACACCCCTTCAACGCCCACCATTTCCCGAAACACATCTAATAAAAATTTGAGATACCCATTTTGTTCAGCGTAGTTGATTTACAGATAGACATTGTGTTTTTGAGGACAGTCCCCTACAGCCCTTAGGGCAAGGGTTGTAAGTTATGCCCTGGGGGCATATACGATTTTTTATAGAAGGCGTTGTCGTAGAAACTTCAAAAAAGGCTCATTCGATTGGAAATTCAAAGGGCTAGTGCTCTTTTTAATAGTCAAAAGGGATTGGAGGGCAACTACCTCTCACGCCCACCTTTTCCCCAAACAGATCTAATGAAAACTTTGAGATAGCCATTTTATTCAACGTAGTCTTAAGTTCTGGAAATTAGGTCTTTGAGGATGACAACCCCACAGCCCTCAGGGAAAGGGTAGTAAATTATGCCCAGGGGAGATATAAGGTTTTTATATAACGCGTTGTCGTAGAAACTTAAAAAGGGCTCATTCGATTAGGATTTGAAATGGCTAGTGCTCTTTTTAGTCTTCAAAAGGGATTGGGAGGCAGCTAACACCCCTTCGTTATCAACTATATCCCCAAACACATCTAATAAAGATTTTGAGATAGTCATTTTGTTCTGCGCTGTTAGAAGTTCAGGAAACTATACCTTTGAGTATGACACTCCCCCCACAGTCTTCAGGGCAAGGGTTATAAGTTATGCCCTTGGGACATAAAAGGTTTTTACTTAATGCTTTGCCGTAATAACTTGAAAAAAGGCACATGTAATCGAAAATTCAGAGGGATAGTGCCCTTTTTAATAGTTGACAGCGATTGGAGGGCAACTAACCCCCCTCTCACGCCCATCTTTTCTCCAAACATCCAATCAATATTTTAGATAGCCATTTCATTCAACGTTGTTGAAAGTTCTGGAAATTGGGTTTTTAAGGATGAAAACCCCTCCCCCCACAGTCCTCATGGCAAGGGTTGTAAGTTATGTCTTGGGGGCATATAAGGTTTTTATTGAAAGCGTAGAAACTTCAAAAGGGCTCATTCAATTGGAAATTGAAAGAGTTAGTGCCTTTTTTAATAGTTGAAAGTGATTGTAGACCGACTGACGCCCCTCTCACGCCCACCATTTTCCCAAGCACATCCAATCAAAATTTTGAGATAACCATTTTGTTCAACTTAGTTGAAAGTTCTGGAAATTAGGTCTTTTAGGATAAAAACCCCATCAGAACTTTCAGTGCAAGGGTTGTAATTTGGGCCATGGGGCATATAAGGTTTATATAGAAAGTTTATATAGAAAGAAATTTCAAAAAGGGGCTCATTTGATTGGAAATTGATTGGAAATAGTCGAAAGTGAGTGGAGAGTAATTAACCCGCCTCTTACATCCACCATTTCCCCAAAAACATTCAACCAAAGTTTAGAGATAACTATTTTGTTCAACGCAGTTGAAAGTTCTGGAAATTATGTATTTAAGGATGACGAACCCCCCAGATCCCCCAGGGAAGAGGCTGCAAGTTATACCTTGGGGGCATATAAGGTTCTTACAGGTAGAGTTGTGGTAAAACTTCAAAGGGGGTTCATTCAATTCGAAATTGAGAGGGCTAGTGCCCTTTATAATAGTCGAAAGTGATTGGAGGGTAACTAACCCCCCTCTCATGCCCACCTTTCCTCCAAACACATCCAATAAAAATTTTTAGATAGCCATTTTCTTCAACGTAGTAGAAAGTTCAGGAAATTAGGTCTTTGAGAATGACACCCCCTCCCAGCACTCAGGGCAAGGGTTGTAAGTTATGCCCTGGGGGCATATAAGATTTTTATTGGAAGTTTTGTCGTAGAAACTTTAAAAGGGCTCATTTGTTTGGAAATTGAAAGGGCTAGGGTCATTTTTAATTGTTGAAAGTGATAGGAGAGCGACTGCCGCCCCTCTCACGCCCACCATTTCCCCAAAAACGTCCAATCAAAATTTTGAGATAGCCATTTTGTTTAACGCAGTTGAAGTTCTGTAAATTTAGTCTTAGAGAATGACAACCACCCTAACAGACCTTAAGGTAAGGGTTTTAATTTATGCCCTGGGGGCACATAAGGTGTTTATAGAAAGCGTTGTCGTTTCCAAAAGGGCTCATTTGATTGGAAATCGAAAGGCCTAGTGCCCTTTTTAATAGTCGAAAGTGATTGGAAGGCTTGATATTTTTATAGTGGAGATCAATTTCGGTAGAATGTACTATTTTTTGTTTTTGTTGTTGTTTAGACCAGGGCACTTTGTTTCGAAGGAGTTGTCGTGGTACCTCTGAAAAGGGATCATTCAATTGGAAATGAAGAGGGCTGATGCCCTTTTTTATTGTCTGAAGTGATCAGAGGGCAACTAATCCCCCTTCCACTGCCACCCTCCAGTTCGCCCATTATGTTTAAAAATTAAATGTTGCCTTAAGATTAAATCAAAATGCACCGTGTTAATGCTAAATCCCAATAAGTTATTTCAGCAATGTCCAAAAAACGACTAAGGGTATTATGTTCAAACTTTCGGGGCTGCTTTTGCTCTCAAAATTTAACCAAATCAAAATAGCGTAAAATTATCCAAGACATCAAAGAAAATAAACATATTTTTTACGAATGGTATCAAGTTTTTCATTTCAGGTCAATTAGAGGAGGTATGAAACTAAATTAAACACTACTATTTGTGTCCTGATTTTTAAAAGGGTGTATGTTGTTAAAAATTGCTGAAAACTTTTCTCCAGCATAGATATAGCAGGCCAAGCTATATAGTCTTAAAAAACGAAAAGATTTAAAGTATTATTTTTTTTTCCTGAAAAGACTATGTCAATGCAAAACGAGCAGAAATTAATTAAAAAAACTTTTTCCACAAAATAAGTTTTTCAAAGAAAAGTAAACAACTCCATTTAACAAAAAATGAACAAAAATAAAATAAAAAAAATTTACCAAGTGTGAAACTACCACAAATAATTAACCAAGTCAAACTCAAAACGAGCAGAAATTAACATAAATTGGGCGCAAAACCCCTATGCCTTCCCAAGCCCAGAACAAAATTTGTACTTTACTGAAAAATACAAATGAATGTGCATTGTCAGTTTAATATACATAAACTGAAATTTAGTAATTAAAATGTTAATGTTATTTGATTTATTAAAGTTATAAAAGTAAAAACATTTATATTTTTCAGTAAAGTGCAAATTATGATGTGGCCTTGGGAAGGCATAGGATTTTCAGCCCAACTTATGTTAACTTCTACTCGTTTTGAGTTTGACTCGGTTATTTATTGTAATTTCTGTTCGTTTAGGTTTTAATTTATTTATTGATGCTGATTTGTGGTAGTTTCGAGCTTGGTAGATTATTTGATTTTATTTTTGCTCATTTTTTGTTAAATGGAATTCTTTACTTTTCTGTGAAAAACTTATTTTGTGGAAAAAGTTTTTTTAAATTAATAACTCGTAAAAAAAAAGCACCAGAACTTGGAATTTCCGTTCAAATGAGACTTATCTGGGATTTCTACGACTAGTGATTTGATTCGGTCACCCCTGATAAAAAAGAACAAACTTGCAACCATTACACAAAAAAAAACATAAAATTTTCAGCTTTGGAATTAGGACTTATGATTATTCATCATTATTATATAAAATGTATATTGTGTGTGTTCTTGACCATTCAGAATGTGATGGTGCAATTTTCATCAAGATTTAATTGTTCTTTGGGTGTTTATATCTCCCCTTTTCCCGAAATTATGCAAATTTACTTATGCTAACAACTTTTGGTGGGTACTACTAAACTCAACGAACCTTAGATGTTTTGGATTATCGTAAAATAAAAATTATTTTTATGAATCTATTGTTTTTAAGTTTCTATTTTTATTAGTTTCAGTTACTATTGCCACGGCCGGTCTTACCACGACTTGTTTGGTTTAATATAGTAGATCTGTGTTTTTTTTATATGTATGTCTGTGTTTTTCCTACAGCTACCTCAGCAGTTCATGCCAGGTGGAAACGACATGAACCCGGATTTAGAAGAAGACATTGGATTATTTGGGAATCTGGAAGATGAGATTGGTGGTGACATGCTTGGCAACGATTTTGGTGACATGGGCGATATGGGTGATCTTTTTTCATCCTGGCCAGATGTTGACGGTGAAATGGCCCCTGGATCACCGTCCAACGGTGTTGGTCAAGGGCAGATGCAAGCTCAACATCAACAAAATGAATTTGGAGGATATATGAATGATCCGAATTGTGTTTCTCATATGGGCGGCACAGGAAGGGTGAGTCCAAGTTTTTTTTTTTTTTTTTTTTTTTTTTTTTTTTTTTTTTTTTTCACCGTATAGTCTCAAGGGTGTTTTTAACACCGTTGAGATAGCATTTTGTAGGGAGTTCGTATTGGATTAAAAAATTAGTATCTGGAATTTGTGTCTTTAGTTAAGCGCAAATGATAAAAGCAATAATGAGTAATAAGTCAACTTAAACTGAGAAAATTGCGAAATTTTTCTTTTTCACTTGTTCACAAAAATTAAAAAAAAATATTTTGAGATAGCACTTTTGTAGGGAGTTCGTATTGGATTAAAAAATTAGTATCTGGAATTTGTGTCTTTAGTTAAGCGCATATGATAGAAGCAATAATGAGTAATAAGTCAACTTAAACTGAGAAAATTGCGAAATTTTTCCTTTTTCTTGGTTATTAATCTACTCTATTTAAACGAGCAACTGTGTATTTATGTATCAATTTTTCATGAAATCGACACCATATTTTTCTTTAAATCCGCACCCTGGGATTTTCTGGCCTGAAAAAAAAACCATCTAGATGGGTTACGAGTTCGAGGAAATTCGTTTAGAGCCTTAATTTTAGAGAAAAAATTCATGTGAGTGACGTCACATTTATATACGTCTCAAGAGCAAAATTACACAATATGACAAATGACTGAAGAGCTAAAGAAGAGGGCATGGGACCAGTAACAGCAAAAATCACATTGGATCGCAAATCAAAATGTTTCACAACAGAATCTATTTTTAGTCGACAAAGCAAAATTACAACGGAATGAATTAACATGTTAGTTTAGCGTACGTGAGTCTGTAAAAGATAAACAAGAAGGAAGAATTAGATTCACGCTAGAATTACTTAATGCTACGGAAACTGCTAATTTTTACCCTAGCACCAAGAAACGTACTATTATAGTGTCTGCAAAGATACTCCAGAAAATGGATTCATGTCTGAATTTCTTAACCACCCTGGAATGGAATGAAGTGATTTTGGCTTATGTGATGGAAAAACAGCAAAGAGGAATTGAATTCATGCCAGAAAAAAAGTCATCTGGGTGACGTCACATTTATATACAATCAAATAGCAAAAATTACATAGTTTATTTCCCAGGGGTGTTCGTATCGTTTTTAGTATGTATGACGCATGCATCATTACAAAAGATGACAAATGAATTCAAAAAGCTAAAGAAAAGGCCACGGAACAAGAAATAGCAAAAATTACATCGAATTGCAAATTAAAATGTGACATAAAATAATACGATAATTATGCTATTACGTAATTTAGATAATAATTTCATTAAATCACAATGGAATAAGAAACGTGTTTTAGTGTCTGTAAAGGATAAACCGGAAGGAAAAATTGAATTCACACCAGAATTTCTTAGTTGAACTGAAACTGCCGATGAAATTGCTGAGCTGAACAACACAATTAAAGCAAAATTCTAACGATTTGGGGGGGGGGGCTTTGAAAGAAGTTTATTATTGTATCTATGACGTGGTGCAAAATTACACGTGATTTTGAATGAATCCGAGGAGCTAAAGCAAAAGGCATGGAAGAATGTCTGAGGTAGGGATGAATGAAGATGAAGCGCAACAAGATTTGCGGATAGAAGACATGCGACAACAAGTATCAGAACGAATCCCAAATTAAAATAATAGACTAAGAAATCTGGGGTTAGAAAAAAAGCGACAGGGATAATCTCATCGAATCGTGAACGAAATCTACAGTAAGAAGCGAAACAATAGTGAATCAGAACTAGTCCCAGGAGAAAACAAATCCTATAAAGTGGATGATTCTTTAACGCATTAACAGGTAGAAGGAGGTGAATTCACACTAGCATTTCTAAATTTAATTGAAATTGCCGATTTGACACCTCATGGCTTAAAACTGAAGAATAATGCGATATATGCTAATATGTAATTAAACAATCAAATATATACAAGCCTTCTGTATGCCGATTGTGAGGGCCTGAGTGGAGCTGGGTTTCTTGGTCTATTTTTATTGGGGATGAAATTTGTCTTTTTTTTTTTTTTTTTTTTTTTTTTTTTTTTTTTTTTTTTTTTTTTAGTTCAAAAGCTACTGTGCAGTGTTAGGTTTTTTGCTTCAAAATACATTCTATGGTAAATGAATAAATTTCTGTGACTTAAATTCCTGCTCATTGAATTCTAGATTATATTCGGCCTGGGATGCTAGGCATTTGCTATTGTAATTTGACAGAACATTAAGTGCAAAAAAATTAAAACTTTTCTTTTTCTTTTTCGTGACTAATTTGTTTTATAAATGTCATGCTTTTCCCGTCCGCAAATCTTATTCCCATCGATAAATCTTATATTACTTCTCGTAATGAGATTAACTAAACACGCACTGCATCGTACACAGACAATGAATGACAGAGTTGATGACAACATGCATAAACTAGAAACTTAGAACCTTACGTCCGAAAAAAAAACTATCACTTTTATATTTTGTCTCTTTTTATGACTAGTAAAATATTGCTCAAGGGGAATGCTCACCCCTTCCACTTTGCTATGGGTAAGCAAATGAATGTAGAAATAAAAGGGAGCTATCGCCCTTTCAGTACCCATTTTGTATTTTCAGTGCAAGTATTATTTTATTTTTATTTTTTTCAAGTAAAAGGATCTGATGTGTAAATTACCACTGTTTTGATCTGAAGGGCTTCTAGCATAAGTTTGGAAGTTTTCGCTTAAAATACCCCTTTCGAGGCCCAGGGTACCCATTCCAGTCACCAAAAAATTAAGCAACTTTGCTGTGGCACGATCTTTTTCGTTACAGAAGAACCTTGAATTGCCGCTCGAATTATCGTATCTGATGTCCTAAAACCGTTGTTTTTTATAATAAAATAAATAGCATTTACTTGGTACCAACATTCTTGGTGAAAGTGCATTATTTTGTGCTTGTACGCATAGAAGCTTGAAACTTCAGGTACGGGGTCATGGTGGATTTTATTTCAATGCATTTCTTATGAGTATTCTCTACTTTTTCCTAAAATTATGCATATATCTTATACTAATAATTTTTCAGGGATCACTTCAAACTTGAATGCATTTGAATATCTGGAATCACTATTAAAAGTAAATTTTATCATGTATTTAATGGGTGCTCTTCTTTTAACAATGTGCCATTATTTTAACTTTTACTTTTTCAAAACTATTGAAAGATTTTTAGAGCAAATGACCCAAAATTACTTCATAAAGGCACAAGGGAGTTGCCATCATTGGAAGAAAAAAAGTTTTATTCCTTGATTCGTGTGCATTAGTTTGTTCCGAAATAAAACCATGTTGTTCCGGTAAAGAGTATAATTTGGGAGTCTTTGCCCCCCCCCCCCCCTGCTCTCCAAAAAAAATATTCACAACTTTAATTTTTGTCTCCTGTAAAATTTTGGATTGGGATACAGTCTCTGGCTGTGTGTATAAAGATACGCACGTTTTTGAGGAGATGCGAAATTTAAAACTTTGCATAGACCTTGAATACATATGTAATCTATTAGATTGTGGATTTGGATTACTTCCAAGTTTTTTTTTTTTTTTTTTTTTTTTTTTTTTTTTTTTTTTTTTTTATTATTATTATTGCCTCGTAGAGAGCTCCCCAAAGTTGAATGGCTATATTCAATCTCTTACTTTCTTTTATAATTGTGCAAATCAACAATTAAGTGATTGATAGCAAGTAGGGCTACTTTCTGGTAATAGGCTTAGTTAAGCGCAAATAACGAAAGCAATGATGAGTAATAAGTCAACTTAATTTGGGAAAAACGTGAAAGTTCTTTTTCCTTGTTTTTATGGGGAATGGACGTTCTTCTTTTTTAGCATCTCATTAAACTCAAAACTATATACGGATTCGAATTTGACTCGTGAATCTGCTAAAAGATGTTGACTTTGATATGTATTGGGATGATGGCACTTTTGAAAATACAACAAATTTACTTGGTTTTGTACAATTATACACTTTTTTGTAGCTCATAGTCATAAACTTCTTGACTAAGTGTCATAACAGGTTGTTCATTAAATAACGAATTTGAATTTGTATGTTTTTTAGCCGATGGGAGAAATGGAGGAAGTGGGACTTGTCCTTCAACAGCCTTTGGCCCTTGGATATTACGTTTCTACGGCGGGAACAGGGACGATGCCCGACTGGTTTTGGTCTTCTTGTCCACATCTTCATGGAAACAATCCCGTATTTTTAAAAGCTTCGCTGCACCTTCACAGCTCTTCGGTGCATCAAAACTCGGACGACAATCCGATTAGTCAAAGTGCAAATCCAAATGGGAAATGTCATCCCTTGGACTCTAAATATACAACAGATGTGTTGCGTTTTGTTTTGGAGGGTTATAACGCTCTCTCGTGGTTAGCTGTTGATGCAAGTGGGAAAGACCGAAGATCCTGTTTACCTGTACATATTCAATTGTTAGTCCAGCTTTACCATGCCTTTTCAAATTTGATCTGATTGTCTATGCCCTTTTCGGCAAAAGTAAGTGCTGAAGAATTTTATTCGGAGTAATTTGGCGCGCATGGGAAGTTCATAGTTTATAGGTTTTGTACGGAAATGACATTTGGTAAGAAAAGTACAATCTTATGACGGATTTTTTTATTTTTATATAAATGGCTTCTTTTTGCTGACTCGAGGTCTTCTCTCTCTCTCTCTCTCTCTCTCTCTCTCTCTCTCTCTCTCTCTCTCTCTCTCTCTCTCTCTCTCTCTCTCTCTCTCTCTCTCTCTCTCCCTATCTCTCCCTATCTCTCCCTCTCTCTATCTGATTACTATTATTATTATTATCTATCAAAAAATAAATTATGTTATTATCATGGAAACCGAGATTTATTTTGCTTTATTCTTTTCATTATGCTATAAAGCATGTTTTTAATTTTTGGATTTTTTTTAGATTTTTAATTATTATTATTTTTTTAACGAGACGTACTCGTTTTTTCCATTTGTTTTAGTGTGTTTTGCTTAATAATTCCTGTTATTTATTTTCTTGCATTCCCTTAGTTTTTTTTTCGAAATATATTCTATTTCCCTGAGTATAAGTAATTTTGTTCTGCTTTGTTATCTTACATTTTAGTTCAAACAACCGAATTACTATGATTAACTAAAATGTTTGTTAAGGATATGGCAAATGAGTTTTTTTAAGGTCCCAACGTTTAGTAATTCTGTGCTTGTATGTGTAAAGGTGGTCATTTTACTTTGGCGAGAAATGAGAATTAGTCTTAATCCCTTTGTGGCATTTAGGGAGGAGGTGCATTTAGCTCAGAAGAGGATGAGGCGGAGCGTGGTTGGGATAAAAACGAAAATGCTTCAAAAGTACCTCAAGCTCAAAGACTACCTGACCTAATTTTATATGCTCTTTTCACCACAAGTAAGTCTCATTAGTGAGCTATATGCTGGAACTTTTATTAGATTGCTTTCTTGTCCAAATCTTGGAAGAAGAAAATCATATTCTTATAAAGTGTCACCAGCTTTTTGTTCCTTTAATCTGAACGTTGAAAATGGAACTGAACACCTTCATGTATAATGGTATGGATTTTTCAAGCGTAGACCAGGCATTAAATATTATATACAGTGTTGTGAGGAATTGTGAGTTTAAAATGAAAATTAGGCAAAACAGATGAAAAATATATGTTAATATGAGTACCCTTTCCCTATTGTGTTCAAGGAGTTGAAAATACCTGTATCAAAGTATAAATTAACGACTCACCACTAGAATCTACACAGATGTGAAGTTGATTATATATTTGCTGTGTATATTTTGTAATTAAATTGTATTGAAACATGAAATTTGTCTAATCATTGGTTGTGGAGTTCTTATGTTACACATTCTGCCCTTCCATATTATATGTTATTTTTTGGCAAGAATCACATAGTGTATTACTCAATTTTTGTTTCTCTTTTTTATCTATATAAGAAGTACAGACTTGTTAACTATTTATATACGTATTATAAAATTGTATATAGTTATTGTTGGATGCAAAATTTACTATAAAATAAACAAAGTATTTGAAAAGTAGTTCTTGGTTTTAAGATGTTGGATTTAAGTGTTCTAATAGCTAAAATATCCATGCCAAGGTCCAAGGTGTTTTAGCAACTGTTATTTCATAAGTCAAAGCTGCAGAACAACAGTTGTAACTACTTTGTCTTGTATAAAACTAAGAGAGTTTGAAACGGATATAACAAAGACGAAACGGATTTTGAAACGGATTTAACTGCTTTTTACGGATCTTGGTATTCAAAGAGTTCCTGTTTTGATTACCTTTGTGGAGGTCCTGAGCGATTTTCTGCGGTTATGGGTCGTCAGTAAAACAGTCGGTTTACGGATGTGAAGACAGTTTAAACACAAAATATCTAATAAAAAATTCATGCTTAAATGGCGCTCTCTTTTTGAAGTAAATGCTCTTTGTTAACAGTTCTGTTTAACTCTAATGAACGCAGATGACAACAATATATTCTTCTTTCATAGAGGTTGGATCGGGCGCAGACACCCCAAACCGCCACTGACTGTTGACTAGGCTTCGTCTAAATCCACTAGCCCACCTAGCAACTAGACCGATGACAATAAATCTTTCAAAACTGGGTAGGTATCTGTCATCTTCGAGTGGTAGATGCGCTGATGAGAAGAATTTCCAGACTTCCATTGCTCGTCTCTTACAGAGGTCAAATTCGTACTGGACCCCATGTAGGCATATCCATGGTATCCAGTGGTACGCCTGACAAGACCTGACAACCCCTTTTTGTTAGGTATGCTGATAATTTAAATTTAGGGACCTGTCTCTCCCACAAACGTTAGATGGTCCTGGACCCTGAAAGACCAACAAGGACACTAGCTGTTATCTCTTGTCAAATTTTCTTGATTTTCAGCTTAGTCTTCCAGTAGATGTCTTTGCAACAAGAATTTCGAGATCTCATGCGCATATAGAGGTCGAATCCGTTTTTTACCTTAAAAAGGAACAGGGAATTAGCTATTATGTTCCACCGCGTAATGTTGAAATCTGATAACTCCTCTGGTTGACGTCCTGGTTACAGGGAGCTATTCACCCCTTCCTATCAGACGTAGGATCAGCTCTACTACTACTAACAATCTATTGCAGCACGAAGCGGCCTGAGGCCAAAACAGTTGAAAAGCTAACAATTCATTCCAAGTACAACTAAGGAACTGATCCTTACTCCCCACCAAGTTTGTTTGAGATCCGATTGTCTCTTCTGGAGGATGTTCTGATGGCTAGAACTTAGGATCCTTCTCCTGCAGAACTCGGATTGGGATTTGACCCGAAAAAGACACAACCTAGCAATTAGATATTAGTTTCCACCTGATTTGGCTGAAATATGACAGCTTTTTTGGTAGTTGTCTGGTAGTTTGGTTGAGATGAGATCTGACACCTTTTCCTGGTAGATATGCTTATGACAAGAATTTAGGGAGTGCTCTTGCTTTCACCTCTGAGTTTGAAAGGAGTCTGAATACCCAAAAGGCTCAATTAGAACGCTTGCTCTTTTTTCTCACTTAGTTTGGTTGATACCGGACAATCCCTTAGGAAGAAGCTCTAAGGAAAAATATATACCCCTCACGTCTCCCTCAAAGGTCAAATCAGGTGCTGATCTCCAAAGGACATCGGGACCCCATCCGCATACAGAGGTTAAATCCGTTTTGATCTTAAAAAAGGAAGAGAAAATTAGATCTTACGCTCCACAGCGTAATGTTGAAATCTGAAAATTCATCTGGTTGCAGGGAGCTATGCCCCCTTTCTGCCAGAGGTGGGATCAGCTCTACTACTACCTACTAAAAATTCATTGCTGCACGAAGCCACCTGAGGCCAAAACAATTGAACACGCTCCTTCACTCTAAGCTGCTCAAAGCTTCATTCTTTACTCCCTCCCGCGAAGTTGCAATTTCCTGTAAATCCTTTGTCGTGAACTCTTTTTCTCTCAATCACTGACGACCCGCTTTTGGTTTTGTCCCGGATAGAGAGCCAAAAAAAACACTACTTTTGATGATCTATCATTGTTCGTTCGATAAACACAGCCCGGTCCTCTTAAACTATCGTTCGAGAGCAGATCAATTCTGGACCCTTAAACATCACATGTAGGACACTAGCTCTTATTTGCCGGCGAATTTGATTGAGATCCGAGGACTTATTCTGTTAGATTGATGACAAGAAGCTATGCCCCCCCCTCCACCATTGAAGTTACATAATGACAAGAAGCTATGCCCCTCCCCCCCTCCACCGTTGAAGTTGGGTCAGGCATGGAATCCTAATAGGTACAACTCATCTGTACACGTCACCGAGTTTTGATTGAGATCTGACACCCTCTTCCGAAGGATGGTCTAATGGTAAGAATTTAAGAATCCTTCGCCTACAGAGGTCAGATTGGATTTTGACCCGAAAAGGCATAATGTATCAATTATCTATTAGTTTCTACCCGGTCTTGTCGAAACCTGGCGTAGCTTTTTGGTAGTTGTCCTTACTGCTGTACTTTGCATCTGGATTATAAAAATTATGCAGTGAATTTGTACTTCTTACCAAGTTTGTTTGAGATCTGACAACTTTCCTTGATAGATGTGCTGATGATAAGAATTTAGGGATTGCTCTTCCTTTCGCCTCACTGAGGTTGAAATTAATCTGAATGCCCAAAAACCTCGATTAGAACACTTGCTCTTGTTTCTCACTTAGTTGGGTTGAGACCGGGCAATCTTCTTAGGTTAGATGTTCTAAAGAAAACATATACTCCCTCAAAGTGCAAATCAGACTCTGATCTCCAACTTGCCCAGTAGCTATTGCATCCGGTTGAAATCAAAGAATCCTTTCTGGCAGATGAACCATTGACAAGGATCTGAGAACCATTCAACGGAGGTTGATTTTGTCTTGACATCCAAAAGGTACCACTAGCTCTTTAAATTTGGCTTTTCTGGTGAATGTGCTGATGAAAAAACTAGAAAATCCTACCGCCCCCCCCCCCATTTATTTATGGGTTGGATCGTAGCTGGACTTTTGAAATCTAGCTATAAGTACAAGCTTTATAAGTATTAAAAATTTTACGAAGATTTATAACAAAAAAATATAGATTCGGGATCTCCGAGATCTGCTTTTCCAGAATTATTTCGTTGAAAACCAGAAGAGATGCAAAACTTCGATATTAAGGTTTCAAATAGAAAATTCGTTATCCGACCCAAGCCCTTGCCACAATCATGTAAAAATCATCATATCTACTTCGCTTCTAGGCCTATCTCTTGATTTTTTACTTAGCAACTATAGTTGAATTGGTTGCCACTGACCTTGATCCTGTTACAAACAATCGACTGTAACCTGCCCCTGTTGTAACCGGACTGCCTCACAGTGTTTATAGTTCTTTCTGAGACTTAATATTAATGAATTAACCATGTCAAAAATGATTAGGTCTGCTACCTCCCTGTCAGATCTATGAACCCCGTCTTATATGATATAAATTCTTAGGTATTTTTTCTACAAGGTAGTGTAAAAATGATTTCTGTTGTAATTCGTTTTTAGTCCAACCATCAATTGAGTGTGCCAAATGCTTGACTTGGACTGATTTGCAAGTCTTCCATATTTTAAGCTAGCAAAAAATCGGTTCCGCCGACTTTGTCGCCTTTCACTGCTCGCATGGACCTTTGGCCCTCGGACGATTGACAGCATGATGTCGCATTTTGGGTTTTTGGTTTGTTTCCTTTTGTTTTGTTTTTTTGTTTTCTTTTTTGTAGCGTTTAATACGGTCAGCAACTTGGATTTTCGATCTCGAGCAAGTTTTATTGACGTCACATTTCCTTCGCTCAAGTAATGTTGGGGCCATGGAACTCCACATACTTGTTATCGTGACGCCAGATTCTCTGATTTTGTTTTACAGTTTGTTTTCTTTTGCATTCTTACAGAATTTGCACCTTCTCATGGCTGAATTATCCCGCGTAAGTTTTCATGTTTCTAGCTTTGTTAGTTGGATTATTTTTAAGTGCACATGAAGACGTACACACAAAAACAGTCGCACCTACTGGATTTTATACATAAAAAAAGGCTAGTTTAAAAAATATGGAGTGTACAATGTTCTTTAAGGACTGAATAAAAAGAACGTGTTACCTGTCCCTAAGAGACCGAATCACAGTAACCCTTCTTCCAAAAAGATATCTTAAAAGTTCGAAATATAGCAGTTATTATGCTATCTCATAGACAAGAGATCAAACTTCATGGAAATTAAAATCTTATGTACGAAAAATAATATGTTTATTATCGCATTTCAGCCAAATATACAAGCAAGTACCCAAAAAAGCTTAATGAACTTAAAAGTTACCATTGATTACTAACTAATGACAAAGTTAGGCTCATCTGATAAAACAGATAATGAGTTTATTTATCCAAAAGATCCGATGAATATGAATGTGGGGATAGTATGACCTCCACAGCCACTCGGGCAAGAGGTATAAATTATGCAAATTGCCAACTATTTACAGATCAAATTTATAGCGGAAAAGGGGGGCGTGTTTCATCATGCGTTTCTAGTTGCTAAAAACTTTCAGGGATCGTTTTCTGTGTCATCATACACAAGACTAAACAGGTAAAAAGAAAACGAGCTAATTCACTAGAATAATGCAACAGTATCACAAAATGATGAATTGCGTCTTTTCTTCAATAATACGGGATTTTCGTTATATTAATCATTAGATATGAAGGGGGGGGGGGGGGTATTGGAAACTCGTGCTTGGATATTACATGGAATTTTTGTTCAAACTTCTGATATTTTTCAAGGATAAGATCATAGAGCAATTACAGAATATGGGAAATCAAACTATTTTTATTAGAGTTGATACAGGTATTGTTTGTTTTATTTGTTATTAATACAAAGGGCGTAAATAAATATGAAGTAATTGTTGATTGACAAAAAATAGTTAGATAAGAAGTAACATCACAATTAAGTAAAAAAAAAATAATAATAAAAAACAGAAAAGGATAACACGAAAAAAATTGTAGGTACTGGTTACTTTTAGGTTGTAATTTTTTGGTCGTGGGTGTCTCTTCTGCAAAGATTCGGAGAGTACAGCAACTGTAAAATGTATAATAGCAACATATTGAAAACAAATTGCTAATGACGTATTTCAGCTTCTAAAATACAGCACTAAGCCTTATTTTTTCATGGGGTTAGGCTACAACCGTGGTTACAAAGACAGATTTTAATCAAGTTTGTCAGCGAAAAAGTAGTTATCACACTATGTGCCAAGAAAATCTGAAATAGTGTCCAATATACATGGTTCTTAAAGAATTTCTCATATCAGCTCAGATTTTCAATAAGCTTTGTAACACGATATAATTTTTCTACGAAACTCTAAATTCTAACTTCTGTTTCATTCCGAGGTTCATGGACTTTCGAAGAAAAAGGTTTTAAACAACTCGTACACTGAAAGGAAAAATGATTTTGCTCTTGAAGGTTGGAAAGACATAATTTTCTCTTTGTGACAAGATTTGGAGGCTTAAATTTTCTATTTCATCTGACTTATTTGAAGAGATGTACTTTCTGATTTTTAGTCTACTGGTTACCTGCTCACTTGTATTCAGAAGAATGCTGCATTTGATTGGCGAAAACAGAAATGAAAACAACTTACTGATCAGAGAAAAGGGAAATTTCATCTTTGGCAAATATCTGATATGTAGTTAAATAAGTTTTGGTTTTTGTCGTATCTTCGCAGCTTCCAAATTGAAAAGGGTAATAGTGCCGGCTAAGTAAAGAGCTACATTACTTACCGCCGTTCTTGGGACAAGGGCAGTAAGTTATACAATTTGCCCATTTTTTACCTATAGGACCTGTTACTGGGCAAGGAGCCTTCTTCGATCACAGGTTTCCAAAAAGGGCATTAAGGAGAAGCCTTAATGAACTGTAGAGGGGAATGTTGAACTAAATCAAAACACTACAGAAGAATGCTGCATTTGATTGGCAAAACAGAAATGAAAACAACTTACTGATCAGAGAAAAGGAAAATTTCATCTTTGGCAAATATCTAATATGTAGTTAAATAAGTTTTGGTTTTTGTCGTATCTTCGCAGCTTCCAATCAATTGAAAAGGGTAATAGCGCCGGCTAAGTAAAGAGCTACATTACTTACCGCCGTTCTTGGGACAAGGGCAGTAAGTTATACAATTTGCCCATTTTTTACCTATAGGACCTGTTACTGGGCAAGGAGCCTTCTTCGATCACAGGTTTCCAAAAAGGGCATTAAGGAGAAGCCTTAATGAACTGTAGAGGGGAATGTTGAACTAAATCAAAACACTCTATGTGCATGCAGGTATCAGCAATATCTCATGAATGGATTAGGCTAAGTTGAAATTTTCAGGGCATGTTGAGGGGATTTTGAACTGACCAAAAATAAATATGTGCATACTGCTACAAGAAATACCGCTAAAGCTAAGAGTATTAAGATGAAACTCTCAGGAAATGTTTATGAGAGTTTTGAACTAAAATAAAACACACTATGTGCATACAGGTTATCAAAAGAGTGTAATCAGCCATATTTCAGGAAGAGCTTAGAGGCATGTTCAAACTTTCAGAGCATATTCAGGGGGATGTTGAACTAACCATAAGAAACTATTTGTATACTATTACTAGTACCTTTAATGCTGCTACTGCTACTACTACTATTATTACTAAGGCTAAGGGCACTAAGGTAAAACTTTCAGTGAGTGTAGAGGGGGTGTTGAACTAAATCAAAAACGCACTATGTGTCTACAGGATGTCAAAAGGGTGTATCAGCAATATCTCAGGAACGGCACAGGTTTTTAAGTCAAAGCTTTCAGGGCATGTTAAGGGGGATATTAATATAACCAAAATACACTAATGTTAAAGTTAAGGATATTAAGGTGAAACTTTAAGGGTTTGCTTATAGAAATGTTGAATTGAATCAAAACACATTATGTGTATGCAGGTTAACAAAAGGGCATATCAGCAATATACCAGGAACAGCGTTGCGTATTAAGTTGAAACTTTTAGTTTATGCTGAGGGAATGTTAAAATAACCAAAAGGCACTATGTGCGTACTGTTGCTACTACTACTGCTAGTAGTAATACCCCTGACGAATAACCTGACGACGGTGGGTTGAGTATAAAAGGTTAGAGCTGTTTCAATGGTTGTAAGATGGTTTGTGGTCTGCTCTGTCTTAAGCTCCTTCCTGTGTTCCTATCACAGAAAGGTAAATCCTGCTTTCATGGCCTAATAATAGTATCAGGGTGGACCTTTAAATATTTTCCTTAATCAGACTCATGACTGCAAATCAGAACAGTTGAATGACCTTTGAGGAATGGCACTCTCGAGGAAATTATAGTCTAGTAAACAACAAAGCACTGTTCTTAATCCTGATGGTGGGATAATTCTTCTGGGCCTTATTTGTGTTAGTGGTCTTTTCTGGGCTGAAAAAAGCTCTTCTTAGCCAAGTTGTCTATTGTGGGCTGCCTTCTCATTGTAGTATAATATTTGTAGCCATTAATACATAATGAGTCGGAGGTATTACGTTTGAGAATGCATGCGCAGGAAGTCAAATTTTGTTGATAGAAGAGCATTACCACGTGTAGAAAACCATGTTGCGGTCAAGATGGGCCCAGAGTTGTAAAAAGTTGCCATACAACAAGAGGTTCCAAGGACTTCTTTGTTGTCTGGTTTAAATCCGGCTTAAGTGCTTTGTGTGGACTTAAGAAGATATATTAGTTCCTATCATGCACTGGGAGGCTCTCTGCTTTTCCTGAGGCCATATAAGTTTCAATATTTTAATTAATATGAAAATTACAATTTGGGACATTGCAACGTTAAAAAACATATACTATACTGATATTTTGACTGATGAATTCAGACAAGTTGAACTGAAATTGTTAGAAGTTCAATATAATCATATCCAAGGGCTGGGAAAGAAGAAATAAGGTGATATAGAATTTATTTACTCAGGCAGGAATTATGGGGCGCATAGGCAGGGAGTAGGGCTCTTGATGAATAAGGAACGTTTTAAGTCTTGCTTAGATTGGGAAGGTATTAATAATAGAATGCTAGTTGCTCATTTTACGGCTAAAAAGTACAGGGTATTCGTCATAGTAGTATATCTCCCTGTAAAACCGACTGATGGAGCTAGTACTGACTGGTATGAATTTTACTTACATCTACAGGAGCAAATAGACAGGAGACCAGGTAGAAATAAGCTATTTTTATAAAGGGATTTTAATGCCCAGGCTGGTAGAAATAGATGGCCTCCTAGCCTAGGTAAATTTGGTGGTGGAAAAGAAAATAACAACGTTTATAGGCTTACCTGGCGGTAAGACGGGCAACCGTAATGGTCATGTTATTGTAAACAGAAGACTGACAGGATCGATACAAGATACCAGAATATATAGGGGTACTCTTATTGATGTTAAAAGTAAAGATCACCATCTAGTTGTGTTTAGGGTTAATCTAAAACAGAAATATAGGAAGGGTAACTACCTTCCGGGAAGTCATAACGTTGGTAGACTCCAGGATGAGAATTTGAGTGATACGTTTCAGGAACAGTTCAATATTAAAATAGAGAGTGTGAAATTTGACAATGTAAAATATAAATGGAATAATTTTAGGAAAATAGTTTGTGAAGTAGCAGACGGTGTCCTGGGGAGGACAGCTAGAAATACTGATACTAAGTTTGGTAGAAGAGAGGAATGGTTTGTACAAGAATTATTTGAATGATAGAACTTGTGATAATAAGAGGCATTAAAATAGGAATTAAGGAGATGCGAAGTGGAGGCCATGGATAAAATTGCCAGATATGTGAAAGATGTAGCCAGACGGCATAATAATAAAACATTGTTCGGGTATGTTAAAAATAACGAGAGAAAATATTCAAATCTTGACTTATCCCAGATAAAGATAGGTAAGGGGTCTCAATTAGTTAAAGAGAGATTGACAGAGAATTTTGAGAATACGCTTAACCGTGTAAAAGCTACAGGACATGATATGGAAAATTTTGAAAAAACATTATCACAATTTGGAAATAAAGGAAGTGGAAGATCTGTTAAGAACTAGCACTAAACGGATAAAAATAAAAAGGGTCAGGTACTGAAAGTGTGGTAAACGAGTTTTTAAAACATGGTGGTTGTGAAGTTAGAAATACATTACTGAAGATCATAATAATGAAACGTGATAAGAGACGTGTAAAGAATTAGGCGCACTTAGATCGATAGTTGAAAAGTGCCTTAGTCATCACAGCCCTTCAGTCCTTAGTTTTATAGATTATGAACAAGCTTTTGATTCAGCCGATAGAAGAGCTTTAGCAAAGATCCTATCTTTCTATGGTATACCATATAAATACTTTAAGTTAGATAACATTCCAGCGGTTAAGGTAGGAAATAAAGTTGGTGGCTGGATTCGTACCGAATCAGAGCTAAGCATGATCCATATATATGGAATGTTTTAGATTGGGAATAAGTGAAGTGGTGATGCTTGGTAACGAGAAGATCGATCAAGTAGATTGCTTCCCTTACCTAGGTAGTATTGTTAGTAACGATGGTGGATGCACTGAAGATGTTAAAAGTAGAATAGCCAAGGCCAAGAGTGTTTTTTACAGTTAAAAAAAAGTTTGGGAGAATAGAAACATAAGTCTACGAGCAAAAATTAGAACATGGGAAACTACAGTGATGACAGTGGTTAAAGCACCTATGAATCATGGGCGCTACGAAAGACGGAGAAGGATTAATTGTTTTTTTCTAGAGGAATTATCTACGGAATGTATTAAGTACCTTTCTGACTTACTGTATTTCAAACAGTTTTGTATGAAAATGTGATTCTGTCCCGCTTTTTAGGGCTATAATGAGAAGAAGGTCGGGATGGCTAAGACACGATCTGTGGATGATTAATGATAGATTCCTAAACATTGTCCTTTTCGGTCAACCATCTAGGACCAAACAAAGAGAAGGTCGTCCCCGAATTGGATGGGAGGGATTGGCGAGCAAGGATTTAAGGAAAATCGGAACATTATATTAGTAAGATTGGCTTTAATCCTACCGAAGCCCAGAGGTTATGCAGATTTTCTATCCACTTATCCGAATAATGTTCCACATCCCCATCCATCCAGTGTTTTCTAGCATAACGATTGTAAAAATTTGCTGTAAAATTTTGTCCAATATTTAAATAGCAGAAAAAAATAAAATAAATAACAAGAAAAAAAATGTTTTGCATATAATCCTTTTAATATTCAATAAAAAGCCATTTCAATTAAAAGCGAACAAAGATTAATTTTAAAAAAACTTCTCAAGAAAGTAGTTTTAAAACAAAAGTAAAGAGCTACATTAAGCCTAAAACGAGCGGAAATAAAGTAAAATTCAAGTGTAAAACAAACATAAATAACTTACGATAAATAAGTGATAACCAAAGTAAAGAGAGAGTATAATAAATAATCATTTTCCTCTAAAGCAAACAAGAGGAGTATAGTCAAAGTCCTTTATGCCTTGAAGGGACCAGAAAGTCATTTCATTTTACTGAAAACGAAATACGTTTAAAGCGTTTTCTCTTTTATAACGCTTATAAATGAAAATACTAAGCCTTTGATGGATAAATATCAATCTTGGCTAACAGAATTTTCTTTTTTTTTAATGTTATGACAAATAAAAACTAACAGATCTGTTAACGTTACTAGCGTTTATCTTAGGCTTAATATAGCTCTTTAGTTTTGTTAGGAAAACTTCTTATGTGGAAGACTTAAACTAATTTATGTAAAAGCCATATTGTGCTTTTCATTATGTGTCGGCTCTTTAACACAATTCTGACTCTGTACGGGATTTAATATCTCGGAAAAATAAGAAATTTATTCCGACACTAACCAATTGCTTTTGAAATTAAAAAACATGGCTTGTCGAAAGGCATGAAAATATTTGATTTTTTGCTTAAAGAGGACCTACCAAAGTCTTCATGTAAATACTCAACATAGAATAATCAATTTCAGTAGCCCAAGTAAATTTCAGCCCATTTTCAAGGGATATCTCTATGGCTTTCATAACAGTTCTGTGTTAATCCTGGCCGACAGCTAGGCTATATCTGGCCCAATCAGGGGGACGGGATGCTGGGTAAAAATTATAGATTAAGAAAATTATTGGTAAAATTCTATTTTAGTAACTTTTGGCTATCTTGGAAAGGGGATAGGTTAGGAAAATGAAACTTTCAGGAATGGTTCTACAGGCTAAGATATGTCCTGGGAAGGTATTTTGAAGTACCCACCTCCACTCCTTCTCCCTCTAGAGGATCCTGACCTTTGATGACCTTTAAAAATATGTGTGTTATAAAAGTGAAACCTTGCAAAATAGATCTTCTGCTTAAATGAAGTACAACAAAAATTTTTTCAGCTTCACAACTTTGCTCAATCCCAATTTATATGGTTTTAAAGATATGCAAATACATTTCCTAAATTTTTGAAATAAACTATTTATATGGCTTAAAATTCTGCTCAAATAACTGAAATTGCATTTTCAGAGCTAAAGCCAGAGAAAAAGAAACTGATAACTGAAAATTAATGTAAAATATTGTTTTGTCAAAATTTCAATAGGCATAGACCTGTCATGCAGGCAAAATTTCAGGAACCTCCAGAGGGACAAAGAGTGGAAGTAGGTACTTCAAAATACCTTCCTGGGACATACTTTAGCCTTTAGACACATCCCTGAAAGTTTCATTTTCCTAAACTAACCCCTTTCCAAGATAGCCAAAAGTAGCTAAAGTAGAATTTTACCAAATTATTAAATTTTCAGGAATGAATCCAGGGCCTGGAATATACCCTGGGAAAGTATTGCCAAGCTACTATGTTTACCCATTACTTCCCTATTCCTAGAGCTTAGAAAATTAGGCAAATTTTTACCAAATCATATTATTGACTTACAAATAAAGTGGATATACCCCTCAATGCCCTTTTTTATGCTTTTTCCAAATATAATAATCATTTTTCTGGGAAAAGAATTTTACCCCCACCTCTAGGCCTATATAGCCTATACCAATTCAGGGTATATATTTGAACATTAGGGGGGGGGGCAAATTTTATTTCTGATGTAAATGGGAGGTAAGCTTAAACTTAACCCCCACCTCTAATGTGCAAATATATACCCTGAATTGGTATATGGAGGTGGGGTAAAATTCATTATCAAGAAAAATGATTATTATGCTTGGAAAGAGCATAAAAAAAGATATCAAGTGGTATATTCACTTTATTTGTAAGTCAATAATATGATTTGGTAAAACTTTACCAAAAATTATATTTGGTAAATTTCTAATGGGCCTTATAATTTAGCTAAGATGAAAGCGAAAATGTCATTTGATGCCTTTTCTAATGCTCTTTCATAATTCAATAATTGCTTCTGGGGCTGATTACATCTTGAGCCCTTAATGGGACCACAAAAGTATTTTATATGAATAATAAAAAAGCATAAAAAAAGTATCAAATGATGTTGTCACTTTCATCCTAGCTAAATCAAATGGCTCACTGCAAATTTACCATGAAATTTACCCACCCCCCCCCCCCTAATGTGCAAATATATACCCTGAATTGGAATATACTCTGAAGTATCAACAGTAAAGCTTTGAATTGCAAAATTCAGTATTATTTTTGTTGATGGCATTTGAAAAACTTGAAATGGTAGGAAAATGGTTTATATTAGAGTGGCCTAATAAATAAGGTTTGAATTGTTATAAATAAGTATTTTTGGAATATAATACTCTTGAACAACCTATTTATTAACTAGTGATATATTTTTAACCACTTTTCAATGATTTCTATGTCTCCTAAACCTGTTGGAGTTTTGACAAAAACTAAATTTATACCTTAATTTTATTTTTTCAAATTATTTTTCTCTGTTTTTAGTTTTGAACATGCAATTCCTATTGTTTGGGTAAAATTTTAAGCCATATCAATGAGTTTTTTTTTCTAAATTTAGGAAATGTATTCACGGATCTTTAATACCTTTTAAGTTGGGATTAAGCAAAGCTTTAAGCCAAAAATAGTTTTCTTGTACTTGATTTAAGCAGAAGATCTATTTGCAAGGTTTTACTGTTATAAAACAAAGATTGTTGAAGGTCATCAAAGGTCAGTGCCTCTAGATGGAGAAGGACTGGGTGTAGGTACTTCCAGGACATACTTTAGTCTGTAGGTTGATCCCTGAAAGTTTCAGTTTCCTAACTTAACTACAACCAGGATAACAAAACACAGCTTGTCTAGAATTTCATCATAGATTGTTAAAAGTAAAAAGTAGATGTAGATGCTTCAGAAAGTATTCCCAGGAAATCATTATGGCTATGGGAATTCTTAAGAGTTTCATTCATCTACCTTAACTATTTTTCAAGATAGCAAAGAACCCCTAAGCTAAAATTTTGCTTGTGTACTGGGACTCAATGGTCTTGGTAGCAATCATTATATAAGAAACATTATTTAATGAGGATATGAATAGCACTACAGTTTTGTTACTATAATGTTCAGCTTAGGAGAGACAATGTAAAAGAGTGTTACTGGCCTATTTATATTGAGAGTTTGCTAATACAAAGATTCAGCTAATATTTAAACATGTTTGTTTTTATTAGTGAGCAGATTCTACTATTCTTTGAGGACACTTTTAATGACAAAGCTGGCTAGTGATGGTCCATGTTTTTGAAAAGAATTTAGAAGATTGGTATCAGAATAAACTTTTTTTTATTAATTTAGAGATCACAACAATTTCTAGTGCAAACCAGATTCTTTAAACAAGATTGAGAATTGTCAGTAGAACAAAGAATTTTATATAACTTGTCTATAAAACTGTAAAACACTAGTTTATATAATGCAAGCATCACTTCTACAAAGATTTAGAAGAGCATTGTTAAAAACATAATAGTAATACATTGAAAAAATAATGCAAATGGCATATTCAAGCTTATAAAGAAAACACTAGGGTTTTATTTTTTTAGATGGTGATGGGAGAGGGGAACCTTTGTATTTCCACAATCAAATTACTATCAATATTTGCCAACTAAAATAATTTGTCATACTTTAATGCCAAGAAAATCTTAATGCCAAGAGATAAATATCAAATTGATAATTTTCAAAGAATCTCAAATTTCAGAATCAGTTATTACAGATATTAATCAAGTCATTCAGGTGGTTAGTTTAATAAAATATTAGATTCCTAAACCCAAATGTTCTCTAAAATATGCAATGCAATAAGCTGTAGTGGCAAAACTCTGAACTCTGACTGTTATTTGCATTGCATTGGCTTCAAAATCGAAAGGTTTTAAAACAACTCATACACTGACTACAAAGGTGACTTTGTTCTTGGAAGTTTGAAAAGCACGATTTTTCCTGTTGTGACAAGAATAGGGGCTTAAGGTTCTCTTAAGTATGCTTGAAAAGATAAACCTTCAGATTTTAAGCCTGCTGGATTTATCCAAAATACTGTCACATCAACTCAAAACCTGAAGTCACTTGAAGTAGAATTAACATTGTTGAAATCTAAAATATTAAAAAGAAATCTTCACTGTTTTAGGAGCATCAATAAACCTCTGTTGAAAAACAGAACTTACAACAAAATTATAAGTATTTTTAACAAATTTTAAACTTAGTTTAAAAGTAACTTTATTTCACTTTTAGGACATGAATCTGAATGCTTAATCAAAACACTTGTATTTTACAAGACACTAAATTTGATTGACAGCAACAGAAATAAAATCAGTTTATCCTTATGGTTTTGTTACAGCAGTGGTGAAAATTTTCCTTGTGTTTTTTCTAAACTAATAGCATATCATAAAACTCATCAGCCAAGCAAAGCACAAGCAAAGTAATCAGCAAACACTACATCTGCCTTCTTTTAACCTTGAACAACATGATTCATGGGTACACCATTTTTTTTTCCTTTGCCATACTTTGTCAGAGCAAAATATCACTAAAATTTATATACCTCTCAAGAATGTGCTAGACTTGCTTCTCTAATGTGTACTCTAGGTAAACATAACAGTTATGCACTAATTAATTCTACTCTCACACTTCACTCATACTCTTCTTAACAAAATACAAGAAGGCACTGGGCTCACTTCCCTTGTGTGTACTCTGGGTATACACAGTGCCTACTTCCACTACACATAACTATTTGCAGGCTCAATCTCTTTGGTGGGATGATCACTCTTCCAGACTGTGTTTTGGCACCAGCTTGGGAACCATGTGCTGCTTCACATGGCTTAACTGGGGATTTCGATGGGGTGATTTCTGTCCTCAACCATTCTAGTGGCAAAGAGCAGGGCAGTGATCTGTAATGCTAATTTACCTGTGGTGGAGGTGATTTCCGAAGTGGAACAGCCTTGTTTTGGGTAGCAAATGGGGTTGAAACCCTCCCAGTTTGACCACCCATGTCTTTTGTCTCTGAGTCATTTCCAAGGCAGTTTGAGAGATGTATTCTGTTCTATCTGATGACAGATTCACCCTCTGTCTCAACTATGTAAGATTGCAGAGATTCAGATTGGGCAATTACTCTTTCTGTGCTCCATTTCCCACCTGGAGCCTTCCACATATAAACTGATTTCCCCACCTTGACTGATGGTAACAGCCTAGATACTGTGTTGTAGCAATGCTTCTGTTGTCCCTGAAGAACTGTACATTTCTCCATGAACTTACGACTGCTGGCCACTTTCTTTTTTAAGTGGCCAGTAGTACATGGGATAAGAGATCTCAGTTGATGACTCATTAGAAGTTGGGATGGTAAGGCTAGTCTGTCCACAGGTGTGTTCCTGTATTTGAGCAGTCTTAAGTATGGGTATCCATTATATTCTGAGGCCTTTGTCAGGAGATTCTTTGCTGTCTGGATAGTTTTTTCCACAATGCTGTTAGACTGGGGGTATGTTGGACTTCTGTTCTGTGAGTGAAACCCCAGGTTTTGGCAAAGTTTTGAATTCCATTGAGGAGTAATAAGGTCCATTGTCAGACATTAGTATGGATAAAATGCCATATCTGGCAAAGTGGGATTTGAGTTTAGAGATGATGGCCTTTGATGTAGTAGATCAGAGTTTGTCCACTTAAAAATAACAGCTGTGATAGTCCACTGTCAAGAGAAAGTCAGTATTGTTCAACATGAATAGGTTAGATGCAACTTCTTGCCATGGCAAAATTGGTATCTCATGATTGACCATAGGCTCTTTCTGGTTTGATGACATGTTTCTGTCACAATTTTGGCAACTCTGCACATACTGCTCTATGTCTGTATTCAGGCCTGGTCAGTAAACCAGCATTCTAGCCCTTTGCTTGGTCTTTCTATACCAAGATGTGCAGCATGGAGTTGTTTCAAGATGTCTGGCTGTAATGCTTTGGGTACAACCAATCTCTCTCCTTTGGAAATAATGCCTCTGAATGTTGACAGTTTGTGCTGGATATTCCAGAACAGACGTGCCTCTGCCTTGCACATTTTCCTGCACTTTGGCCAGCCTTCATGGATTGTTTTTGACAAAATCCTCAGTTGACTGTCTTTGACAGTTTCTTCCTGTATTTGTAGAATTTCATCATTGCTTACAGATAGGTGTCTAGATATCAGATGTACATACACGTTTATTTCCGTCTCTAGTTTCTTATTGATATCAGGAAGGTGTAGGCAAGAAAGGGCATTGGTAACTGGTATTTCCAAGCCTGGTCAGAACTGCAGATGAAGATTGTATGACTATAGTTGTAGCATTAACCTCTGCACCCTTGGGGGAGGGCCTTATGGATAGGGTTTCTGACTATTGTCTCAAGAGGGTGGTGATTGGTTATTACGTTGACATGTCTTCCATAGAGGTACTGGTGGAAATGCTTGCATCTGTATACTATAGCGTATAACTCCTTTTCAAGTTGAGAGTATTTTTGTTCAGTTTTGCTCAGTGCATGGAATGCATGGGCTACTACCTCTCCATCAGAGCAGAGGGGTTCTCCCAAGCCATGGCTAGACTTGTCAACTTTCAATTTCACATTCAAGCTGCTGTGGTTGAAGAAGGAAGTGCTTGACACACTAGACTGCTTGAGTTCCAACAGCATTTGGTCATTTTCCGGACTCCAAGAAAACGGCTACAATTTGAGTGTCTTACAGGCTTTTGTTTCTACTAGATAGATCTGGTATGTATTTTAAAAGATAGTTCAACATTCCAAGGAGAGTAAGTAGCTCTTTGCAGCATTGAGGTCTGGGTATCTCTGTGATGGCTTTTAGTTTTTCTGGGTCTCATTTCATTCTATCTGCTCCAATTATGTGCCCAAAATAGCATACACTGCTTGCACTAAACCTGCATTTGTCTTTGTTGAACTTCACACCTTTTTTTAGTGCTCTTTCCATAACAGCTCTAAGTCTTTCATTATTTTCTTCTTGACTTGCTCTATATACAACAATATCATCAATAATAATTGCTACCCCTTCCAGCCTTCAAAAGTCTCTTCCATGTGATGCTGGAATTTGTCTTGTGCTGAATGCAGGCTGAAGGGCATTCTCAGGAACCAATAGCAACCATATATAGTGCTGAAGGTTTTCATATCTGATGCAGTTTTGGAGTGCACTAATGACCAATACCCTGATCAAGCATCCATTTTGCTGAACACATTTGCACCATGCAGCTTGGCCATAACATCTTCTAAGGTAGGTATGGGGTAGTAAGGGTGCTTTATGCATCTGTTGAGATCTACTGGATCTATGCACAATATCACAGTTCCATTCTTCTTTTCAATCATAACCATCGAGTTGACCACTCTGTGGGCTCAGTGACTTTTTCAATAACTCCATCTCTTTCCATTCTGATAAGTTCTTTCTGGAGTTTGTCTTTTACTGCCTCTGGTACCCTTCTAGCTGGGTAAATGGTAGGTATGGACCCATCTTTCTGAATCCACCATGTAGAATTTGTGAGCTGCCCTAGGATACTGTTTGTGGCTGCAGGTGAGATCACAAGTGCCAATGACAGGGACCTTAGGTCCACATTAACTGGTTAGCCCTCAGTTTGTTAGTTGTAGATTTGGTCTTGGGTCCAGCTTGCCAAAAATATTCTTGGGAATAACATTGGCTTGAGCTCCTGTGTCAATTTTAAAGTTCATAGAGAGCTGGCTGTTTAAGGTCAATGGAACAAGGGCTTCATCTTTGCCACTACCTTTTCCAATGGCATACAGGAAAACTGTATCTTCATCTTCTTCTTCTTCTTCTAATTCACAGCAGGCGGGCTATTCAGTTGATACTATTTAGCCCTTTTCTTTTGCTTCACTCTGTGGGCAACAGAGCTACTGGCTTGGTTGTCTCTTATTTATGAAATATTTTCAGATACCTTTCATTAGATCTTTCAACTAAAGGTGCTCAAATATAAGATGATAGATGTCAATTTCTGAGCTTTTTGTGCAGGTATAGTTGGCTATTCTATTGACTGATATTGAGGCTTCGTGGTATTTGAAGCATTTTAACAGTTTACAAAGCAAGGTGTGTTGTGCAGACGTCAGCATATTGCATTCAAATAGGCAATGGTTAATTGTTTCATTATTCATATTACAATGCCTGCAAAGAGGGGACAGGAGAATTGAACCACTTGAATTAGAAAACTTATATGAGAATGCAAGAAAATTTAGTCCATTTGTTCCAGAACAAATTCTATGATAAATTTTAGAAAAATACTTCTTGAGAAAGGGGGAAAGGATAGGATTAATCTTTTTAAAATTAATGTCTGATAGCCTCCATTGGAAAATATCTCTAATTGGGATTGGTCTCCCACTTGGCTGGTCAATATTTATAGCTATTTTTTGCTATTTCATCAACCTGATGATTACCACTTATGCCAGAGTGGCTAGGAATATACTGAGAATAAGTTTTTATGCCACTTGAAGCAAGATTATCTATAATACTGAGACAATGATAAGTGTCAATGTCCAACTTATACTGAGGAGCTGAGGCCAGCAAGTCAAGGCTTGATAGAGAGTCGGAATATATGATAATATTATTTGAATTTGCAATCAAAGGTTGCTTTTCCTTAAGGTGTTCTAATGCCATTATTATTGCATTTACCTCAGCAGACATTATAGATAAATTATTAAGTAATCTCATATCCAGTACGATTTTCAGGCGTGAAAGGAAAACCCCATTATCTGCTTTTTCATTCGTTTTTGTCAGATGATCAAATATTTTCAGAAGTTTTTTATAGATGTTTGTATTAAGTTTTACAAATTTTTTTCTGGACAGAAGCACTGGAGGTTAAAACTTTGCTCCACTTTGAGAAGTCAGTATTTACTATGGGACTTGAACAATTCCATGGGGGGGATCGGGGGAAAGTGGGTGCAATAGACTTTGCTGGTATGGGGAATTTCTTCTGAATATTGGCATACTCATCTGCAATGCCTCTATACATGGCTGGATTTCTTAGCCAATTATGTAGTGTGTGTGAGCTACTTGATTCAATTTTTGTAAGATATTTTGTCAAGAGAAAGCTACGTCTCTCCCTTATTGTTGTCAAACCACTCTCCATAAGCAGAAACTTGGTGCTTGTGGGTTTCCTAAGACCAAATATGAGAAGTATTATATCATTTTATGTTGTTTCAATTTTTTGCATCTGGGTCTTTGCACATGCACCATAGACGATGAGCCCATAGTCAATATCTGGAAAGAAGTCTTTTTAGTATATTTGTTTTTCTATAGCTTTTTTTTAATGTGTTTGAAATGTGGAGGTGGAAATTAAGTTTTTGGTCAAGCATGAGACCTAGGTAATTAATATGATTATCTTCTGGAATAGTTGTTTTATTTAGAGTTAGTTTTGCATTAACATGGTTTCGCTTTCTGTGAAATTGGATTATTTTTGACTTGGTAGGTGCAATGGGTAAATCTGAATGCTGAGGGAATTTTTTAATTTGGAAAAGTGACTTTTGCTGATCTGAGTGTGCTATCTGAAAGGTGTTTCCAAATAACCATAGCACCAGATCATCGGAATATTGTATATTTGTGTGGGTTAGGTTCATGTTCAATAGATATAGGGCAAACAGGAGGTAACTGAGGCCTGCTCCCTGAGGTAGGCCTGTGGTTATTGCCTTTTGGGGTGAAGAGGCTGAACCAACACAGACGATGAAACTTTGCACTTCTATGAAGGATTTAATAAAAGATACTAGCTTAGGGGGTACTCCAAGGTTTGCAAGTTTGTTTAAAAGGATTTGGTGGTTCACATTGTCATATGCCCCTTCAAAATCTAGGAAAGCTGCAACTAGGACATTATTTTTTGAGAAAGATTCATTGATTGCATTTGTTAGTAAAATGAAAGCATCTGTTGAGGAGTGGTGTTTCTTGAATCCAGTTTGAGTGTGAGGGATCATATTATCTTTTTCAACAAACCAGAGGAGTCTGTGATAGATCATTTTCTCCATTATTTTCCCCATCAGAAGAGTAATCATTATGGGCCTTTAAAACTCTGGGTTATCTTTTGGTTTATTTTTCTTTACGATTGGTAGGAGGGATGAACATTTCCATATAATGGGGAAAATAAAAGATGCCCAAGCGTGATTGTAACAATTTCGCAGTTCTTGTTTGTATGAAGGGGTGAGATTCTTTATCCATGTAGGGTGTATATTGTCATAGCTGCCGCTAGTTTTGGTCCTAATATGATGTATTGCCTTATTCATTTCCTGGATTGAAAATGAGCTAGTTATATACTCGGATCCTGGGCTTGGTTGGTAACTTGGGTTCATAGGAAATGGGTACATTTTGCTTTGATTATTTGATGTCAGCTTATTAACGAAAAGAGTTGTAAATAGCTTAGCTTTTTCATTATTATCGTCATAATGGGTATTATTATGTATAAGCTCATACAGGATTGGGTTGGGGGAAGTCTTTTTCCCACAGATGTGGTTTAAAACTTTATGTATAATTGGCTCATGTGTTTCTCTGGAGAGATTATTTGCAAAATTATTCCAGTATTTATATTTAGCATCTATTATAGTCCTTTTTAGATTAGATTCTGCTTGTAATTTTTTAAAGTATGTAGTACTTGATAGTCTTTGTATGAATTCTGTCCTAGCTGCCTTTTTTATTCTCCATTTATTTAGGCACTCATTTGTCCACCATGCTTTAGGAATCTGTTTAGCGAATGTTTTCCTAGGTGTTGTCCTGGGGATAGCATGATTAGCTGTATTTATTAGCAAAGATGTCAAGACTTCAGCATGTATGTCAACTGTTGTGTTTGGAATCCACGAATTTTTAGTGAAACTTGTAATTTCATTATTTCGTTAATTTTGAAACATATACCAATTTTCTTTACTGTTGATATATTTAGAGATATATGATACAGTTTCAGTAGGTTCATTTAAGGAGTAAACTATAGTAAAGTGGTCAGTACATAGACTGTCAATTTTATTTATATAAATTTTATTCAAAATATTTAAAGACAATTTGTAGGTCAATTGTGGAGAATCTGCCACTTTTGGGGTTGAAATATGTATTCAGGTTTGGAGGGGTAGCAACAGCTAATTCATTATTATTTGAAGTCATAAGCTCAATGAATTTACCAGCTTTATTTTCTGGTTTATTCCCCCACAAAAAGCTGTGGGCATTGAAATCTCCACAAATAATGATATTTTTTAACATATTAGAGTTATTTATATAATTAAAGAAATCCATGGCATCTGTGGTTTGGCCACTAGGGTTATAAAAGCTTATTATATAGGTTTTTATATTATTCAGGCAAACACTGATACCAATTGCATCAACATCATTTGCAAAATCTGGAAAATTGATGCCACATAATTGTATATTATTATTAACTAATAAAGCTACCCAACCTCCTTTTCTCTCTGAAGATCTATCCTTTCTCAGGATAGTATATCCCAAAGTCTTAATTTGTTGACTTTGGGTTAAATGAGTTTCCTGGAGGCAAGCACTATTGATGGAATTATTATTCATAAAAGATATTAGTTCATTTAACTTATTTTCTGTGAGTGATCTTACATTCCACTGGAGTATTGATATATGTTGTGTAGTTGATTTATTTTTCATATGACTGTGTATCAATGTTCAGCTTTGTTAAAAGTAAAACAAGATCTTTTTTTGCTTGAATGAGCATATCATGAGGGATGTAGATTTTTGCCAAGTCTGCAATAATTTTTGTTTTCTGTAGTTGATATATGTTCATGGCCTGAACTGCATTACAGTTTAGAATGAATAAGCATATATTTGGGTATTGCATATTTATGGTTGTGCATCCTGTATGTCCGTTAATGGATGGATTCTTGGTAGTGTTTCTGATTTGTTTCTTCTTGGGGGGGGGGCAGGCTGACCTCATCTCACTGGACAAGGAGGCTTGTTGACTTGGTGATTCGTTCTGATAGGGTTGTGAGCTAGGGGGCTTAGAAGATAGTGCTTTATATGGGGTACTTGATGCATTGGGGGCGTTTGACTTGGGGGTTTTGGTTGGTTTTGTTACAGGCTTTATTTGGTATTGTTGGGCAGCATTTGCTTCCATTGCTGCAAAGGGGTATGGCCTTCTCTGTTGCTATTTGGAGTGTTATAGCTCTTTTCTTATATGCAGGGCATAGTGATTTATTTGTAGATTCATGTGGGCCTTTGCAATTGATGCATTTAGGCTGAGTGTTGTTGCAAGTTGTCAACTCTTTAGGATGGAATGCTTTACAATTACTACACTCTAGGAAAATTTCATTGCATTTGTTTGTTGTGTGTCCCAGTTTGAGACACTTCTGACACTGGATAGGCTTAGGTTTGTATTCCTTGTGTGGTTTGATTTGCCCAAATAGGAATAATTTTTCTGGGATATTAATTTTTTTCTTCAGTGTAAATAAGAAGGATCTACTTGTTTTTAGGCCATTAGAGTTAGGTTTGCCAAGTTGGGTAACATTTTCAACTGGGATTGTGTTTCCAGCCCATCCCAGCCTTCATCATCAACTGCAGCTAAATGTGACTCTGTTTCTTCATCAATGGTGCTCTCGATTTTGTTACTACAACAAACCCGTGCAAAGTGGATTGGATTTCAGCATTGGGTGCAGATTTTCCCTTTTGCTGGACATGCGTAATTTGTGGAGTATGGTCTACCACAAAATAACATTCTTTATCATTGGGGGGGGGGGTATTGGTAGGAGCTTTCTGATTTTGGGCACTGTTCTGGTTTGTACCACATGTGATTGCATCACCTTCCTGCTTAATGGGTATTGGTTTGCTTCCATTAAATGATTTCAGCTGAGCCTTTGTTATTTCATTGGTTCTACATTTTTACATTGCACTATCTAGGGTTAATGAGTCCCCTTCTGCCATTAACTTTTCTCAAATGGCTTTATTTCGAATTCCACATAGAATTTGGTCCCGAATCATTTTGTCTTGTTCTGTGTACAGACATAATTTTGCCAGTGTTTTAGTTCTGTGATGTATCTTTCAATTGTTTCTTTTTCTAGCCGGTCCCTCTTTTGAAAAATGTATCTTGCAAACACAGTGTTCTTCTTTGGGCTTGCATAATCCTTAAATTATTTGATAAGGGGTTCAACTTTATTGACTTCATCCTTTTCTAATTCAAAAGTATTGAAAATCTCTCTGCCCTTTTCTCCCATCCAAATGAGAAGGTAGGCACACTGTGATTTTTCAGTTTTTTTTCTATCAGTGGTCCTATAAACATCAACTGAGCATACTGTTCAAACTGATTCCATTCGTCTGCAAAGGAGGTGGCATCCCAGTTGATGAATGGCTATTGGACTTCCATAATAGTATTAGATTACAATGCCAAATCCCACTTCTGACACCATGCAACATCTTGAGTAATGTGTTTATTAAACCCAGGCTCCTACAACAAAAAGCAATATAAGCACAAGCAATAACAATGCTAAAGCACAAGCAAAGCAATCATAATATAATAGCAAACACTAGAATACGGTATATTGGTCAGTAGGTTTAGGCCTACTACAGCAATTGCATCCCAGCCAATTCTTCTCCTCTGCCTAATGAGGCCAGATATAGCCTTAGGCTATTTAATTTTTTTTTTGGTCTGTATGTTTTTTTTCTGCTTTGTTTATCATTAACAGTTCAATAAAAAAAACAAACAAAAAAACAACAAAGTTCTGTATATAGCTGAAGGCTATATCTGGTCCCATTAGGGGAAGGGGATGGCAGCTGGGACTCAATTTTCATGATAGTAACCATTATATTTAGAGAATTGTTGAATATGGAAATGAATAGTACTACTCTGTAGTTACTGGTAAGAGTTTGTTAATGCCAAGATTTGGCTAATATGTAAACTTGGTTAATAATTATTGCTAGTACATGTTCTAATACTCACTAAGAAAACTTTCCATTTTGTAACCAGCTGTTAGATTACTATATTTTTTATAACAGTTTTGAAGGTTTTCAATTTGTTACCTATAAAAGTTTCAAAAGCTTCACATTTATTGCACTAAGTTTGTCTAAGATAATCCAAGGTTCCATGAGATGGGGTAAAGGTAGATACTTTAGAAACCTTGGCAAGGTCAATCCATGGACTTTAGCAGGAATCTAGGTCTATTCTTTTTTTGTCAAGGCTGAGGTAAGCACTGTCTGTGCCTTGACATGCACTGTATTTCACAGGTATGTTTTATGTCTGGTAAACAGTTAATGTCTGAAATAAGATAAGATATTAATTTCAAAAAATTCCTAACACAAGCCCCAAAGGGCCGAATTTGCATTTTGGAGTCATAAAACCAAAAGTAAAAATCATAAAAAAGCACAACTAAAAATTGAAAAAACAATGACAAAAACAATAATATCAGAATGGCAAAACCATTCATTAGTCAGAAATATTAAGCTGCAAAATTTTAGAAAGTTAAAAAGGGAAAACTGAAAAAAAAAACTGTGAAATAAAATATATGTTTAAAAGTGAAATAAATATATGTTTAAAAGAGAACATATAAAAAGATGGAGGGAACAAAAGAATCAAACGAACAAAAAACTTGGGTATCACCAGTACCAAATAATAAGAAAGGAAATATTAAATATTAATTTTTATCTATTGAAGTAAAAACTGAAAACATTCTAAATATACTTTGTTTGCTTTTTACTTCTCTTTGAAAAACTTGTTTTGTGGAAAAAGTTTTTAAATTAATTTTTTTTTTGCTTTTTATTGACATAATCTTTTTCATGGACAAATTAATATTTTATATCTTTTTGGATTTTATTTTCTATAAGAAACCATAGTTTGACTTGCTATTTGTATTTTTGAGAGTCTTTTTCAGCAATTTGTAATTCTGACACAAATAGTTTAAATGTCTGTTGGTGGATTTTTTCAATACTTGAACCTCATAAAACTAAAATAATTGCAGAAATCTTTAATTTCATATTGTAGATTGCAATCTTAACTTACAACAAAATTATAAGTATTTTTGACAAATTTTAAAGTTAGCTTAAAAGTGACTTTATTTCACTTTTAGGATATGAATCTGAATGCTTAGTCAAAAACAAAAAACAAAACATTTTAACATTGTCAGCAACAAGACAGTAATAAGACGATGCTAGAAGGCTCTGGACAATGGAAGCAAGGACCCTGTTAAGATTATTAGCAGTAATTTCAGGGGATTCTGGTAGGCTGAAATTAAGTTGCTCTAGACTCCTACCACACAACGTCTTTACCTCCTGGAAACCGATTTTTTGGTTTAGTTAAACATTTAAACATCTCTAAAACTGTCATTAGGCTTCAATTGTGTGTTTTTTTTTATTTGTTTTGCGACCAGTGCGTCAATTCTTGTAAATATAAGAGGTGAGAACAATATATATTTTAAAATAAGATGGGGGAGGGTGTGCAAATACCAATTTATTTTATCAGTAATGAGGACAAAGGCTTTTTCATACCTGGAGGTAAAGCAATGGATGGGGGACAAGATAGGCATAGATTCAGAAACAGTACATGGCAGGTGGTCAGTGGTGCCATTTCAGAAACCTCGGGGGGGGGGGGGGCCAAAATCAATTTTGGGCCCCTGTCCAGACTCAAAGTGTAATTATTCTGCTTGGTAGACTACTCTTCAAATTAGTCTTTGAATACACATGAAAGTAACGTAATTTATTTAGATTTTGTCTTTTGCTACCTGGTTAGGGACCAAAAAATTGTTACAAGATGGCAAGGCCGTATTCAGGGGGGGGGGGGTACCCGGTTTGAACCAACCCTCCCCCCCCCCCGAAATATGTGACCGAGTCGAAATTTTTAATTTCATATTGTAGATTGCAATCTTAACTTACAACAAAATTATAAGTATTTTTGACAAATTTTAAAGTTAGCTTAAAAGTGACTTTATTTCACTTTTAGGACATGAATCTGAATGCTTAGTCAAAAACAAAAAACAAAACATTTTAACATTGTCAGCAACAAGACTTTTTCATGCCTGGAGGTAAAGCAATGGATGGGGGATAAGATAGTCATAGGTTCAGAAACAGTACATGGCAGGTGGTCAATGGTGCCATCAGCTTACGCAGGATGTTAGACAAAGTCCATGGGAAAAAATCGGGTAACCCCCCCCCCCCCCCTGAACAAAAATCCTGGATCCGCTCTTGCAAGATGGAACATTTACCACACAAATTAAAAACTGAAAGTTACATGCAGTTATTTAAGCAATGGATATCTCCTTGACTTCATTTCTTGCAAAGTCGTCCACAAGCTTTTCAAAATCAAGCTCCTTCACTGCTACTGCCTTTTTAGAGAACATAAGGAGCAAATGCGGAAGTCGCTTGTTGTCTAAAGGTAATCCTTAACTAATGTCAACACAGAAAAAAATTGTTCCTTTAAGCATGTTGTGAGTGGGAGTGTGAGGACTACTCTCACGACCTCAGGAACCTAAGAATAAGCTTCTTTCAATCCTCCTAGGCTCTCGAAAAGATCTAAAGCGTTTGTCGGTTTCTATGGAAGCTGCAACACATATGAACAAGCTATCAAAGCTTGACTCTTCAGCCCTATAACATTGATGCCAGCCTTATCGAAGTTTGTTATGATCTCGAGAAGTAAATTTGTGTTCATGAAGTCTTCAGATTTGGGGTTAAAGCATCTTGTGGCTTCTAATACTGGCAGCTGGACAGAAAGACGCTCTTCAAACTCATTTACCACTTTTGCAGAAACCTTGTAGAATTTTCTTCGCACTTTCTCTTCTGTTCTTGTGCTCTCAGTCTCAGTGCTGTGCTTTCCAAGTGTTGATGTCATCAAACAGTCCCTGAGTTTTCCAGATATCTTCTGACCTCGCTTTGATTTTGCTAGTATGGTTGAAGCAAGAGCTCTTGTTTCCGACAGATCAGCTCCAACACTAAGAGCCATCTCCTTAGACTTGCCGTATAGAACTCGAAAAATACTCGACATCATGCATTGTCTTCGGTTGGTTTTTGTTGTGGTGATTAAAGTGCAGGCGTCTGAAATGATCAGATCTGGGACCTGCAGTTGTTTAAAATGAGGGTTGATCAGTGCAACAATTTCGTGAATGACATGCAAACTGAATATGAAGAGAAATGACTCTAGGTGATTCTTAAGAACTGTAGCTTCTGCTGCTTCCTCCCTGTCAGAATCATCTTGAACAACTGACAGAACTGCGAGTATGCAGTCATATCTTACAAAAACTTTAGCCACTGATCTATACCAGTAAGACCAACGTGTAACAACTGTCCTTTCAAGCGTTAGTACGGACACGTTGGCAGTTTTCTGGGCCTCTAAAAACAACTGGTATTGAGTGTTGCTGTTGCAGACAAAACCATAAACTGTTTGCAAAACTGAAAATACTGACGAAATTCTTTGTATTTTCTGCATACAATTGCCAATTACAAGGTTTAGTCTACAGGAATGGCATTGAGTGTACACTGCTTGCGGTGCTTTTTCCCGGAGACAGGCCTCTACTCCTGAAAAACATCCTCTCAGTACAGTCGCCCCATCATAGCACTGTCCGACACATTTTGACCAGTCAAGGGTGATACCCTTTATTTTGTTGTAAATAAAGTCGGCCAAACTCTCAGCGTCAACCTTGTGCATGTATTAGCAACCTATCGCTCTTTCTTTGATTTTCATATCATGAACAGAGCACACTAAGATTGCAAGTTGTTTCTTTTTTGAGAGGTCTTTTGTTTGTCAGCAAGAACGGCAAAATATTTTGCTTCTCTGACTTCTTTCGCGATAGCACTTATAATTTTATTTCCTATGGCCTCAACGTATTCATTTTGGTACTCGTGTGACAACTAATGGCCGTAGGCCTTGCGAGACTTGTCCTTCAGTTCTGGGTTGATTTCCGTTAAAAGACCTACCGTCTCAACGAAATTTCCTCGATTGGTACAGGACTCTCCTTCATCATGGCCACAAAACGCAAGACCATGCTGTCCAAGTAAGGCTGTAGTTTTTAGCAAAGCCTTTACATACCGTCTGTTCTCTAATATATCCTTTTCCCGTTCTTTGGAGAGACATGAGGCAATAGATTCTTCCGTCTCCGTCTGAATAGCTTTAAATTTGGTGCACAAAATGGTACATGCTTTGTGCTGGTCGCTGCTTTCGTGCTGCCTTACCAGCTCTGAAATGTATTTCCACTTTCTCAATCCGACGTTGATGAATGCTCTTGCGCCATATCTTTTGCCTGATCTTAGCAATGATCCACTGAAGTGTCAGCAACAGATGCAGAATGCCGAGTCCTGTTCTTTTGAATATTTGAGCCATAGATATGCCAAGAAATAAGAGCTGTTGAATTTTCGTGTGCGATTCCTGATAGTAGTGACAGGATAGTCAGTCAGAACTGGTTGACAGGGGGTTATCATATGGGTTCATGGATATATCTTTACTGTTTATGATGGAAGCCATTCCCTCTGTTTGTGGTTGGTGCAGATATGTTTCCCCAGGATTTGGTCTCACGTCCAGATGCTCGTTTGGCGGTAAAATCTCGGTCACCGACGGATTTTTCTTTAACGTCCCGGCATCACTGTCCTACAGAGTAACAATCAGAAATTAAAATTTTGAAAAATAAGTTTTTTTTCAACTGAAAGTGCAGAAAAACAATGAAAAACCCAAAAAATTAGTGCATACATGAGTGGGGCTGCACATTGCTAAATCCCTCGCTCTTTAAACTAATGTCTCTATTGCTTTGACGAAGGTTTTATTCTCATTAAGCGGCCCTAATATTTGTGAAGTTTTTCGTAAAGAATTGAGAAAAAAGTCAAAAATTAGCGTAAAGAAAGAGGGGCTTAGGAGGGGGAAGCCTCATATATGGAACATTTTTATGTATTTGAAGTTTTAATACGGGTCCTTATCTTTAGTTAAAAGACTTGTTTTTTTTCTCTTAAAATTCATCCAGATGGGATAATTATTCGAAATTTAAGAACAGGAGGTCTTCTAACTAACGAATCAATCATACAAATTGAGAATCGTTCGTTAGCGTTCAAGTGACAGCATTGCAATTCTGTTGACGAAATAAACTTTAATTAAAGTAGATTTACTTAGAGTCAGTTTGAAACAACAAAGCCAATTGTTGTTGAATCTTCACTTCTTCTTCTTTTTGTTGGGCTTTTATTTTCCTTTTTTGCACCGCTCGCACTAGATGAACTCATGTTTCAGTTATCAGATTTGAAGTTGAACTCGAGTCAACACTGTTTTCGTAGTGTAACGGTTATTTCAATGTCCTAACACAATAGCATTTTAGAGGCAACTGATATACACGTGAAAGCACGGTTCTTTATTCAAAGAAGGCTAACGAGACACTAAATCACAGTAGAGAGAATATACAGTAGCGGTAAAGGCTATACTCTCTGTTAAAAAAAAGTGAAACACATTTAAAACTACACAGGATTCATACTCTTTGTGCATGCACTACTCTGATGTACACATCACAGTATGCCTATGGAAAAACCTGTTTTTGCCGGGTAGCAACTGAAATAAGGTTGTGACGCATTTTCTCAGGCCCTCTAACGCGTGGTATGAAATGTGTACCATATTTAGAAAAAGAATCGGCTACAGTATACAGTGCACTAAATACAAAATGAGAAACGACACTCCAAGACCCTAGTCTGGATACCCCCATTTCCTGGATGTTGCAAATGACTTTACTGGGCCAGGTTCATAAATTATTGGAGACAGTATAATGTGAAAGCCTGAATCTGACAAAACCATGCCAAAGGAAATATTCTTCAAATAGGTAACTTTCCTGCAAATCTTTGAGTGTCTTAAATTTGCTGTTTTCTAATGACCTGGTTTTTGGTTTTCAGGAATAAATTGAAAGCAACAAAAAAATTTAGAAAAGGAAGAACAAACCAAGAGCTTCAGAGTTGAAAATTGAGCCGCTCAAAAAATCAGGGGGGATGACTCCCCCGCCCCCTTCCTCCCTCCAATTGGCGCCACTGCAGGTGGTGTCTGGATGGAGAGTGTCTTTCAGGGAAAATATTTTCTGTGCAAGGGTTTGTTATTGCATTTTTTTTTGCAAAAAAGAGGAACAACATTCCTCTCCTGTGCTCAAATGTAATTCAGGGATTATTATTCTCAGGGCTCTTTTCTGAATGGATTCATATTTTTCTGATTCATCATGGGAGATGCCAGGATGCCAAACTGGACAAGCATATTCAAGATGCGGGTAGACAAAGGAAGTATAGATCCTTAAAGAATGGGCGGTTTTAAATTTACTCAAAAGCTTAAGGAGAGAAATGGATGCATTAGCTCTATAGACAATGTATTTAGTGTGCATATCCCACTTTAAATTAGAAGAAATTTTGACCCCAAGTAATTTAAAGAAAGACTCAGAATAATCTGGTGGGATACGGGTGAGGCTTTAAGGAAAAATATTGGCATTATCATAGATTTAGAGAAGTTTACTCTCATGTCTAAGTCTGCAGTGGTGTCTGCAATATCATTGAGGATGCTCATAGGGCTGCTTACTAAGTTTCTGTAGCAGGTTTCAACAACTGTTAGGTCACCCACAAATTTCCATCTGTCACGAAATTCCTTAGCAAGGCTATTAATAATAACTGAAAAAAGGAGGGGATCTAGAAGAGTACCTTGGGAGGGGACCCAGGAGAGTACCTTGGGGTACTCTGTTGTGGACAGGGAGAGGACTGGAATTATGATTCTGATATTTGACTGTCTATGAACTACTTGATAAAAACAAGGCAACGAATTTAACCAGGAAACAATCAATATTGAACTCAGTTACAAGTTTCTTATCTAATATATTGTGGTTAATAAGGTCAAATACTTTTTGAAGGTCAACGGAAATTAATTTTAGTCAGCAATTAGGTTTTTTGAGAATTTTCCCAATTGAGTCAAAAGCTAAAACAAGGTAATGGGAAGTAGAAGTGGATTTGACGTTCCCAAATTGCCTGAGGTCAGAAAGAAGTAGGATTTTTTTTTGCCAATCTTCAAGGAATCTATATATTTGAGAGAATGGAATGAGTGAAATAGGATAAACAGCTTCAAAACCAGATTTTCTATCTTTTATTTCAAGGGGGTTATGAACTATTGTGAACATATTTGTGAATAATGGCCAGACTCAGTAATCATAGGCAGCGCAATCGTGCTGCCTAAGTAAAGAACGATGTTGGCACAATGTATTATTTATTTTTTGTTTTCCATACCAGGGCACTTCGTATCGAAGGAGTTGTCGTAGAAACTTTGAGATAGCCATTTTGTTCAACGTAGTTGAAAGTCCTGGAAATTTGGTCTTTGAGGATGACAACCTCCCCCCCCCACAGACCTCAGGGCAAGGATTGTAAGTTGTGCCCTGGGGGCATATACGGTTTTTATTGAAAGCGTTGTTGTATAAACTTCAAAAAGGGTTCGTTCGATTAGAAATTGAAATGGCTAATGCCCTTTTTAATAGTAAAAAGTGATTGGAAGGCAACTAACACCCCTTCCACGCCCATCATTTCTCCAAACACATCCAATCAAAATTTTTAAATAGCCATTTTGTTCAAAGCAGTTGAAAGTTCTGGAAATTGTATCTTTGAGCAGGACACTCCCCCCACAGTCTTCAGGGCAAGGGTTATAAGTTATGCCCTGGGGGAATATAAGGTTTTTATTGAAATCTTTGTCGTAGAAACTTGAAAAAGGGCTCATTTGATTGGAAATTCAAAGGGCTAGTGCCCTTTTTAAGAGCCGAAAGTGATTAGAGGGCAACTAAACCCCTTCTCACGCCCACCATTTCGCCAAACACAGCCAATGCAAAATTTTAGATAGCCATTTTGTTCAATGTAGTTGAGAGCTCTGGAAATTAGGTCTTTTAGATGATAACCCCCTCAGAGCCCTCAGTGCAAGGATTGTAAGTTATGCCCTGGGGGCATATTAGATTTATATAGAAAGTTGTTGTAAACTTTTCAAAAAGGGCTGATTCGATTGGAAATTGAAGGGGCTAGTATCCTTTTTAAAAGTCGAAAGGGAATGGAGAGCAACTAGCCCCCTTTCACGCCCACCGTTTCCCCAAACACATTCAATCAAAGTTTAGAGATAGCCATTTTGTTCAACGTAGTTGAAAGTTCTGGAAATTATGTATTTGAAAATGACAAATCCCTCAGAGCCCCCAGAGCAAAAATTATAACTTATGCCTTGGGGGCATATAAGGTTTTTATAGATATCATTGTTGTAAAAACTTCAAAAGGGGCTCATTCAATTGGAAATTGAGAGGGCTAGTGCCCTTTTTAATAGTCAAAAGTGATTGGAGGGTAACTAACCCCCCTCTCACGCTCACCATTCCCCCAAACACATCCAATCAAAATTTTCAGATAGCAATTTTGTTCAACGTAGTTGGAAGTTCTGGAAATTAGGTGTTTGAGGATAACAACCCCCCCTCCAGCCCTCAGGGCAAGGGTTGTAAGTTACTCCCTGGGGGGATATAAGGTTTTATGGAAAGCATTGTCGTAAAAACTTCAAAAGGGCTCATTTGATTGGAAATGGAAACACATCCAATCAAAATTTTTAGATAACCATTTTGTTTAACGTAGTTGAAAGTTCTGGAAATTAGGTTTTTGAGGATGACAACCCCCCTCACAGCCCTTAGGGTAAGGGTTGTAATTTATGCCCTGGGTACATATAAGGTGTTCATAGAAAGCGTTGTCGTAGAAACTCAAAAAGGTCTCATTCAATTGGAAATTGAAAGGCCTACATTTTTTTTAACGTAGTTGAAAGTTCTGGAAATTAGGTCTTTGTGGATGATAACCCCCCTCACAGCCCTTAGGGTAAAAGTTGCAATTTATGCCCCGGGGGCATATATGGTGTTTATAAAAAGCGTTGTCGTAGAAAGTCCAAAAGGACTCATTCGATTGGATATCGAAAGGGCTAGTGCCCTTTTTAATAGTCGAAAGTGATTGGAAGGCTTGACATTTTTGTAGTAAAGATCGATAAGATCGATGTGGGTTCAATGTATTATTCTTTTTTTTGTTTAGACCTGGGCACTTCGTATCGAAGGAGTTGTCGTAGGAACTTCGAAAAGGCTCATTCGATTGAAAATTGAAAGGGCTGATGCCCTTTTTAATGGTCAAAAGTGATTGGAGGGCAACTAATCCCCCTCCCACGCCCACCCTCCCATTTGCCCATTATGTTTAAAAACTAAATGTTGCTTTAAGATTAAATAAAAATGCACTGTGTTAATGCCAATTCACAATAAGGCATCTCAGCAGTATCCTAAGAACGACTGAGTGTATTATGTTCAAACTTTCGGGGCTACTTCTGCTCTTAAAATTTAGCCAAATCAAAATAGTGTAAGTGTATCCAAACTATCAAAGGAAGTAAAAAGATTTTTTTGCGAATGGTATCAAGTTTCCCATTTTAGGTCAACTACAGGAGGTATAAAACTAAAATAAACACTACTATTTGTGTCCAGGTTTTTAAAAGGGTGTATGTTGTTAAAAATTGCTGGAAATTTTCTCCAGCATACAAATAGCAGGCCAAACTATAAAGTCCTAAAAAAACGAAAAGATTTTAATTATTTTCTTTTTTCCTGGAAAGACTATGTCAATATAAAACGAACAGATATTAATTAAAAAAAAACTTTTTACAGAAAATAAGTTTTTCAAAGAAAAGTAAAGAACTCTATTAAACCAAAAATGAGCAAAAATCAAATAATCTACAAAGTGCGAAACTACCACAAATCAGCATTGATAAATAAATGAGACCCAAAACGAACAGAAATTACAACAAATAATCGAGTCAAACTCAAAACGAGCAGAAATTAACATGATTTGGGCTCAAAACCATGTGCCTTCCCAAGGCCAGAACATATTTGCACTTTACTAAAAAAAAATACAAATGAATGTGCTTGGTCAGTTTAATATACATATACTGATATTTAGTAATCAAAATGTTAATATTATTTCATTTGTTAAAGTTATAAAAGTAAAAGCATTTATATTTTTCGCGTATCATTTTGTGGGAAAAGTTTTTTAATTAATCTCATTGAAAAGAACCAACAAGGGCTTCGAAAGGAAGTCACTGACACTGCTAATAAGAGGAATTAGGATATCCAAAGGGCAGACACTTGTTTTTTGTAGTTTCCCAATTCTTTTGATCTCAGACGGAGGGGAAAGAGCGAGAGAGATCATCTGTTGGTAATTGATAAGACAATGCTGGAAGGCTCTGGACAATGGAAGCAAGGAACATGTTTAGATTATTAGCAGTAACTTCAGGGTAGACTGAAATTAAGCTGATTTAGACTCCTACCAGACAACTTTTTTATCTCTGGAAACCAATTTTTGGTTTATTAGAAAACAATTCTTCAACCTTATTCTTGTAGTAGGATCAAGTGGATTTACGTATTTCCTTTTTAATTTCTATTCTTAGTTTATTAGCTTCATCCAGATTACCATTTCTGAGTAGATTCAATTTTTTTCTAATTAGCACTATTATGCTCCTACCAGACTATTTATTACATAATTTTAGGGGCAGACTATTTATTACAGGATAATTTTTGCATGTAAAAACTCAAACCAGAGTCATCTTGGTAGGGTAGCCATGGGGGATGAAGTGGAAGAGAAAAGGGGAGGGGTTTCATGGTGATCCAGCAAGAATTTAAATTGGGAGCGTTCTTGATATGAGGGGGATGTTAGGGCAGGATAGTGCTGGGAAAGGGAAGTAGGATGGGTAGTATCTGAAAGGGGAGTGGTTGGGTTTATTTCAGCAAATGATGGGTGGAGTCCAGAACTAGTTGGTAACTTCTTGGACGCACGAAGAGGAACGGAGTCGAAAGGAAATGGATTTTTTGGAGGAATATGAGTAAGGGGGGGGTGGATCGAATTGAGTAGTGATTTGAGGGGGTGGGTTTTTAGGAACTGATTTTGGGGCTGCTGATTTTGTGACATACTTGGGTGTACATCATGTTTTTGAGCAAAGGGGCAGAGAAAGTGGTGTTAAAGGTGGTTCAGGATCATCATTCAGAGAATGGGGGGACTATCAGTTTAAATAAAAATAACCACTCACCGACTGCACTGCACTGTTCTACTAGCAGCACGAAGTCTACACTCTAGGCATATGAATTTCATGGGCCTTGACATAATAGTGAAACAAATAATCCAGATTATAAAGCTCGGAACTAGTCAATGACTGAATGGGGATTATAGTAACTTCCAAACATGTTTCAAAATTTACCAAGCATATATGTTTACAAGTCAAATCCCAGAAAGAGACTGCCCACTCAGTTCTTATTATATTTTTCAAAATATTCCCTTTTTGCGTATGGTTCAGTGAGAATGAAGATATATCTAAATTAAATTCCAGCCAGAATTTGAATTTGTACTACTACTACTAACAACTCACCTCAGCACCAAGCCACCTGAGGCCAACAGGTACACAAACTCCTCCATCCCAATTTATTGAAAGCCTCCCTTTTTACACTTCCTCAGGAAGTTCCAATTTCCGTTAAATATTTCTTTATGACTTCCTCCTACCCAACTGCGGACGACCTGCTCTCCGTTTAGCCCTAGGTGGTTGGCCGAAAAGGACAATCTGTCATTCTTCATCTGCAGAATGTGCCCTAGCCATCTCAACCTTTATCTCATTATAGCCCTCGAAAGTGGGATTGAACCACACTGTTTATACAGCCTACTGTTTGAAATATGGTTTGTCAGCCGGGTATCCAGCACAATCTGTAAGCGATTTCTCTGGAAAACATCTAGCAAATCTTCATTCACTTTTTGGAGCGCCCATGGTTCAGAACCATACTTGACCGCTGTCCTATTCTTCCATACTTTTTGTAACTGTGAAATAACACCCTGAACCTTGGCTATTCTGCTTTTAACATCTTCACTGCTCCCACTGTCTTTACTAATGATACTACCAAGGTAAGTGAAGCTGCCCACCTGATCTATATTTTCGTTGCCTAATGTCACCTTTTCATCTTCACTTTTTCCTAGCCTTAGCGACTTAGTCTTCTTAACATTGATTTTCAAACTTATTCTAGCACCTTGAACTTGTAAAACCTCTAAAAGTTCATGGCAATGTATATTTAAACTCACAAATAAAGGTAGCATTCCTAGTTGCACTGATATTCTAATGCTAAAGAGGAATGTCTAATACTATAGGCTAATTTATATTAACAAGGTGCCATGGCTTTTCCACACTGGTTCAATAATAGCATTACTGAATGCAACAGAAAACTGTTATGACTTGCACGTTAAAGGAATTGACCTTTTCTTAATAAATTATGCTAATGATATTTGAGCATTACTTGAATATAGACTGGATTAGAAGATAATTTCTGTATATTGTCTGAGGAATATGAGCATATCAGGTTTAAGTTTAACCAGAGTAAAACTGAATGATTCAGTTATGAAAACAGGAAGAAGCATTTCTGATTTTTTTTTTCACTACTGTTTTTAACAGTTTTAAACTCTTAGCAACCTCATTAGCTTGAATAGATCAAGTGATGTCATCTAGATAACTTAAAGGACAACTAAACTGTTCCTGGCTCTAGGTTTTTTTACACGAAAAGGGAACCAACAGTTTCATTGAACTCGAGCTTTATTAATTGCAGCATCAAACCTTGAATAAATTGAAATGTTTCTACTGTGTCTGTAATTTTTTTCCAACTGGACAGAAGTTGAAGTGTGCCTCAGGTTATGGGAGGAATTCAGTCTATCTTGTGAAACAAGCGATTTTTTTCAGGTTTCCTTATGTAGTAGCATAAATTATTCATCTCATGGTTGCATTTAGTAAAGAGATCAAATATATTTCTATTATTATATTCCCATATTCCTAGGTTTTGGTTCCAAATTTCATTGTGCCTCGGAGGTTTATTTCTTCCCAGATTAAGCTTGAGAGGAAAAAGGCAAAGTTAGGGCAAGAAGAAGCTACGCGATTGAATGCTAGAAGGAAGTTCGAGAATGATGTTGTTTCTATACTTGCAAAAGGGTGAGTATCAATATAACTTTTTGGCTTTTCTTATTTTCATATTTACTGCTTTGCTCATGATATTTTGAAAATTCCTTTTACTGAATGTTTCTTTGCTTTATAATGAATCAGTATTGATTGTAAACAAAATATTCTTATGAAATTGTTTTATACCTAAAATGAATTCTATCAGTCAATTTTGTTGTGTTCATCAATGTTGACAAAATTGTATCACAGATTGAATCATTGCTTTCGAATTATTTTTGTTGCTTTTTTGCTTAGCATTAAATTTAAGTTTAAAGCACTGTAACAAAAATGTTCTATTATGTAAACGCTAGAGAAAGGTTTTAGCTGAAATAGTTGTTTTGCTTCTTATATTGTATATTTTTTGAAATGTTTATTATATGTGACATCAGAGTTAGATCTAGGGGGGGGGGTGCTAGAAGAGGTAAGCGCCCCGGGCGGCAAAACAAGCTTAAATTGTATTATTTTTGGACCAAAATTATAATATTTACACTATTGGTGACGTGGTAGGGGCCGGAAAAGTCTACATTTCAAATTCAAATTCATTTAATTCAAAAACAAGACATAGCTCTCGTGGGCAAAGCCCAAATATGATGTCTCTTAGTCATAATTAGCAAAATAAAGTTGTCTGATAAAACTTCGTCAGGATAAATAAACTAAAGGATAAAAACACTTGAGATTGAGAATAAAATTATCTGATAAAATTTCATCAGGATAAAAATAAACTAAACAATAAAAACACTAGAGATCATTGTAATATTTGACAAAGCTTGGCAGAAAGCTTTTACTGTAGCGAATGGTATCACAGTGGACTGAGGTTATTTTCGGAACTTTCTCGGCCACTCCCCTGGGGGGACGAGATCTTATAGGGACAAAAGGCGGGGAAAGGACTGATCGGTAGATGGGATGTTGAAGGAGGGTGGAGCCAAATTTTTGGCATAATTTTCTCGGCGAGAAGAAAGGAATTCAAGTTTAAATTCCTTGAGGTAAAAGGAGTAAGGAAGAGGGGATCCGCCATAAACGATTTGCAGTGATCTCTTCTGAACTCGTTCTATTTTATCAATTTCATCCTGGGTAAGGGCAAAGTGCCAAACCGGACAAGCATATTCAACTAAGGGGCGGATGAAAGTGTGAAATATTAGTCTCAGCTTATCCTTAGGAACTCAAAATTTTTTCAGTGTTTTTAGCATTTGGATTGCGCCGTTAGCTTTTTTTTACAATTGTTTTTTTATTCTCCCGCCATGAAAGGTCAGAAGAAATCACCACACCAAGTAAAGTTATTGTATGGCTTATTAGCTCGGAAGCAATAGGAGGTTCGAAAGACGGTTGAGTATTCTGAAGAAAAGAAAATGTCGTGACCGAGCACTTGTCTTTATTCACGACCATGTTTAGTTCAGCCGCCTCTGAGGTAACTTGGTCGATGATACCAGCAGCATTGCTCTTCGAATCCTTAGATACGATTTCCGTTAAGGACAAGTCGTCAACGTATTTCCATCTGTCCCCCAGCTCAGCAGCAATTTCATTTATCATGAGGAGGAAGCCCAGCGGCCCGATCACAGTTCCTTGTAGAATTCCACAAAAACTGGCAGAGAAGTGGAAAATTGGTCTTTATACTTAACAATTTGCTCTCTATTTGTTAAGAAGCTCTTAATGATTTTAATAATAAAGCTGGGTATATTTTTTTCCGCCATTTTTTCTAAAAGGATTTTGTGATCAACAAGGTCAAATGCTTTTCTGAAATCAATTGCAATTAAACTTATCCATTTTCCAGGTTCATCCGGGTGTTTTAAAATAAAATCAATTATATTAACGAGGTAATGAACTGTCGATTACTTAGGGATGTTACCAAATTGCTTTCGATCAGTTACTTTGAAAAGATATTTTTTCAGCCATGCGGCAACAAAGCTTTCGTATATTCTGCTAAAAACTGACGTAACTGTGATCGGCCGGACACCAGAGAAATCATTAGCTGCTCCTTTCTTTGGAATGGGAGTAATAAACCCGTTCTTCCATTTCTTTGGAAAATATCCTGTTTTTGTTATATTATTGAAAATTATCTGAAGGGGAAATGATAATTCTTTAGCAAATGCTTTAAAGAGAGCAACTGGAATGTCAAAAGGGGCATTGGAAGTTCTTTTTAACAAAGAGAGTTTACAGATTATAATTGCAATTAAGTTATCATCTGAAGGAGTAGTTACACTTACTGGAGGATCCTTGGATGGAAGAGGGGGGTAAGACTGCACAATTGAAGCAAAATGGGCATTTAAATCATTCGCGGTTTTCTCTAGAGGCTGATCCTTCATGAAGTCAACTGGTTGAGAACTTTTGCCAGTCAGACTTTTTATTTTACTGAAAAACTGCGACGGTTTGGACTCCAAAAGATGGTCAACTTCATTTTCCTAGTAATTTGCTTGTGCCTTTTTGATTTTCCATTTTATTTGGTTTGCCAACTGTTTTGCTTGGTTCACTTGGCCTTTTCGTATTAGGTGCAATTTATGTTTTATCAGTTGCTTTATTTTTAAATTTAAGTATGGTTTATCACTAGAACAGAATTTAGTCTTACGTTCGGGAAAGCACTCAAGAAATTTTGAATTTAACTTATTATGGAATTCTTCTAATTGGGATTCCAAGTCTTTAGCTGAAGAGACTGTGACCCAGTTTTGTCCGTTTATTCAGTCACCGAATTGCAGCAGACCATGGTCAGTAATCGACCTTGAAGAAACTTCGGTCGCTAAATATTTAATTTTTAATTTTTCCAAGGGGTTTCACTGTAACATATAACGATAACTTCCACCAAGCAGTGCTAGTTTTGTTGGATTCTGGTAATATTCCGAAAGATTTGTCAGGATTACATCCAGAGAAGTATTCCCCTTAGTTGTTGGGAAATCGACTAGAGTTTTAAGGTTAAGTGACCTGGCCAGCGATTTGCTATCGAGTTCGTTAGCATCTCCTAGCATTACTACTCCAAAATATGGGTGAGTTCTCTGGACGTAATCTGTCGATTCCTGCAGCTTCTCCCAAAAAGCTTTTCTTGCTGCAGCTGGCTGACCAGGTGAATAATAGAAAACGCACAATGCTATGGCAGAGAGCGGCCTAGGGAGTTGCTTAGGTTGGGCTTTGACCCAAATATTTTCATTTGCCCTCCTCTCCCCCCCCCCCCGAGAATAAACCTAACTCTGGTTTTGTGTAATATAAAGTAATTTAGGTTTCAGTGAGGTTAAACTTAGGTTTAATTTTTTTTTTGGCACAATTCCTCAATTTTGTCTATTATTAATAATTTAGGTTTCAGTGAGGTTAAATTTGGTTTTTATTTTTTTTTATTTTTGCAAAATTCCTCAAATTTGTCTACTATTAATTTTCATCTTTTATAATTTGAAGTACAGAAGACTTATCGAAAAAAATCCGATTACATAATATAGGTTCTTATAAACTGATTAATTTAAAACGTTTGATGGCAAAGACTGTAATTGATAAATAATTTCTCAATTTGCATGAAATATCCATGAAAACTGTTTTTGTTTACCTTTAATTGTTTTATATTTTATAATCATACAATACAGGGGAAGATTGTGGCAATAGGATTTCTTTATCTAAGATGTGTCCAGGTGGCTCCTCCCCCCAAAAAACAATGGGGCCTAAAAATGCACCTTTTTGTAGTTTTGACCCAACCTCCCGAAATCATGTATATATTGCGGACCATTTAAGGTCTTTTCTTGCATTCCAACTGTTATTATCTTCACGTTATCTAGCATTTGTCCTAGCTGAGTGGTTAGCATGCTAGACTTGAAAGCCTTTGTCCGCGAGGACTGGGGTTTGAGTCCTGGTGTTGCTGGTCATTTGGCTTAGAACAGGGGTCAGCGGTGTGACTCTGTAAACCCAGCCAAAGTTGATCCACCTCTAAATGGGAACCTGGAGAAATCTAGGAAAGGTGTGTGAAAGTACAGGATGGCTTGCCCCCCAGACCTCCAGTGCTTTTCCTGGCTGAAGGGCTATGAAACGGAAATCAGCACCACCGGTAGGGACTGTAAAGTCCAATTCTATATTATTTACCTTTCTTTATGTAACATTTTAGTTGTATCCCTTAGTGAGCCTGAATTAAAACAAAACAGGTTTTTTTGGCCTTATAATTGTTTTCGAAGTTTTTCTTTACCTCTTACTTTTTTTTCTATTGCAGATATTTAAGACCTTCAAAGCCTTATGAACCAAAGCCAGGAGTTCAAGAAAAAATTGCAGAATTATCATCTAAGTTTGTTACTACTGATTTTGCTGATACCTCGTTCAAAGCCAAGTTTTTATCTCTATGTGCCTCAGAATTTTTACATGAAGTTCCGAATTCTTTGCTGCATCAAATGAAATCCCTAGGTATTCCCTTTTTATTTTGCTAAAATATTGATGTTAACCCAGGCTCACTATAGCTTATTCCTAACATCCTCATTTTAATTGTCAATTAAATGAAAAAACAAACAGTTTTCTGGACATTAACAGAAACTAAGTACAATACTTCGTTGCAGTAGTCTGTTCTCTATGTAGATCTTCTGTTGAATGTCAACAGTTTCTTTTTGACAATTCTACATCTTTTTCTATTAAATTTTCAAATAATTTTGTCATTTTCCAATTCTTTATAAAGGGCACCATCAATTCGAGATATGGATTGGAATTTGTAGAAAAGTCTATCTAAGGTTGCTTGCAAGGTTGTTTTGTACCAGATGAGAAGTCTATCCAGAGATTTATATAGGTTCATTTGGATCTTGTTTAATTGTCATTATATGTTGTAATTTTTCAGCGGGTGTTATTTTGTCGAGAAACGCAGAACACAGAGACTCTTTCAAGGTAGCATACGTAATACGTGACGTAATACGTAGACGTAATACGTGAATATTATAGTCCTTCGATTTTGCAAGCATAGCTGCAGTGTCGCCAGGCAAAATGTATAAGTTGACAAAATAAGTTAAGGAAAAAAATAGTTTAAAGGATGCATAACGTCAATTGTTATATTTTTATGGATTGGAATTAGCAACTGTTTTTTTTTTTGAATTGCGATTTCTTGACTTCTCTTCCAGCAGCTACAAGGAATTTAAAAATCAGATTAGCAAAAACAACCGAAAATGGTAGTTTTTGTATCTAATTCCTAAATTAGTATGGTTAACAACCCTTTTATGGGCCTCCAAAGGGTACTACACTGTTTGAGAGATTTGCCAGTAGGTGCATGGAGTTATAACTCACCCAAGCATACCATTACTCACCCACGTAAGTAAACAAAGGTCTGAGCCTTGGATTGGAGATTAGAGGATATCCTTACTTATTTAAAAAATAAGTAAAAATCAGATTGATCCCAGGGAACAGGTAATGAAAGACGGATAGCTGGCAGGTTTTTGTAGAGAAGCAGAATGTATAAATAGAACTGTAATTCAGCCCCTAAAAAGTGTACCTATTGTGTGGTCCTTGTACCTATACTTATGGGGGTCCTTGCGCCCACACCTTATACGTGACATTTTGGCCCAAATTTAGTTAACGTATCTTCCATGTGGTTTCTCAAGTTGAGTTGAATTGTGTGACCTTCAAAGATACCCGAGATTTAATAGATATAGTAAGAAGGAATATTTTTATTTAAATGTAAAAACTTATATATGTTTCTTCTATTAGTCTTAAATTGACACATTTATGAATAAATTTCACTTTTTATCGATTATTTATCTGTGGTAGCACAGTGGATTGATCCCTGCTGCGGCATGGTTGGGTAACAGGCTTGCTACTTGTCCCTGTAAAAAAAGATTAATCAACTGAAGCGTCAATTTGACCTTGATGACCAATCGAAAAGTCCTTAAATTAGTTCTTCTCCAGGAAAGTAGACATTTTTCCTACATAGGAGGCGTGCATGTGAGGACAGTGATTTGTATCTATTATTCACCTTCCATTGATATTCATTTACCTTCCATTCTAATTCATTCTAATTTGAATTGGAATGGAAGAATTAGGATGGAATTCTAATTCATTCTAATTCATCTCTTATTCATAATCTAATTCATTTACCTTCCATTGGCTTAGTAGTTGGATGGAAACTAAAAATCAAATGAGTGTCATTCATCTTAGAGGTGCGATATTCATGGTAAGAAATGACCAGTTCAATTAGATATGAATTGACTCAGGCAATTTGTGGAAAAAAAAAAATCAAAGACACGATTAGAATAGTATGAAGTTCAGTATCGTTTAATATATTCGTTGTTTATACCTTAGATGATCAGGGATTAGCAATATATGACCCGTGGGTCGCAAAGTTACTAATTTACTAATTTCAAATGGCCTCTTTTACTTCCGAAAAACAGGATTTATTTAAATACCGTTATCTAAAAAAATAATTTAAAAAAAAATTAATTATAAAACAAAAAAATTAAACATGCATTTTGAGAATAAGACAATGAAGATAATTACTGAGAACAGCATTTTAGTTCAATAACAAAGTTGCAGTAACGATAATAGTTGAATTATAGCAGCATTCCTCGAAAAAGTTCTAACCTTTTTAGGTGTGTGCCGTTCTCCCAGTTGTAGAGCATGCTTAGTAGTAGCCGAAAGATAGTAACGCATCCAAACATTCCTTATACAGTTATCCACGTGAATTAACCAGTATTATTAAAGAAAAATGTTATCTTGGATAAACTAAAAGAAAATAGGGGTTATTTCAAGGTGTATGGACAGAGAAGTATGGATGCATCGAATAAGGCGACAAATTGATGCGTACATTTGTAATTACCGCAAGGACTTAAAAATGAAGTGACAATATTTTTCAAAATATAAAGATCCGAGTGAAATGATAAATGAAGGTTAATCTTAAAGTATTTTTTAACTTATATTAAATTTTAGAAAACGAACAAGTTCTGTTGAGTTTTAATAACAGCTGCAATCATGTACGCCTGCCAACTTTGTCCAAGTCTTAATAATGCTACCAAAGGACACTGTTTACACACAGTTAGTTTAAAAAAAAACATTTATAAATTGTCCCAAACACTTATTTAAGGACTTCTCAAATAAAAAAACAAGTGATTGAAAGAATAAAAAGACATTAATGTCAGCTAGAACTGTTCAGCGTTACATGAAAGATAAGGGCATAAATATTGACGAACAGGTCAAAATGCTTTGGTACCTAGTGGCGTAATTAGCATTACAGTTGATAAAGGATCAATGGAAATAGTCCAAAGAGGCTTGGATGTTTTAATACTTGGTTCTATAAGCAGTTCGAATGTCAATGAAGAACTGTGCACTCTTGTTGCAATGAATGACACGATCAAGGGTATTATATTTTCTGTCAAGCTTAGACTTTTCAGAAATGGGCAAAAATTGATTTGAAAAATAGATTGTTTTCAATAACAACTAGTGAGGCTCCAAGTATGACTGGAAAAAGTGTTGGATTTGAGAAACTAATTGAAAATCAACTGGTGGCTCACTTACATCGTTTCATTGCATCATGCATGAAGAGCATTTACAAAGGCGTTTGAACCACTTAAGGACGAAGGCAACAACTTAAGGATGAAAGGGAAGACTTTAGTAATATTATAAAAAGATAATAGCATGATCAAAATTAATACAGGGGTGCTTCAAAGTTTTTTTTGAGGAAATTGAATCAAAATATGAAGATTTGCTGTTACAGTCTAAAATACTAAGGTCGTGTCGAGGGAAAGTTCCTCGTGAATCTGTAGAGTGCTTTGATGATGTACAAATAATTCTGAAGGGAATCATGCAAAAAATATCTTGAACTCAATAATGAATAATGGTTTTGAAGACTTGTGTTCTTACTAGACATATTGAAGCCTTATAGTGATTTCAAATAAAATCATTTTATTCTAAAAACACTTTCATAGCAATTGCCAAATTATGGTGTGCGTCATAAATACATATCATTGGTCAATGTGGCATAAAGATACATCATATTAATACATAAAAATACATAAAAATACACAAATAAACATGAATAAAGATGCTACTTTTTAGAGGATAACATTGTACTCGTTGACGAAACTGGGAACAAACGTTCTATCCTACCGCAAATGTTTGGCTTTTATTTTTGCCAGCTTCGGGACTGGTCCCGCGACAACCCTTGGTGGTCGTTTAGGGATAAAATCTGAGGGAAGGATATCACGGTGTTTATTATTATCAAGACATTTTTTCCGAAATTCATACTCAGCATCTGCCTCTTTTGCTCCAGCAAAACCAACTCAACTTCAAATAATAGCTCAGAATACGGAATTTCAGGTCCACGGAAAATTATAACAACAGCCTATTTCTGGATTCTTTCGATGCAATTAGATTGTTCCAGAGTTAATCCGAAATGCCACACTGGAATAGCATACTCGAAAAGCAGTCTAATAAAAGTACAGTAAATTCTTAAAAAATGGGTTGGGGGAACGCGAAATTTTGTCATTAATTTTAACATTTGTAAGATAGCATTACCTCTCTTCACCAACTCTGTAGTGAGTGCTTCCCACTTTAGATCAGAAGTAATGTTTATCCCTAGTAATGTAGTTTTATTTACAATTTGTTGTTCAGGGGCAGGGTGATTAAAAGTAGGTCTAAAATTCTTCAAAAAATAGAATGTTAACATTTTGCTCTTTTTTTCTATTAACTGTAATCAGTGAAGATACCGACTCGTGTCTTACTTTTTCGATGATTACCGCCGCACTGTTGGAGTCACACCTTTGTCACATATTAATGTTGTGCTTATGTCATCGAAGTACTTCCTTATAATTGCCATGTTACTGGAAATGTTTTTAATAATGACTATGAACAAAATTGGGCCTAAAATAATCCCTTGAGGAACTCCACAAAAAACCGGCTGAGGATTTGAAGAAACTTTTTTATACTTTACTCTTTGCAATTGGCTAGATAAAAAACTTCGAATAACTGAAACTAAATTAGGATGTACAGAAAATTCTACAAGTTGCTTTTGAATTAATTTATCTTGCTGTATTAAATCAAAACTTTTTTAAAAATTGATTATTATAAGGTTAAGCCATCTACCTGGTTCATCCACATGTTTGAAAATAAAATGACGTCGAGGACGTCTTTGACATATTGCCAAATTGCTTTGGATCAATTAGTGGTTTTATTTGAATTTTTAACCATTTTGCTAAAAAAGTTTCGTAAATTTTGCTAAAAGTGGGTGTTAAAGTTATCGGTCTTACTCTAACAAAATCCAACTCAAGTCCTTTTTTTCGGAATAGAAGTAATGTGCCCAGTTTTCCAAATAGACGGGTATACATGAGTAGTTGAAATCAAGTTACAAATATTAGTCAAAGGGTGAGCAATCTTATCTAGAAAAGCTTTAAGTAACTCCACAGGAACATCAACAGGGTTATACCTTTTCGTGTCAGCTTCTTTATTTTAATTAAAACGTCCCTTTCGCTGATTTACGCCCGTGCTTCGATCAATGTTGTTGACGGGAGATCTCCCATCTGTTCAGACAAAGAAGGGAATGACTGTACAAAACGTACAACTCCAAGGAAATGACCATAAAATTTTAAAATATATGAGAAGTGGAATCGTTTTATTTTGGAACTAATACTATTTGAAATTACATACAAACTAAACGTTTCATTTCTTTATCTTCTTAAAAAGGGAACATGAAAAGGAAAATATCGATCAGAGCAATCTAAGTTCGTCCGGAAGTTGGATTTTTGTCATTAAAAGTGAACGATCTCAAACTTTTAAGAAAAACACGAAATTTTGACATTTATTGTGACCGACGAAATAAAGAAAATAATATGAATGTAAAGTATTTTCAGTGTATAAAAAGCTTATTTAGTGTAGAAATGATCTATTAATAAAATACAAAATCAAGGACGGATAAATTCAAGAAATTGCAACTTAAAATGTGAGCAAATATTCTCACAAATAAAATATGATTCTAAGTAAGAACGTGAGCAGGCTAACTACCAAAAATTCTTAGTAGATTATATTTATTTATTTTACATAAATATAAAAAAAAAACATTATCCAGCACCTACTAAGAACCCACTGAAGAATCTAGACTTCATTTTTTTTTTTTTAACTAGAACAATAATTCGAACTTCTACCTACAGTTTGAAAGTATTTTATGATTATTTTCTTGATCAAATCTACCTTTTCATCCCCGAAAAACATCCTTGAAGTGAAAATACAACCGTCGCTTTAATATTCATATTCCAGTTGGTTTTGATATTGACCTTAATTTGTGTTTTAGATTGTAGTATCTTTAGATGTTTATTATTTATTCTAAGTAAGAACGTGAGCAGGCTAACTACCAAAAATTCTTAGTAGATTATATATTATTTATTTATTATTTTATAGGGTTAATCTTTTTCATTCATGTTTTATTCTAGTCAATTTTTTTAGACGATGTAATAGATTTCTACAACACTCCTGTTGATCCTCGAATACCACTTGAGAGGATGAAAGACATGGAACTGCCACCCAATTTGCATATAAAACAAGATTATGTTACATTTGATAAACGTGAGTGGCCCATTTATTCTTTTGTAACCATCATACGCATAGTGGCTCTGACAATTCAGAAGGTTTTTCTGACTTTTTATGTCAATCTGATATAGATAAACCATCCCCATACACTGAGTATCCTCAATCGATTGGTCTAAATCTTTTTTTTGTGTTTCAGTAGTTTCTTCATATGTCTATGTATTTCTAGGTTTCTTTTTCAAAATCTTCTTTATATATCTTAATTTAAAAAATAGTCAATCAACGAAGCCTATAAAGTCATAAATGTTTTTCCTCGGCTAGAAGACTCAAAATAATGCTTTGTCAAACAGTTACTGTTGAAAGTAAAAACAATTTTTTTTTCCAATGTTTACTCTCTATTTAAGTTTGAATTTAAAATTTCTAGATTTTTTAGTTATTACAGCCAATATGTGCACAGAGGCTTATATTTTGCAGATATTAATTGATTTTTTATGAGGGAGGAATGGGTACGGTACGCCATCATTTAAGATTTTAGGCTCGAATCTTAAAGGGCCTCTTTGGATTTCAAAATATTTCCTGAAAATCCATGATAATTTCTGATTAGTCTCAATAACATTGGCGCAAAAAATTTGAAGGACATTAATAAAAAACAATAAAACCTTATATTAGAGGCCCGTTTTATCGCCGGGATTTACTCCAGCCCAGAGACTGTATGACTATTTATAGTCCTTCTCTTGTAAATTTGAAGAGGACATGTGAAGTCTCAGTAGCTTTTGATGTTTCTGCATCCTCTGGTTTCAGGTCCATTACAATTTTCCATTCTAGACGATAATTCAAGCAATTGAAAACTAGGTGATCTAGAGTTATGCTTAGGGTATCTATGGTACCCCTTTGCAGGATAAGATGAGATATTTATTTAAAAAAATTACTATCACAAGCCCCGAAGGGCCAAATTCGAATTTCGGAGTCAATATATCTTTAAAAAAAAATACGAAAACGGGAAAATTTTATGTAGATACAGATTTGACATTATGCTCCTTTTTCCGATTTTACTCTTGTTTTTTCTATTAAAACAATGAAAAAGTTCTTCCTCTTTTTTTATATAGCTGAAGGCTATTTTGCACAAGAAAATTTGCTTAAAATAGAGCTCCAAGTAACTGGAAATGACCACTGGAATGTAGAAGGATAGATTTAATGAAAAGCATCGTTGACACAATTGAAAATAGAATTATTTGAATTGCTGGCAAGACTCGCCAACACGAGGACGTGTGCTAATTGGTTTTGTTAGTGGAAGAAGTTCAAGACATAGAAAAATAGAACTACTAGGATTTTTATTTGGTAAATGTTGAAGAAACATTTTTCTGTTAATACTATTCATTTTTATTTGAATATGTCTTGGGGCCATCCCGTAACAGTCGCATGTAAACCTCGTATCTCACAATTTTGGTGAGAAGCGATTTTGAAATTAAGTGTTTAAACTGCGTTGAAATTTTGCGTTGACCTTTTCTTCCAATCTGATAAATTATGCTCTTTCTGTGTGATATTCATTGGAAATTGTCTCCTTTCATACTCGAATACAGTATTTTTTTTTTTTATTGTGAGCCAAATTATTTACTTCTGGATTATTTACCAAACAAGTGTCATGTTTCGGCTTCCCAACACAAGTCTCTTTGTCAACTCTGGAGTGTTAACAATTTGGCTCAGTTCGAAACCAAATAAACAGATTATTTTATTTTTTGTACAACCTAGAATCAAGAAATGAAAAAAAAACGGAGTAGAAAAAAAAAAGAAAAGAAAAACGTATTTACACTGAAATTTAAATACCGGTGACTTCATGAACAACTAAGCCATTGATGAGTCGCAGAGATCGCATTGAAGCTCTATTTTGTAAATCAAACACCTTAGTTGATTGTTCAAGGATTCCATTTATGAATATTTTTCTCTTGACGATGGATGCAACACAAGACAATTTTTTTTGTGGGAATGCAAATTACCGACAACTGGGTCAATGCAAGGGTCCATTCCTGAATCTAAGAGACATCACACTGCCCGCGAGTGCACGGTGGAGTCGAACACAGCAGACATGTCGAAAGATTTACTTTTTATTATTATCCCTAGTTGTCGATGAGCGTATTCACAGTCAATTCCAATCCCGAATCCAAGTTGTTTGTCTCCCATTAAAGCATAGGGTGTAAGAGAGGACAGCAGAAACTATCTTAAATGCTTTGCTGATAACTGATGACACATTCATCGGGCTATAGTTGTTACAGAACAATGTGTCGTGATTTTTTTCAGCGTTTGAATGTGCATCAACCGTGAAATTTGGCAAGTCCGAGGCCGTCCTTGATGTACATTTGAAGCAATGAGGCTGAATACTCATGTGGAAGCTCTGTGCCGTGCTGTAGGTGTCTCGGAGTGATCCTATCGAGCGCCGGAGACTTGTTCTTTACGGTTTTCTCACTATCAGCTTGGTATGCTGTTTGGACTTCAGCGTCAATCGAAAAGTGTCAACACTTGTTAGGTATAAGGGTATCCCCCAAAAACATCACTGAATAGTCGATTACCATGGTTTGTTATAAGACTTTTTTTGCTTTTCATTTTGTCGTACTTCGGAAGGGTGGGAAAACATGGTGGTAAAAGCCAGACCATACACGTGTTGAAACGATAAGGAAGCGCAGAAGAAGCAGAACAAGAGCAAAGAAGTCGATAGAGGCGATCTAATAGTCATATTGGGATTTATATTAAAATTAAATGTTTTATGTAAAAGACTCATAAGCGTATAATCTATCTCATCTCTTCCTCTAAAGCTAATATTTCCTTTATAATGACACTAGTGCTTTGATGGTTAGATCTCTTAATAAACTGGCTTAAGAATTAACCGATGGAGATTTTTTTTTCCATATTTTTAAACTTTAACATCAAAGCACGTAACTTGGTCAAAGCTTTTGGCGATATTCTCCAAAAACTAGTTAACTAAAAACAAATTGCAAAAAGATGAAAAAAAAACACTTTGCCATAGGAAATTGAATGATTTTTAGAAGCCAAATTTACCCAGGTCCAATCTAAAATGTATTGAGGCACATTCTCTGTTCTCGAATGCATGAGCAAATATCTGAAACATTTTTTTTCATTAGATTATTGGTATATGGAAAGGAATTTATCCCTTTTTTAGTTTGTCTATTGTGTAATTTTCTTTAATGGATTTAATAGGCTTGTAGTTCAAGTCGTAAAAATATGAGAATCGTAAACAAAAGACCATCCTTTAATTAAAGAAAGTTTTAAAGCAGCTTTACTTTGTGAAAGAGCCTTAACAATAGCTGATTAAGGTACTTAACTCCGTCATATTTCTCCCCCGCAGTTTCCAAGTCAATCGATTTAAATGAGTGCAAAAAGAAAAAGAAAACTGTTCGTCTGGAGTTGTTTTATATCGTGTTTTGGCTATGATCATTAAATAGGGAATCGTTCGGTGCTTTAGCCGCATATTTTGTGCACTGAAGGGCTCGGCACACGTAGCTGATTTCGGGAACCAATTTCAACAAGGGTGTATTCCCCGTCGAGTGATTCTAATTAATGATGGTAAGAGACGGGGCTTAGTGACGGTTTTTCCGTAATTAATCCTCATTAATTACGTTCTAGACAAGGAATGTACTAGGGCTTAAGAGCTTTAGGCATGTAATTAATCGTATTTAATGATTGTCGTAAATCAATCGTAATTAATGATGATTAATCACCGAAAAACGTCACTAAGCCCCGCCTTTAACATCATTAATTAGAATCACTCGACGTGGAATGTACCCTTGCTGAAATCGGTTCCCGAAGTCAGCTACGTGTGCCTAGCCCTTAAGCTAATAGGAACTTGTTCACCCTTAAAATAGCAAATACCTCAGTTTTCATTCCTGCACATGAGCTTTAGTTCTAGGGAATGAATGCAAAAACACTTGAAAATCTGTTTTAGTCAGCCTTAACAGATTGACGAGTCTCTTAATGTTTTTTCATAGAGCATATGTTTTATTTTTCAGAGAGCGACACGATGTTTCAAGGTTTAGATGCTTTTCCGAATCGTTCAAGAATTGTTGCGAGTTTAGCATCCAGAAAGAAAGGAATGCAGCACATTAAGAAAGAGCCAGTATATCCCTGGCCATTAGAATAACAATATTATTAGTTTGTTAAATAAATGCGTTGTATTCTTGTTGTTTAAATAAGCCAATCTTTGTTGATACTGTGGGTGATATGTTTATCCATTGATATGTATTTCTATCATGCAAAAGAATTGCAGGTTAAAAATGATAATCCCAGGCCTGGCCAGAGGTCATAGCCAAAGTTATGCTTTATTTCATCGATTATTTGAGGAAAAAGGCCATCAAAACAAAATTCTAGACAAACTTAGAAAGGTAAACCAGGTGACAATTCACTGGTCACCAGTGTCAGCAACTGTAATCTACTATTATTTCCCCAAAATTTTGAATTAGCAAGTGACTTAATCTAGGTTAGTACTTCTGTATTTCCGTCTAATCAAAGTGGAACAACGTTTAAATATTTCACGTAAATGGTTACAGTAAAACTACTATATCTGAAAGAAATGTAACAGGATAAAGGTCCTCCGCCATGAAGAAACAATCGCGCTTTTGAACTTGGAGCTGCTTGGTTTCCTTATTTCGATTGTTTACAAAAGCAGCCGGAGTAGCAACTACGGCAGAATTAGAGAGCCCTGCTAGTTTATCCTGCTCCTATCTAGACCTATAGGCTTAATCCCCTATTGAGCCTCTAATTACTAAAAGATGAACAAACAATGAAAATGACTTTTTGAGTGTAATAATTACTCTTTCCAGAGTAATCCAATTTTGGGACAGTGTCTCGAATTTTTATGCTGGTAGATCCCCTCGAAATTAGTTGTATGTTTCAAGAAACCTCTGCACAATATTTTCTATTGTAGTTGGTCTGTTTTTATCGCACTCTTTCTCGCCGGGCCTTCTGCTGGATCCTAGTGCTCCGGAGACCTAGATATACTTTTTTTTTAAGGTGACCGTACCGCATTAGTGGTCGTAGAATATTTGGATAAAGCTCATTTGAAAGGAAATTGAAATATCTAAGAATTTTTTTTAAGTAAGAAGAGATGACGCCACAGCAAAGTGGCGTTTTATCCCATTTTGTGCAACAAAACATCAATGTTTGCCCAAAGAGAGTCAACATGCGGGGAAGTGCAAAGTTTAAGATAGCCAATCTGATTTGACATGGTTCAAAACCCTCCACTAGAGGTTTTTAGCCCCCCCCATCTTGAAAAACAGGGGAACGAGGTCTATCTTTTTCGTTGTAACCTGTTACAGTTAATTTGAAATTAACGACCCCATGAAGGATGAAAGCCTGCTGCCCGATTGGGCGGAGTTTGGAAACGGGTATTTTGTTAGATCTAGATTAAGCATCAAACAGTTCGTGGTAATGAACTGTAAGTAAAGAACAACATGTATCTATAGTTAGCATATGTAATTAGTTATTTTAGCTGACATTTCCTTATTTATAGGGCTAGCGTGTTACCGGAAGGTCGTGAAGAGATGTGTAATGGTTCATTTAAAAGCTACTGCCTTTATCTACTTGCCGCTTATTAAACACGGTAAAAAAAAAGAAGAAAACTGCCTAGTGGTAAAGAATCACAGATTTGTTTTCATAAAAATAATTGACTTTTTTTAGTGTCGAAATTGTCAAAGTTACCGAGAACAACACACCCCTTGGACTATTTATTTACATGACAAAATTGCATATATCTTGTACGAAAATTTTAAAGATGTCAGAAGTAAAACCTATATTCAATGCCCTTAAAACAAATCATGTTAACTTCTTTAGTTTCATCGGCCCTAGTTAAACAAAGATCTTTTTGTAAGGTTTATTGTGTATATTTAAAATAAAAACCAACAAAAATTCGCAGATTACGGAAGATGTATCTACAAAACTAGCTCAAATAACTGACCCATCATGTTTTTCTGCTGGCTGCTTGTGAAATTTTCTACTCTTATTTTTTAAGGTCAGTTCTGTGTTTTCAATAAAGCACTAATTGTTAGAATTCTATGGATACTGAAAAATATCACGGTTCAGTTTATTTGAAATAGTTCTGTAGATATATCTTGTATAAATATGCGACGAAATACTTTTCGATTCGTTTTAAGTTTCAACTTCACTCTTTATATTCGCTAGGAAAACTTCGTTTTTAGATTAGGTAAGTAACAATTAGTTCGTTTTATATGAAGGGCACATACAAATTTTTCCTACCAAATTTTACATAGTGCAGTGAGATTCATTGGTACCCATCTTTAAATCTGTTTATATTAGCAGAACAGAAAAGCTGTGTTTTTATCAAATGACGAGCTTTTTAAAAATATAATTGTAGACTTTTACAATGCGGAAAATGATGCCAAAGTGTAAATACTAAGTTGGAAACTGCATTATAATGTCGTTGAGTGTTTGAATACTAACAAACTCTGGATAGCTAATTCGATCCTTAAGTGCATTGAACAAATACAAAGTTTGTGAAAAAAAATATGTAAAAGTGACAAAGATTCGTAAAAGGTTGTATAGAGCGAATGTACACAAGAATTTTGTACATAGAAGTTGTTAAGAAGGAAAACTATTGGATTTGAGATATTTCAGATGCTTTTTGAATTTCCTTACACACTTTTATGAGTGATTTATGTACACCAAGAGCTTATCCGTTGTGCAAAAAAAAAGAACTGAAAATGGCTGAAATGGCAATTTTTTGGGGTTATACAATCAGCTGTTTATTTTTTTTTTTAGATAATAGTACAGCTTTCAATTCTATAATTTTGCTGTTGATTCAGAATTTATCAGACCTGAGGTAAAATTATTCATTTGTTTTAATCTGCCAAAGCTACTTCAATATCTGGAAGCTACGCCTTTAGTCTGCGTGACAAACTAATCTTAACGATCAAACTTATTCTTTTCCTATTTTATTTTTTCTCCTTTACTACTTCAATTACTCTTTTTCTGCAGATTCTGGAGTTATATTTGAATACTGAAATTTATTTTACACGTTTGTAGAGAAGATAGGTCCATATTTTGCGTTGTTTCTTATAATTGCGAAATTTCGTCTCATTCAAAATATAAAATAACATTTTTAAAATTAACTAAATTTTACATCTTTATTGAAAAAAAAACAACAACAAAAAAACATACATGTTATCAAAATTCCGAAGGATCTAGCAAAACCAAGTTTGAAAAGCAGTATCCAGCTTCTAACATATAAGAGTCAAACTTTGAATTTAATTCACACGAAAGCCGTAATAGACAGAAAATTAAACAGATGTTACTTCGGAGATATAACATTAATATTACAGATAATTTATGTTATATTTAGAGTCATATGCACATAACTTGAAACATAAAAGGAAAGAAGAAAAAGGAACTGAAGGAATCAAGGAAAAGGAAGAAGGAAAATCAAAGGAATTATAACAGGAAAGGAGAAGAAGACAAAGAATGAATTGTGTAGAATTACAGAAAATTTCTCATCAGAAAATAATTTCAATTGAATCGGGAAGGAGGAACGATTTCAATAAATTGGAATATATGTTCTCTTATCTCACAATTTTTATCAAGGTCTGGTGAACAAGTACGCATCTAATAACAATAACAACAAATAATAACTCTATTCAAGAAGAAAGGGATCTAGGTGGATCTTATGCTTCAATAGTCCAGACAATAAAGCTTCTACTGCAACAACTTTTATGCACAGTCTTCTGGCTGTTGGCCACAGATGTCGGTCTTCAGGACAAGATATTACCCACGTAGAAGAAGGAGATGCACTTCGAGGCATCCTTTGAAATTCAATGTAGCTACCACCGGCACATTCAATTATTTCTGAAAAGACAGATGGCTTTTAATAGGAACTATAATAAATGGACGCTCCCCTTGCAAACAATAAAGAAATATACCTAATTTTTGATATGAACAATTTACCTGTCAGTTGCTGGAGCCGTTTATTGACATACCTGATTTTTGTTAGCAACTAGAAAGTTCAACATTGAAGTTGAGTAAGTCTAATAAAGTTAATTTTGAGATATATATTCAGAAGTTAAGCAACTGGAACTAATAGAAACTGGTTATAGTTAAACTTCGATAATAATTGTAGAAGACCGATAAATAACTACAATAAATATGTATATTTTTTGTATTAAACTTTTGCTATAAATATGCGATTCATTGTCAAAAGCTGAGACTATTAAATTAAAATAAAGGGCAGTGTTTAAAACTAAAAAGCGAACATAAATTATCCTATAGGAGGGGGAGCGGGGAGGTTGCCGCTCCCCTAAATCCCCCTCCCCGCTCTTGAAGCTAAAACTTAAATATATCACAGATATTGATCATAGGCCCAAATAAGCTATACTTTAGCACACATAGCCGGATAGATTAGGGAGGCGTCAGCTCCCCCCCCTAATTTACAGAATAATTTCTCTCCATTTCAAGTTTAAACATGGCTCTTTACTTTCTTTTGAAAAAAAAAATTTGTTCGGCATAAGACGGCTGAAAAGAACTAGGGCAAGGCGGTGGAGAATAGTCTTGATGTGAGCTAGCTACTTTATATGGCGACAAAAAAAAGTGCTTCAATATCACTTCAGAGATTTCAGAATCCAGATAAAAGACCATCACAAGTTCTGGTCGAGTCGAATTAGCTTCTTACGTCAAAGCAAAAGAAAATAAAACAGAAAAAACCAAGACAGCAGACAAATGTTAAAATTAATTAAAAGAAATAAATCAAACAAAAAAGTCCATAAAAAGTAAAAACAAATTAGTAAAATGCATCATTCAAAAATAATAAGATTTAAAAAACGCTTATAGAAAAAAAAGAAGGAAAAAAAAATTGTTGAGGGTTAGTTTATAGGTTAGAGGGTTGTGGTTTAGTTTATTAAAAAAAAGGGAAAAAAGGAAATGGCAAGGAAAACGATTAAGTTCGATTTTACTGCAATGCCAGAGAATGTATTGAAAGAACTAACGCATTCGAATATCCACCGATTCCTGATGTCGATTGGCCTGAATGCAAAAAACGTACACGCGATTGACGGAGATGATGCAAATAGGTTTGGTATAGTGCGAGTAACGATGCAAAGCCCTGTACTGGCAGAAGAATGGGTTCAAAGACTAAAGGTAATGGAGTTGAAAATTATTTTCCAAAATGAAAGGTATCCAGTTTTCGTAGATACAAATGGAAAATGCCCACACGTGATCCATCTCAAACGAATTCCGGGAGAAGTAACCAACCATGATATAAAAATAGCACTGTAAGGCTATGGGCTTGTGGTGAATGTTAGAAGGAAAACTTTTCAAGGTGATGGTTTTATACCTGTTTTTAACGGGAAGGGAACAGCCCTGATGTATTTGGAAGTAGCGATCCTACCGTCCGTAAAGATTTTAATAGAGGATAAGATGCAGGTTTTCTACGATGGTCAGCCTAAAATGTGTTACATTTGTCATCAGGAGGGTCATGAAGCCCTATTATGCCCAAAAAAAAAACCCAATAGAGGAAGTAGAAATCCAAGCGTAGTGATCACAGATCAGTCCTCGGAAACCGGCAGAAATTCTAATGTCTGGTTTACAGGCCCACTAAAATTTGCAAGTTCTCTAGGTAAACAGCTGGCAAGTTTGAGTCCCATGGAGGTGGTGAGCCTGGTACGGGGAGCAAAAGGGTAATCGGAAATGGAAAAGACTCGCACAGGAAGCACGAAAGCACAAGATGAAACCCGGAAAAAAGAGCGGGAAGTAGCTGTTGTGAAAGAAAAGGAAATGACAGAGCCTAAGAGAGAAAGTTCGAAAAGAGCTGAAGTAGGGGTGAAGGAGATAAGGGGCATCACCCTCCTGAGTTGTCTCAGAGGATTTAAGGAGCCAGAGGCAAAATCAACCCAATCCCCAAAACGAACGTAAGTAGCCTATCTTTATCGTCAACTACAAGTGAAAAAACGAGCGAAAATAAGACTGAAAGAAATGCGCTGCCAAAGAGGCAGACGAAACCCGGACAAAAATAAATGAGATTTGCGACGCTGAACATTAATGGGATAAAACAGGAAAAACGACAGAGTTTAGTTTTATATTTTATTGTAAAGCAGAGAATTGATATACTGTGTTTCCAAGAATCAGATACAGTAAAGATAAGAAATATTGAAACACAGGGATTTCCACTACATTGCTGGAGGACTCCGACCTGACACAGCATACATAGTGAATGAAAGATTTAAGGATTTTAGAGGAGCACTACGTTTTCAAGAGGATGGTGAAGTGAGCAGCATCTGCTGGAAAGGAGTGGTTTTTGTAAATGTGCATTTGCCTTCAGGCACAAACAAAGCAAAAGAAAGACAGTTACAAAACACTCTTCCGCGATATTTAAGATCTGGCCCGCTATTGCTATTGGGCGACTTTAACTGTGTTTTAGAAGAAGAAAGATATTTTGAGTTCGAGCCGGAAAAATATTAAAAGAAAGATTAGCACCGAATTAAAAGGAGTGGTAAAAACATGGAAACTGGTAGATGTGTGGCAAGAAATGGGAATGGAGAGGGGTTTCACGAGAATAGAAAAAAGGGCAGCACGAGGATCGACAGGGTGTATTGTTGGAAAGATGGAATAGAAAAAATATAGAAAATATCGCCGTGCCTTTTTCCGACCACTGTGCACTACTGGTAGATATAAAGCTAGAGGATATGGAATATATTTTGCTGCCCGCGAAATGACCTTTCTGGTGTATGGATATTAGCTCCCGCCAGGAATATGATAAAGAAGAAATAAAAAAAAGAAGTAAGAAGACTTCTGGCCAGTTACCAAGAATCGAGTCACCTACTGCAATTTTGGTTGAATTTTAAAAGAAAAATAAGAGTCTTCCTGAGCGATAAAGAAAAAAGGTCAGAACGCCAAAGAAAGGCAAATAAAAGGTACTTATACAGAGTGTTAAACGACCTAAAGAAAGGTGTAGAAGAGGGAGAGTCCGTATGGCTCGAATATGAGCAAATTAAGAGAGCAATAAAAGATCTCGAGTACCAAGAGTATGAGAGATAGAAAACTCGGAATCAAATGGCAGAAATGTTTGCACCGGACCAGGTAAACCTAGCTTCCGTAGTTAAAGCAAGAAGAAAAAGAGAGGAAAATAGCCTGAGGAAAGTAAAAAGGGAAGATGGAAAAGAAATAGAAGAGCAAAAAGAATTGGGTGAAGCAGTGGCATAAAGGTTCAAAGGGCTGTTTAAAAGAAAGGAGACGGAATGTCAAGAGGAACGAAAATATTTTAATGAATACCAAACGAGCCGTATGGTAAGCGAGGAGGAAAACGAAAATTTAAGGAGCCCTGTCTCGAAAGAAGAAATTGAATTAGTTCTAAGGAAAGCTAAAAAGAAAAAGTCCACCGGTATAGACGGACTGAGCTACGAGTTTTATTTGGAACTATGGGAAGAAATGGGGAATTTTCACAAAAAAGTTGTTAACACTTTTATCACTGAGGGGTACCCAGAAGAGGATGCAGTAATATCCCTCACAAAAATGGGGAATGATCTTATCTATGCAACTGGAGACCCATCTCCTTGCTTTGCTGCGACTACAAGATTGCGTCCCTATTGCTAACAAAAAGACTAGGAAAAATAATGCCACATATACTAGGAAGCTACCAGTTCGGGGGGATGAAAGAAAGAAAATCACAGCATATTTTGAGCGTTCTAAGCGAAGTGTTATGCAGGAGAGATAAAATGACTCGAAATACAAATGAAGTGCGGAAACTTGCTTGTTTCTTAAGATTGGATATTGAGGAAGCATATGATTCGGTTGGAAGGGGAATTTTATGGTATTTGATGATTTTAAAAGTATGGTTTTCATGAGGGTTTTGTTCGTATGTTCGAAAGTCTTTATCAAAAGCCAATAGCTGTCATAGATGTAAATGGCTCGCTTACAAGGAGGATTGATTTGGAGATATCGTTGAGACAGGGTGACCCGGCTTCGCCTTACCTCTTCGAAATTTACATTAATCCCTTGTTCAGGTAAGTTGAAGACCGTATAATCGGTTTACATCTCCGTAAGGAGATATGCTTAAAGGCCCTGGGGTTTAAAGATGATGCAACTTTTACCCTATCAAGTGTCAAAGATGAAAGGCAGTTCTACAAGGACTTGATTAGTATGAGAGGAATTTTATGGTAAAAATCCACAAGGGAAAACTCAATCTTTTAGTAAAACTGGAATTAGAAAATGTGGAAGAAATTATGCAGGACCTTCGGATAGCAAAACTAGAAAAGACAAAAATACTTGCAGTGATATGGACTAGCAAGATGAAGTTGGATACATTAAGGGAAGAAAAAATACAGAAAATTGAAGGGGTACTGGTGACAGCAAATGATATTGAAGAGTGTTCTTTGTTTTTCAGAGCGACGTATGTAAACACATATTGTCTACCACTACTGTTCTATTTCGCACCAGCCTTCGAGCTAGATGAATGGAGTGCTAAGAGAATAGAAAAAAATATTTGAAGGTTTGTGTGGAGAGGAAAAATTGAAAAGTTGAGCATGAAAATGCTCTTTGTACCCAGGTTAAAAGGAGGAATAGGAGTGTTAAATAATAGGAATTTATGCCAATTAATTTTTTGGAAGAATGCGATTGAGATACTCCAAAGGGACGATGAATTTGGATATTTAGAGAGAGAATGAGTTCTACCAGTCTTGAATAACGTAATTGAGAATCTAGGTCTGACGCTAGAGAAAGAGGCGCCCGATCAGTTAAGGGAAACAACAGAAACTTTAAGAGAATTCAGGTCAAAAGGAGTGTTTCAGGACGGATTGAGTCAGATAGAAAGAAAAAGGGTCATAGATGATTAATATGGACCCAAGAGGACGATTTTTCATACCATGTTAAAGAAAAAGAACCTTTCATGAATTTTGATGCGGCTTTCAAAAATCTAAATGAAGTACCGTGTGACACTAGAGAAAGAGAGGTGATGTTTATGCTGATATACACCATATTACCTTACCGGGATAGAATAAGCCATTTCAAGAAGGGCGAAATAAAGGAGTGCAACCTGTGCCATGAAATGGTCGTTGATGGTTTAAAGCATGAATTTATAGAATGTATTTTTAACAAAGAAGTTCTTAGTTTTATTTTTGATGTTTTTAGGGGTGAGAATATAGAGATGGTGAGTTTAAATAGTAAAAAAAAAAATTTGAAGTTAGACTTTGAAAGAAAAGGTGATGAAAAGAGGCAGAAAGGAATGTTTTTAATTGTGATATGGGCATGTACCCATATTTGGAAAATGAGGAAAAATAAAAAGAGAGTTGAGTTAGAAAGATTTAAAGGAGTAGTTAGGGGGAAAGTAGAGCTTTTGAGAAGGAATAGAAAATGGAAACAAACAATTGATGAGGAGTGGATAGAGTTTGGTAAATAGTTGATTTTTTTTTTTTTCAAAATAATTTTTTTTTTAATCCCACCTCCTTTCCTCTCGGTGACATAATAATCTTTTTACATAATTTCAAAACTTTAATGTAGCCTACACTGACTTAAAAATGACATTAATTTTTTTAATTTGTTATCCAAGTAATATCGTTGAAAACACACTCTGCTACTATAAATATTTAACATGATCAAAATTTTTAATAAGGATTATTAGCCTTCATTATCATTTTCTGTATTTTTATCCTATATTTTCATTTTTTTCCCCTCCTTTCTCCAAATTTTCCCCTTTTTCCCTTTTAACCCTCATCTACATTTTTCTCCTATTAAAAAATAAATTCAACAAAACTACAAACTTCAACCAAACTACAACCACTAAAAAACTTAACTTCCTCTATTTTCTCCTCCTTTATATCTCTGAAATTTAAAAAACTACATTCATCCAATATAACATTTTCATCATCCTATCTATAAACTCCCTTTTTCAAAATAGAAAAAAAATCCCCTTTTATACTAAATAAAAGTGAATTAACGCAATCAAATACAACAGGTTACTCTCCGGGACATACAACAGCACAAATAAAAACAACAGAAAATAAAACGCACGTCCCGCTTATCGGATGCTCCCCCTCCTTAGTATAACCCTTTGGTGGTGGCCTAGACTACATTCCAAACTTTATATTACCTCATCAAGCTTCCATAAAAAAAAAATACAAAAAAATAAAAATAAAATAAATACAATTTGAACCATTCTTCCCTTACAAAAACCTCAACAAACAATAAAACATATACTTAAACAACACAATACTTATTTAGGAAGAAAGGCTGAAAAATTCTAACAAATTACCCATAAACTTTAAAATTCCAAATAAAATTCATACTTTACTTGATTGCCTTAAAAAAAAAAAAAAAAAACAACTAAACTATTTACCAAATTCTCTATCCACTCCTCATCAATTCTTTCTTTCCATTTTTCTATTCTTTCTTAAAAGCTCTACTTTCCCCCTAACTACTCCTTTAAATCTTTCTAACTCAACTCTCTTTTTCATTTTCCTCATCTTCGAAATATGGGTACATGCCCATATCACAATTAAAAACATTCTTTTCTGCCTCTTTTCATTACCTTTTCTTTCAAAGTCTAACTTAAAAATTTTTTTTACTATTTAAACTCACCATCTCTATATTCTCACCCCTAAAAACATCAAAAATAAAACTAAAAACTTCTTTGTTGTCTCTAGAGTAAAATAATCTTTAAGATTACAGGACGCAATTAATTAGCGTGCAAGAATAATCGGCAAATTGAGACATAACAATTTTTTACGAGAAGCCCGGTTTGACATTCGAGAAATTATTTTGATGTAGATGGAAGAAGTATTTTGATGTTAGCTAAACTTTGAAATAATGTCGGTCGGAGATAATACAGATACGAAACAAAGAAACATGGACTCTAAGATAAAAAAAAAAAAAAAAAAAAAAAAAAAAAAAAAAAAAAACGCTTACAGAGAACTAGGTTTTGTGTGCAGCCTCCTATTTTAATTTTTCAAACACATCAAGATTTTTCTTCGCTTGAGATAAAGCAGCAATTGGCTTTAACTTTAAGGCTTTAAAGCCTTGTTCGGAATGCCACGGGCTGGACAAAATACTGCCATTATTAACCAATGCAGACTTGGTGGTCTTACACGTAATTTCGTCAAACACTTTATGTCTGAAGTTTTAATGCTAGTTGGAATTGTTAGAAAATTGAATCACGCATAAAGCTTAAAAACATAATATTGTAAAAAAAAGCTCCAAACTGTTGAATCTCTGTGAAATAATCCATAGGATTTTACTCACCTTAGAAAATAGAATAATTCTATAAAGTACTATTGATAAATAGCTTCTAAGATATCCCAACTTGTTTGCTTTTAGCTTTCTTTTGCATTTATAGTTCCTATGACCCTATTCCAACTGTCACAAAGAATACCGTGACCTCAGAGCAAAATTATCCTACAGGTTAAAATATGGAATAGCATCTCTAAAACGTAACAAAAACCACGTATAACGTAATATACGTAATAACGTATGTATAACGCATTACATATTATAACGTATGTATTAACGTGTATATGTAATATGTAGCGACGTATATGTAGTAACGTATGCAATAATATATTACAAAAACAACGTATTACGTAACATAAAAAAATGTTACGTAGCATCTCTACATGGAAAACTAAGATTCACTATCAAAAAGTAGTTTTGTCTTAAAGAACCTGAAAAAAAAAAAAACCAACAACAAACAAACAAGAAGTTGTAGGTTGTTCTAGCTCCTAAGTCAGGTTCATGTAGGTTAATCGAACAGGATATATTTTCAGAACGCAAAGCTCATTTTTATGTCTTTTAATTTGCTCCGAATACATGATTTTCAGTTAATATTAGAAATGTAAAGGGTATAAAAAGGTGAAAAACACCGAAGAAAATTATCCTAAAAGGACAGGGTTTTACACCATCAAGTTTAGAAAGAGAGGAACACATTGACTCCTAAACAACATATCAAAAGGTTGAATGTTCTTGTTAAATATGGACAATGCATTGAACCCTGATGAATAGTTTTTATGCTCTTGTATGATGGTCAAACCATCACAGTTTGAAAGGCAGATGATCATTGACTCTAAGTTCAATAGTTTTCCACTAAGGAGGACCACTTCTTCTTAGAGCTTTAGAACAATCAGAGACTCTACTTGTGAAACAGTCTCACCCACGTGGTTTGGCTTTAATCTCCTTGGCGGAGATCTTATGCAATCAGCGATGCTGTCGTAAGACTCCCACTTAAATATCAATTTTGCAAAAGGCTTTCTTGCGCAGTGTCTAAAACAAATACGAACAACTTCAATTTTGTATAAAAAAAAATGAGAGAATAGCGGTATATTTTAGCAAAGTTATTCAAGTTAAAGATAGTTGTAAGTTGGAATTCCGAAAATGGTTGCTGAAACCTCTCTTTCTTCAGTTTGTTTACAAGGGATAAGGATGAACCAATATCAAGGTTTTCAATTATCGTTCAATTTGGCTATGAACATTATCCTTCCCATATAAGACTACTTCAGAATACTTTGATGAGTGCTGTCTTTTCACAAAATTCTGCATCACAAAACGGATGAAACTGTTTCACTTTCGAATAATTCAATGGGCACTCGAAAAAGTTCTCCAAGATTGAAGGCTGGTCTTTCACGATCCTTGCCTAGAGAGAGGCCACTTCACTAACCGTTATTTCCCAAGCGTTATTTTTTCAAAACGGAGGGCACATGTTTATGTCTCTAAGAAAAATGCAGTGCTGAACCCAGGCACCAAAATATCTTTTCCCAAAGACAGTCCTCTCCGCTTATAAACAGAGTTCGATAGATTTGCATCAAATTCGATTTAGAATCTTACCTTTCATTTGACTTGGATCTGGCTTAACAGATGGGGTTACGAAAACTGTCTGTCCAGTCAGTAGAGGACTTACTGCTGCTGCATTCAAAGTTCTTTTTAAGTTGAATCCGAATTTCGCTTCCATTTCTTTATCCTCTAGTATGAAACTATTCAAGTCTTGAAAAAAAAGAGATTTTATTTAGGATTACTTATTTTTACAGAATCAGATTAACTAGAAAAGCGTTTAGCGTAACCGAAACAACAATATGAATTATATATTTCACATTAAAACAGAAGAACAACTTAATATAAAGAGTGCGAAAAGAAAAGAAAGAAGTGGACATAAAAAGAGTTGACAAAATAAATAAATAAAGAGTAGGAAAACAAAACTAAGAGTCAGTAAAACAACTCACATTGAGAAACAGATTGAGCTTTTAAAGATTTTGGGTAAATAATTCAGATTGCGATAAGGGACAGCACTTTTTCTACTTATGCATTAGCTTGATGTCATATTTCATTAGAGTTTTGATCCCAAAAACTATCCCAGAAAGAGGATGAAGCAATACTGAAAGGTTAGTGCAATCTCCTTCTCACTTTACAAAATCGGTAATCTTCCAAAGGTGAAAATATATATCTCTTAAATATCCTATTTGATTACTCTAGGACAAAATCACATAAAAAATTAGCTATGATAAAAAATTAGCTTGAAAGATAAGTTTGAACATGCAAATACATCCTAACTCAATTATTAACAAATCAGCCCCACAGCTAAAACACACAACGGAAAAACTACCCTGACATGTAAAGCAACACACTAGCAATTAAATTAAATTCTTTAAACATTTAGAATGGTTAGTCTTATTTGCCAACTTGCAAAATTAGGAAATGTCCAGTGTCGTCTTAAAATGAACTTTAATACTGAAACAATCATAAATCGTCGAAATCTTGAGCCAGATTTTGTGCACAAGATTCCAAGAAAAATCCATTATTTTACCTTCTGGTGGTTTCAATTTACCAAGTTTTACGAATTTTAATATAAAGCCCTTCTGCTAGAAGGTGACTCTCTATTTCTGTTGAAAATATTTTTAAAAGAAAAAATTAGAACACATTAAAAAAGTGTATTTGTATCGTCTCATCAGAATGTCATGATTTTGTTTTATGATAGAAAAAGCAACTAACTAATAAGTCCAAAATGCTCTATTTCTCATTTCAGTGCAGCGCTGAGCCCTATCAGCGTATGTTGATTGTCCCTTTAAAGAATGGTTATCAATCCTTTTAGATTTAACAGCAACAGGCTTCAATAAATGATTTGGAATTGATTCCACGTGACAATAATCAAGAAAAGTTTTCAATGGATTTGCGGTACTGAACACACTGTTTCTCGAGTACTTTTTCTTGTCCCTTTTCCCCATAGACAATGAGAACGATCTACATACCTACACCTTAGTATAAACTAAAACCCCCTTTTAATAATTTTAAATAATGGACAATTTGACCTGAACGTCAGCTCCAAAAAAAGTCTATGGGCATAAATTGTTACGTAAGGGTCTAAAAGAAGCAGATTAGCACTGCCATTCACGTTTTCTATTTAAACAACAATTGACGAAGGACTTTATTCAGTGTTATTCCTTACCACCCATGTTCACAATACGGACAAAAGCAACCCAACCTCATGAAGGCAAAAAAAGAAATAATACAGAAACACCATGCAACTTCATGACTTAAAGAAAAAATGGCACTTCTCTGGCAAAGTAGCTTATATTATCAGCTTTCTTTGATACAGGCAAAAAAAGGTTTGCTTCGCATAGATACTAATCTTAAGATACTACTTCTTAAGATTCAACTTCTTAAGATAATTTTCTTTTTTTAAAGATTTAACGTTATAGATAGAAAATTAACGAATGAAATTAAAATAAAAAAATTTAATAGAGTATATATAAAAAAACACCGATCATTACTGATAAACTAAAACGTTAAAAAAGAAGAATTTGTTTTTGCACAGCAACAGAACATGCGAATGAAAATGTTGGGATATTGCTATGTAATTCCCATGAAATTTACTCAGTAGGATCATTTTGTATGAATTATTTCGGATCAAATAAACAAAATTTCAATGTGCGAAATCTTTTCGCGGCGAGAAAGACTCATAATCTAAGCGTTATATCAATAGCTTTGCAACCATCTGTATTTATTAAACAGTAAGTCAATGGTATATGAAACCCCTAGACTATTGGTTAAATATGGCGATTGGATCTAGCAGCTATTAAAGCAAATCACATAATTTAAGCCAAGTCAAAATTTTAGCTGTTCAACATGGTAATCCATCTACTTCAGTTTTCAGTAGCTTAGAATCTAGGTTGTCAATTGCTAGCTCAAAACTGTATGAGATCTTATTATATATCCCTGTCGTAAATAGTTGATTTTGTTTAATTTTTAATTTTTCTATTTTTGTTAATTGTCTGTCTACCTATATAATTGATGGGCGTCTGTAACAAACGGGAGAAACGAACAACCGAAGCCTAAAGGCAAGCGCATTCTTCGAATAGCTCTACGATTTGAACAGTCCGTTGGTTTCCAATAATCAGCGGGGGTATAATTTCTTTTTTAATCCTTAAACCTTAAGGCGATAGAACATTATATACAATTTAAAGAGATTGCGTATAATCAGTAGCTTTAATTAAAATGTGATGAATTTATACATAATTTATTAAGTATGCTCTATTTTGTCTCAGGGCTGGAGTACTCAGCTGAAACTTTATGGATAAGTTCTTTTTTTTGGAAGGGGTGAGGAGTGAGGGGATATACAATCGTCCGACAGGCTCTTTAAAAAGTGATATGATATTCATTTAAGCTAAACACTGTCCTATTAAATACCTTTAGACTGTTCTAAAACTTAAACAATTCCTTTTTTAAACGATGCATGGCCTCCTGTTAGTTTTAATGATCTTCCCTGTTAGTTCTTTTCGAATGTTCTGTTGCTTGTTTTATTGTTTGTCTTAATTAATCTTCTTATAGTTTTCCTTTTTTAAACGATTCCTTTTTTAAACGATGCATGGCCTCCTGTTAGTTTTAATGATCTTCCCTGTTAGTTCTTTTCGAATGTTCTGTTGCTTGTTTTATTGTTTGTCTTAATTAATCTTCTTATAGTTTTCCTTTTTTAAACGATTACTTTTTTAAACGATGCATGGCCTCCTGTTAGTTTTAATGATCTTCCCTGTTAGTTCTTTTCGAATGCTCTGTTGCTTGTTTTATTGTTTGTCTTAATTAATCTTCTTATAGTTTTGCCCTTCTTTTTTTTCGGTACTGAGCACAGCCAATGGGAGGCGAGGTCAAAATAGCAATAGAGCTCGAGCATTAGGCACTAGTTTTGAACATCGTAGCAGTGAAAAAATCCTTGTTTATTATTTTTGACCTGAAAGAAGCCTTACAGCTATCATAAATGTGAACCTTAAAGAAATTCTCTCTGAGTCTTTTCCTATTCGTTTTTTTCTTAGTTTTATACTTAATCCCTTTCGTTTTAATACATCAAAAGAAATACTAGAAGCCAATTAAATTCAAGGTCATATCCTTGGTGATTAGTCCTATTCCTAACCATCTTCAAAACAAAATCCATTTAAATAAAAAAGTATTTTTTTTAGCAGTGGCCAAATGGGATATATCGACCGAATATACTTACCAAGAAGAGTTTTAGACCTTTTCGATTCCTTGATCCAAAGAGTAGTCACAATTGGTTTTCCCCTAGCAATGGTACACAAAAGCTTGCAAGTCCTCCTAATATGTGGCGTTACCAAGACAGTGCAGTCACTTCCAGATTCTGTGACGTGTCCACCTGAAAAACAAAACCCTAATTTTTTTTTTTTATTATAGCCATATCCTCTGTTCACCTATTGACTAGCCATTCATTTGGAAGGATTATAGCCATATCCTCTGTTCACCTTTCGACTAGCCATTCATTTGGAAGGATTTACTTAACTAAGATAATTTTGTATCTACTCCGACCTTATCCATTATAATTTTTTAATCGTTGCCATCGTTACGGATTGAATATCCTCTGTTCACCTTTCGACTAGCCATTCATTTGGAAGGATTTACTTAACTAAGATAATTTTGTATCTACTCCGACCTTATCCATTATAATTTTTTAATCGTTGCCATCGTTACGGATTGAAACCTAAAATATCTTCTTATAGAGTCTAATTAGTACTATATATCTATCCCTAACTTATCAGAGACTCCTTACTATACTAATGGCAAAACCACGCCACTTTGATGTATTTTTATTATAATCGCTGCATAATCACATACAGACAGATTTCCTTACCCTTAAATGTATCGGAAGCATATAAACCTTGATTAATAACTTGTATTTGCCTAAAAGGCATATCAGGAACCAATAATAGGCACAACAACTAGCAACAGGTGCCTACCACTCATCGGAAAGATGACTTAGGTAAAACAGCCAATTGTTACTTACGATTTCCTCCCTTATCTTAAAATGTAAACCCGATTTTTTTTGTAATGTGTGACAAAACAATGAAGTTGTCAACCCCTCGAATTATTAAAATGGCACATCTAACCCCCTAAACCAAAAAGACGACCGTGCTCTAACAATTTATTCTTACTTGAACATCCCTTTGTGTAGCGGAGGACGTGGCACCGAATTTTTCGTACCCTCAAAAACATCGGAAGCAAATAAAGTTAGCCAATAGAGTATCAACTAGCAAAAAACAGCAATCCCTCACCTAAAGGAGAGCGAAGCCAGACGATTGTTGCTTACACGTTCTTCTCTTGTCTCAAAGTTTTAATCAGATTTTTTCTTTCAATTTGTACCACAAAACTAAGGACATCGCCTCCTCAAAATTTTTAAAATTGTACATAGATTGGACGAATTTTTTCACACACACACACAAAAAAAAGATCTCATATACTGATCAGCTCGTCAAGGAGTATTGATCAGTATTAAAAAGAAAATATGTCGGTCTTGCATCAAAAGTAGAATTTCTTGCCACGGGCCAACTTTCTAATATCACTACTTATAAAGGCGCAAAAGGAAAACTCAATTTCTTGGCGGTTGGGCCAGGTAACCGTCGCATATCTTACGTACTTTTGAATTTTAATCCAACTTTGATTTGAAAACCTGCTTTGAACCTGCTTGCCTGCTTTGATTGGAACGTACTTGCCTGCTGGAACGGAGCTTTCCAGACGAAAGCAGAAACATGGTTAAATGGAACAAAAGCTTAGGTATACAACTTCAGATAGTCCCCTCCGACATAGACTATAATGACTCTTCTTCAGCTCAAACAATGTAGGCTCTGGCTCAATTACTAGCGAAAACCATCCTCTTTGGCCCCAGGCAACTTTTACGCAGATTTCCAAAACATAATTTTATATTAATCAGTCCAGCCCGAGGTCCACAATTTCCGTAAAAACCACGGAGGTTGAAGCTTTATCAATATATAGCAATAAGCTGAAGCAGGCGGACTGGAAAAAAAATAAATCAGGAGACAAAACTTGTGTTGCTCCAGCAACACAGTTAGATAATGGAAGGTTCCAACTCAAAAAAGAAATTTCACTGATGATGGTGTTTCCCACTAATGATGTTTGGACTAGGGACCCTCAAGCAGATAAATCCAGTAGTGCTCGCATTCCCCTCCTGTTTGTTCCCTGGCCCGAGAATATACTACTTTATTAGCCTTGATGTTAGGTTTTAATAAATAGACCAAGCTAAGCAAACAAAATTTAGAGCAACCAAAAATGTATTACGCCTCTACTCTTCACAACTTCTATTTTTTTTCTTTTTAGAAACAAATTAATGCCTTGATTCTCTGATGAAATACAAAACTCTTCTTTTTTCTTGCTCAAAGGAATTAGTTCAAAGGTGTGACAACGAAGAACCATTAAAAATCAGCTTTGATTTCTCTAGCCGATCACTTTCATCTCAGGTCTTAAAAAAAAAAAAAAAAAAACATCATAAAGGTAGAAAATGCCAGTGGTAACGCGGAAGCATTTGGGTTCGTTCTTCGTCATCAGTAGTCTCAGTAGTTAGCGGTAAAAAAAGAAAAAAAGCTATATGATTATTCGTGGTATTTCTCGTTCCTTTTTCCCTTATCTTTTTTTTATTCTACTCTGAACACTGGAGAAACGTGACCATCTCCAAATACCTATCGTGATTATTATCGTAAAGTCTAATACCACCGTTTTTAGTCCAAAAATAAGAGAAGGACGTTAAAATATTTGTAGCCCTTCTTCTATTGGAGCTATGGCTCCTCGTCATACCATTGTCTCAAATGCCAGGCAATTTTTACTTACAATTTCAAATACAGATTAGGTCCTACACCTTCACTTATGGCAGTATTTGGGCCAAACTGCAGCATTTTCTGCTTCAGGTAAGATCCTAATTCTGCAAATAACTAAGATAAGTTCTACTTCAACCTTGCATCACTCCAGACACTTCAAAGATATGAACTAGGAGCAGAATTCAGATATTCGAGCAGAATTTCTTGTAGATTTTTAACATGGTACAGATGTTAGTTAGTTTTTTTTTAATAGTTTTCTTTAAGAGACAAAATTATGAAAATGAAAAGGACTAAATATATTTACCAAGGTCAACAACAGCCTTTACGTCTTCTTCGTAGCTGTAACCAGTAAATGCCACCTTAAATTTCTGAGCAGACACTCGCCGAGGACTTCCGCCAAGTAAGGAACTTTCTTGGCTTGATACCTGTAAATATACACACAAATGAGGTTCCAAGTATCTTAAATACGTTATGAAAAAAATTTGATTTTTATGGTTCAAGTACATAAAATAATTTCAATTAACAAATAATTCATTTAACAAATAATAGAAAGATAAGTCTGCAAACCAAGATTAGAATATTAGAAGCTACAGCGATGACACAGGTCAAATATGGCTCTGAAGCATGGGCGCTCCGAAAAGCAGTTGAATATCTGCTAGATGTTTTCCAGAGAAATTTCTTATTCTATTATTTATTAATTCCTTATTTTATTATTTTAGGCCTTATTCTAGGCCTATAATGAAAGAAAAGTTGAGGTGGCTAGGGCACGTTGGGCGGATGAAGGAAGACAGATTGCCAAAAATTGTCCTTTTCGGCCAACCGTCTAGGGCTAAACGGAAAGCAGTTCGTCCTCGTCTGGGGTGGGTGGACGTCATAAAGAAAGATTTAAAGGAAATGGGAACTTCGCGGGAGGGTGTAAAAAGGGAGGTTTTGAATAGATTGGGATGGAGGAGGAGCGTGCGTAGCTAGTGTCGGCGTCAGGCGGATTGGTCCTGCGTGAGTTGTTGTTAGTAGTAGTAAGTATTTATGTGATATAAATAGGGAAGAGAGAGAGAGAGAGAGAGAGAGAGAGAGAGAGAGAGAGAGAGAGAGAGAGAGAGAGAGAGAGAGAGAGAGAGAGAGAGAGAGAGAGAGAGAGAGAGAGAGAGAGAGAGAGAGAGAGACATAGAGAGAGAGAGAGAGAGAGAGAGAGAGAGAGAGAGAGAGAGAGAGAGAGAGAGAGAGAGAGAGAGAGAGAGAGAGAGAGAGAGAGAGAGAGAGGATAGGGTACTCACTGAGCTCCTGGCTGCAACACTTAATTCCTGCTGCCTCCTTCTTCCTCGCTTTTCAACATGTTGTTCAGTTGACTTTGCACGCTTATCTAACACTGATTTTCCTACTTCTTGACGTTGTTTCTCAGCGCTTCGTCTATTGCCGCTCCGAAGGATCTCTACAGGAGTTTGCTGTGATTTTGGCCTTCCCAATCTTCGCCGTACACTCGCTTGGGAACTTCCAGCATTAGATGCAAGCAGAATATCACAACCAAGTCTTTCCAAACTCTTGCTACCGTGACTTTTATTATTTCCGATTACGTTTATACCCCCTGTATCCTCCGAAGGAGTGACTATATTAGCTTTTTCACTAACACTGGTTGGTTCTGAAAGACCAATACTCTTACTAATTGTAGTATTCTCGTTTCTCGTTGGAACCTTAATATCAATGGTAGACTCAAGTGATGAAACTGAAAGCGATGGTTCTGAACCAGATTCTGTGACTTTTATCCTTTTTTTACCAGGCAAAACTTCCAAAGTGAGTCTTTTTTTAACCCCGCCTTTACAGACAGATAGATTTCCGATAGGATCTTCCAGCTTTTTCAATCGCCTACTTGCTCTTCTATTAGTATTTGTAGGCTGTAAAGTATCTACTTCATCTGTGCCAATTGAAGCATCAACATTAGGGTGCTCAATGTTGTTTTCAGAGCCAAAAATTACTAAAGTTCCTTGTCTAGTTTCAGCACTTTCAACTTCCATAGAGTCTCTACTGGATTCATTGCCTGATTCAACTACCAGAAACGTTCGTCTTCCTTTTCTTAATCCAAGGGGTTGGCTTTCTATTGCATTATCTCTTACAGACGCATCACTCCGTTTGTCCTGCAACTCATGAGTACTGCTTACGGCTGTAGATGCTTTATATTTAGCTTGTTTTCTAGCACTTCTTCTTGTTCGTGGTCTTTCTCCTTTCTCCACATTGAAAGGAGAGACTTGTCCAGGTACATACCCAGCTTCAACACTTTGTGCTTCCACAGAGTCTCTACTGGATTCACTGCCTGATTCAACTACCTGAAACGTTCGCCTTCCTTTTCTTAGTCCAATGGGTTGGCTTTCTACTGCATCATTTCTTTCAGAAACTCCACGATGTTGTTGTTGTAACGCACGAGGACTGCTTGTAGCTGTGGGTGCCTTATATATAGTTTGTTTTCTAGTACTTTTTCTTGTCGGCGGTTCCTCTCCTTTCTCTGCACTGATCTCATAGTCGTTTGAAATTTTACCTTTCTTGCGGGTATATCTGTCAGAGGCAGAAAGTTTATCAACATCTTTGATATCAAATATTCTTTTATTTATTTTTGGTTCAGCAGGATATTCAGCAGCTTGCTGACAACCATCTGTCAATTCTCTTCTTTGATTCTGTGACACAATATTTTTCTGTTTCCATTTATCTTTTAATTCATCACCATTATCAGTAGTTTTTGAAGGCTCTGTCATGGATACCTCATCAATATCTCTTTTTATACACGGGGGTGAAACCTTTATTATACCAACTTTTAGTTCTTGTGTTCTTTTTTCATGGCTTACTTTTGGGCTATTACGATACATTTCATTAATATCAGAGTGGATATCATCATAGAAGCGAGGCATCTGGTCCATTTGTCTAGTAATAGTCGATTTTCCTACATTTCCAGGTGTCCCACCGCCTGCGGACATAGAAGAATCAATTTCTCTGGGCGGGGAGTTAAACATCCCATGAAAAATTTGAGTTAAAGGAATGTGTTCTTCACTAGCCGTAACTGGCTCCTGAATTATAGTATTTTCTGATGTCTGTACTTGAGGCAGTGATTTAAACAACTTGATTGGTCGCTCTTTAGTTCCATTATGGGAAGCTGGTGTTTCATGGTTCCTAGTTCCAAACATTTTATCTAATTTCTGAGTTAGACCAAAACCTACCTCTTCTTCAGTATTTTGGTTTTCTAAGGAATAATCAGAAGTTATTTTTCTATGTATAACCTTAACAGGCGACTGAAATATTCTCTCCATTCTTTGAGTAACTGTTAAAGAAGTGTCAGGTGCAGCATCTTTGCTATTAACTAAGGCTTTGGAGACGTTATTGTTCTTTCGAAGCTGAGTTAGAGGTATAGGTGGTGAGATTTTGGAGGCTTCTTTTACGCTTTCATGAGCCAATTGATAAGGTGGAACTACTTGAGACACTTCTTGAGTTTCAGGAACAACGGAGTTATAACTTGATTGAGATACATTTTCAGTATCCCCGACTGGTGATCTATTAGGCACCTCCTCTTGCACAAGATTAAGGGATATCTGATTCTCTTTTGATGTCTCGACATCTTGAGTAAGAATGTCAACATGATTATTTCCAGGTTCCGTTAATATTTCTCGAGCGTTGATACATGAATGTACTACTTTTTGAGTAAGAGGAGTAAAGAGATCATTCGAGTCGTCGTCTTGATAGGAAAATGCACCCCCTTTATTTCTTTTGTCCCTAGCTGGGGGTCCAACACTTCTTAATTCATTAAAATTCCTTGTATCATTAGTTTGCTCACTCAAATCTGGAGTACCCGATGATAAACGGGGAGAGTCAACGTCTGTGCGGCTAAGTATTGGGCTAATTGGCCTTGGCGAACTTACAAACTCGTCTTTTATTATTTTAGACACAGGACTTGCGCAGGGACTACAATCATTAACTTGAAATACTAATGAGCCCTCATCATCAGAGCTGTGGTAATTATCCTTTCCCTTGACTGGTCTTGCAGATGGACTATTTTCACCTACTTCAAATACTAACGAATCCTCTTCATCTGAATTACAATCGGTATTCTTTTTCGTAGTTTTTACTGAATCAGACTGAGCATCACAAAGTAAAGTAAGTCGACAGGATTCCGTCCTGTTTGTGGTCATTAGGTTATTGTCTGAATTATCTGACCTTTTGCTTTTTTCCACAGGTTCAATTTTAACAAAAGATGACTGTGCAGTACTGGAATTCAAGGGTTGAGTTACTAGGTCGTCAATATTATGTGCTTTGCTTGTAGCCACTTGAAAATTAAAGGATCGGTTGAAGACAAGTGCTTCCGCTGTGTCAGCAGCTCTTATCAGTTCACTATCTCTAATATGTTCGGATAGATTTTCTTCATTCTTTTTACGTTCACTGTTATAGGACAAAGAAGTACAACTAGAAATATTTTGAAGAGAAGGAATTAGCTGTGTTTCAGCATTGTATATTGAGTCTGGAACATTCAGTGATACTACTTCTTGCATTTTAGTATTTTTCAGTGATTTCGACAAGCTACTAGCCACAGTTTCTTCATTATTTATCACGTTAAATCTTGAGTTTTCCACCATGTTCACAGCTTCAATTAATTCATCCTCACCAGGGGGTGAGCGGATGGTTTCAAGGAGACTTGAGGGTCTACTAAGGCTCTTTAGAGAACTCTTAGTGTCAACATTATTTTGATTTTCTCGTTGAGACCAAAATGGCTGCACTGATGCCGAACCGGTATCCTCTTCTACCTTTCCTACTGTATTTTTGAGCATCAAAGAACTACTCCTTGAGGAAGACAAGCTACTTCTACTTTGCTTTTCTGTGGGTCTTCTCAAAATTGTATTGGTCGTATCATCGGAAGAAGGAATCATTTCAAAAGAACTTTCAACGAATCTTCGTCGAGAAGCTTCGGACGAGATGTTCAAGGGTTGAATCCCAGAAGAAGAGTTTGAACGTACCATCATAGGTGGAGACTCTGTGACGAATGGCTCAGTAGCAGCAAAATAAATACTGTTATTGTCTTCCGAACTTTTGAACTGCTGTGTAGGAAGCTCATCTAAATTCTCAGGTTTTATAAAAGGTTGAGTGGCAGCCAAAGATATTTCATCGTCACTTTCAGAACCTGAATCTTTTGCAAGAAAGAAAGGTTGAGTTGGAGCACAGCAATCGTCCTCATCTTCTTGTAAGATGTCAGATCTTCCATTGTCCTCTCTAGAAGTAGTCATTAAAAAAGGCTGAGTTGGGGCCAGAAATAGATCATCAATTGCCTGATCAGAACCTGAATCTTTTGCAAGAAAGAAAGGTTGAGTTGGAGCACAGCAAACGTCCTCATCTTCTTGTAAGATGTCAGATCTTCCATTGTCCTCTCTAGAAGTAGCCATTAAAAAAGGCTGAGTTGGGGCCAGAAATATATCATCAATTGAAGAATTAGCCAGTCCTTCGCAGGCCCTTGTAGGCGATTCAGTTACAATGCAGCTTTCTTCAATCTCGCCGAAAGACAGTCCTCTCCTAAAAATTAATATGTGCTTTCATTAATGTAGAATATTACCAATTTGATCTCTAATCTTTCAGTGACTAAAGGAATAAAAAAGAAGCATATAAATAAAAAAAAATCTTGATAAAGCGAAATTCAAGCTAATGTTACGAAAAACGTATTAAACCTCCTTTTTTTTTACATATCTTTGTTAGTCTGTATTGTAATGATTGGCATTGTATTGAAATGATCTGTAATGATTGACATCTAGACATAAACAAACTGCAACCGAACCAGGGAGGGAGAATGAATGGGATAAAAAAAAAAAAAATCTTTAAAACATAAAATCCTTCCTACGCACATTTTTTTATCCATAATTATGCAAACGACCTAGACTTACATCTATGGAAACAAATAATTCTGAAGAAAATGTTATGTTACCCTCATTTGAGGTTAATCCTGTTCGTCTTAAGTATATTCTGATTGTTAATTGTAACCCGTTTTAGTTTTCATTTTTACATTAAAGGTAATTTGTGCTAGTCTTAGTTAAAATTTGTTCGTTACATTTCTTCAATTCGATCTCTGTTTTTTTTTTTTTTTTTTTTTTTTTTTTTTTTTTTTTTTTTTATGGATATACTTACTGTAGCAGCCCCACAATAATTCTAAGCTTCAACATTGCAACATTAGCCTCCGATTTATAAACAGCCATCTCTGAAATTTTCAAATGTTAACTTCATGCAAATCTGACACTGTTTGTAAAATATATACTGGATGTTTTTGGATGTCAGACTCATACGTATACTTTACCATTAGCCTGAGATTGGTAGTCAATCTAGATCCTTGAAGGCCAAATTTGTTGAGAATCAAACATTATTAGTGAAACATGTACTTAGTACGTTTGTTTTGGACAGTCAAACTGTGACCTCAGTACTTTTCATGATTGATATTTAATCATTTGGGACCATTATCTGATAACCCCTGAACGGTCACGTGTCAGTCTTCACAGATCTTGCCTACTGAAATTCCTGACCCTTGCTTCAATCAAAGTAATTTCCACCACGTGTGAAAATATACACGTTATGTATTTTAACTTTGGATGTGTATGTTGCAATATTAGCCTCAGATTTAATCAGCAAGCTAATAAATCCTCAAATGCCAAATTTGACATAATTCAAAACCCATTTGTGATTAAGTAATTAACAAGATTTGATTTTGCACCTGGATATTGCAATAGGTTTGTAATTAATGCAGAAATTTTTAAATACCAACTCGAGTGGAAATTAAACGCCACCTCTCAAAAAGATGAAAGTAAATTACTGATTGTGAATTTGAGACACTTTAAAGTTATCCAATTCAATCGCCACGGAATTGAAAAGGACAAACTAGAGCTGTAGTGTGGAAGGAGATACAATCTTGTCAATTTGGAGAGAGAAGAATATTTGTTGCAAGAAGAGGAAAGTGGACAATAATGGAGCCATCAGGGGCTCCGGTCAAAATCCCCTATTGCTACCAAAATATGCAAGAACTAACAACAATGCCTGTAGTTAACCAGTATGGGCAAATGTTTATACCAATCCAATCTAATAGCCCTAATAACATGTGTTTACCCAGTGTATCATCCTATGTACCAATGGTACCCACGCAAAATAGATATAGCCCATTACTTGATCAGGAATATCCGCTCTTACCAAGTGGCAGAGAAGCATATAATGAACAGGAAATAGACATGTTCGATTGTGTTAACCCCTATATTGCAGAAGGTGTGAACACTGAAATAGACAAATCAGCTACAAAAAGAAGAGCTACAGATGTGGAGAGTCAACAACCTCAAACGAAAAAGTATAATTTAGTGGAAGAACAAGAAAAAGCGAATAAAGCAGTAGATTTTGTAGAGTCAGTGATTGGAAGACCAGACGATTTTAAGGATGATGAAAAATTTATATTTGCTAAGGTAATAAGACTCTCTAGAATAGAAAATGATATGGATATTTTACGGTAGAGGAGTTAAAGAATATTAAAGTAGAGGAGTTAAAGATACAGATATTTTACGGTAGAGGAGTTAAAGAATGTGATTCAAAAGTTACCACTAACAGCACCAGGTTTAGACATGATTTACCCACAGTATATCAAGCATTTAAGTGACAAATGGATAAAAACATTGTTAGAAATTATTGACAAAGCCAGGGAAGACAGAAAATTTCCAAAAATATGGAAGGATGGGGTAGTAACTCTAATTCCTAAACAAGGCAAAGATAATTCAAAAATGTAAAACTTAAGGATGATTACTCTACTACCTGTGTTAGGAAAATTTTATGAAAGAATGGTTAAGGAGAGGCTTACATGGAATGTGGAAAAAACAAACCCTTTGAAAGATGTTCAATGTGGGTGAGAAAGAACAGATCTACTATAGAAGTGTTACAAATGTTTGTAAATGATGCAGTATATTGTTTGGAAAATAGGAAAATCTGTTTAGCAGTTTTCTTTGATGTGAGTAGTGCTTTTGATAGTGTGGTTCATCGACATATACTAGAAGGAGTGATAGCAGCAAAAGTTAGAGGACGTTTACTAAGATTTTCTTATGATTATTTACGTGAACGAGAAGTGACAGTAAAAGTAGGTAAAGCATATTCGGAAAGAAAGGTACTGAGAAAACGTGGCGTACCACAAGGCTCCTCATTGGGGCCAGATTATTACAATATAAGTGAATTTGACATACCACTGGATACACGAGAGGATAGAGCTGGGATTTTCGCTTATGATAATGCAATTTGGATAGTGTGTGATAGTGTTGAGGAGGGGCAACGAGTGGCCCAGGAGAAAATAAAATTAATGGAAACGTGGGCTATGGAAAATTGTGTGCAGTTTTCGGTCGAGAAAACCAAAGCAATGGTAATCACGCAAACAAAAAAGTACTCTGCTCTTTGTATTTTTCTAAATGGGGAACAAATTGAAACCGTGAATGAATTTAAATGGCTTGGAATTACCATTGATAGAAAGCTGACGTTTAAAGCTCATATAAGACAGTTAAAGAAGACATGTGCCAAAAGATTAAATATTATGAAAATGTTATGTGGAGCAAATTTTGGCCCAAAGCCCGACTTTTTGATGGAATTTTTTATAAAATACATAAGAGCAAAATTGGAATATGGAGGAATAATTGACGTGGCAGCGTCTAAGTCCTTGTTAGAGGAGCTGGAAACTATTCAATACAATGCTGTAAGGACAGCTTTTGGAGCAAGAAAGACAACTCCACGGAGCTTTCTCGAATCAGAAAGTGGGATTGAGAAGCTAGGTAGCAGGAGAGACATAGCAACATTAAAGTTTTTATGGAAGACATGAATATCTGACCAGTTGAATCCAATTAAATCAAGAATGCTAAAAGAGGAGTTCATGGAAATAATTATTCAGTATTGTGAGGGCAAAAGAAATAACGGAAGGGTTTCAAATGGATTGTCAGTTGACATCAATGTTGAGTGTCCAATATGTTCATAACCCCTCAGTGGAAATCCATCCCATACCAGTGCAATACTGAATTTGAAAAGTGGGATAATCTAGATTATGGTCAATCATTCAAGATGACAAAAGAAATGCAATATCTTGACACTGTGGATATCTTCACAGATGCATCCAAAGTGGATAATAGAGTGGGGGCTGCTTTTGTAATTCCCTCCGAGAATATAGTTAAATTGATTAAAGTAAGTGATGTAACTACAGTTTTTCAAGCAGAAGTAGTTGCAATAGCCAAAGCAGTGAGATACATAATAGATTTGGGACCCACAGGTGAAAAAATATAGAATCTGTTTGGATTCAAAAATTGGTTTGGAGGCAATCAAGAATATTTATCTAGCAAATAAAGTAGCTCCTGAAGTGATCTTTTGCCATGAGGAATTACAAAAACTACTGAAAAAGGGAGTAATTATCACATTGGATTGGGTACCGGGGCATGGGAACATTAATGGAAATGAAATGGCTGACACTGCAGAAAAACAAGCATCCATAGAAGACGGGCAAACATTTGTAGGTATCACGCCCAGGATGGTTAATCAAATTGGAGAAGTGATAAAGAAAGTGAAAATAGGGACATTTGAGAATAGACGTGCATTCTTAACAAATATCTTAGTTATACAAAAGAAAGAAAGGCAATTTGAAAAGAAAATATATGGACCACTAAGTAAATCTGAAGCCAGGGTGATATTCAGACTAAGGTCAGGTCATGCAGGTATCAGAAATATAGAGCCCGTTTTTATAATGAAGATCCGAGATGTGCATTTTGTGGAAATGAGGAAACGGTAGGACATTTGTTATTTGAATGTGCTGGAACAGAAGACAGGAGGAAGGATGTTAGACAGTTTAGTAGAGAAAAAAGAATTCGACAGAGTAGTGACATACTAAGTGGAGCGGGCTTGAACAGTGACTGTGCTGATGGACTTAAATTGATATACAAATTTTTAAAGGATATTAATGGGATACATCTTATATAAACCAAGTATTATAGTGATTACAAGAAGCCTCCTGAGTCCTTGCAGGAAGAGAGGAGGAACCATCCATTTCAATTCAATTCAATAAACGCCACCTCAGAAATCTGAGTAATGTTCTTTTATTTAGGGAAGTTACACTGCAGGTTTATTTGATTTGCATTCTGATGATTTGCATTTAATCAATCAGGAATAGCTCTTGAATAGATTATGAATAATTAAGAGTTAAAAGAGGCACAATATACCTATATCTGTAAAGTCAGGTTGATGGAAACCAAAAACCATTTTTGAAGTACACACCTGAGAGCTTTTGCTTTTGGCTTCCTATAATACAAAACTAACCTAAAATGTGTAATCAACAATTTCAAAAATCATTAAGTACAAAATTTTATGCACATCAAACACCATGTATGACATATGTACTCAAAGTGTTTATACATGTGAAGCGGGGGCATAGAAGGAGTAGTGTTGGAGGGACTAATAGCTCAAGGGCCCCAGTTTGCGCCCCTAAGCATACAGGTTGAAAATTTCTTCACAATTCTGATTTTAACAAGGCATGAAATGCATAGGCTTCAATCAAATTCAATGCTTTAATCCAATCAAATAGACTATATATTGTAAAAAAAAAAAAAAAAAAAAAAAAAAAGTACACAAAAATATTTTATCAAGTTTCAAGAGGCTCATTGAAGTTCAGCCTAATCAGGAACCACAGACTTAAAATCAGAGCACATGTACATAAAGAAGTAAATAGCTCATTATCAGATGGAGTAAGCCTTCTTTCCACATAGGGAAACAAAAGGTGCTACGTAGAGCTGATGAAACGAGTGAAAATGGAAATACCATCACATCTTATTAGCACTAGCGTAACACGGTAACTAACGTAAAAACGTAGAAACTCATTATGCCCGGCTTTACAATCACGTACATCACAAAACGTATGATTGCAAGCAAGAAACGATACAAAAATATGAGTAAAATAAGAACACGAATGGCAATTGTTATCACCTCATGAGCAATGACATTATCTTTAAATTTAATGGTACAATTTAGCACTTCCCCAAACGTCGTCGCTTCCCCAGGCGACAGGAAAGATTTCCTACAGGGGACCGCAAAACTTGCATAGAATTTCTGATAAGCCGTAGTAAGGATTAATAGCAGTAAGGGTAACAAATTGTATTTCGGGAAGTATTTTACTTAATATTCAATCAATCTCACTTCGCAAGCCAAAGAAAAGGAGCGGAAAAAAAAATTACATACCATTTAGTTTGAGAACTATAAGCTCAAATATTCACCGAAATGACATATTTGTTTCTTCATCAGCCATTTTTTACGTATTAAACTACTGTCTAGTTTAAGAATCATTTCTTCAATAACAATTTCAAGAACCTGGTCAGATATCAAAAGAACTCATTTATGCCATTCCCTGTAATATGGTTACATTTTCCAAAAATAATAATATATAGCCAATTTGAGCTGTATTCCAAAGTGGTCACAATTTGTTGGAAACGCGGAGCGGAAAAGCGATTGACCTCCGAACCATTTGAGCAATAGCGTATATGCTCCATCTCTGACGATATTTTGTCAACATTACCTATCCTCTATCTCCGACCTCCGACGCTCCGTTTTCAAAATAAAATAAAGCAAACGATGATTGAAGGCTTGAAACTACATGTTATGCAAAGCACTATATCACCTGAATTGAGACCTTTAAACAAGAAAGTTCTTTACCTCTAGAATAAAGAACAGTCTAATAGTATAATTACATGGAACTTAAAATGCAACTCTAGAAAACTAAAAACAAATTATGTGTTCTTAAAACTACGACGAGAATACGAAAAATTGATAGTTCTAAAAAATGAAGACTTGCATTTTGAAGACTAGTATCCGGTTATCAAAGAAAACATGACTAGATACGGGGTTTTAGACAAAGTGTTAATCCTGATATGTGGGAACAATTATGGGAACAAATTCAAGAAAAAAGTATTTTAAACGGGCGTCACAAATCATGTCGTACTGATTTATTGATTTCTATCCAATATCATTTTATTTTCATGTATTGATTTAACTTGACTCTTTTGAAAAAATATGCGCAAATAGCTTTACAATTAATCTAATAATTTCCACTTGGTCCCTCATCACTTGGTGCAACTGTCATACATAGAGTTCACCTTAGGAAGAACATGCTGTTTCTCGTAAAAAAATAAAATAGCTTAGCCTATTTAGAATTATTTGTAGTACGTCTTGCTATGGGTGGAAGAGACACGGGAAATACATTCAGGTGTGGATTGATCCATAAAAGTAGATAGTGTGCGCTCGATAAAGATCTTTCTCAACCAAAAAATCTCAATTTTTTGGAAGATTCAGTATTAATCATAATTAACCTACTTATCTAGATCATAGTTTAATCTTTTCCGTTCTTGCTCCCCATAGCACTTAGTTCGTATTTACTTTCTCTAGAAATGTCTAACTAAAGTTCCAACTTGAGAAGAGTGCCGTTCTGGATCTGCTAAGCATGGAAAAGCAGGCAGGGGGCAACTAAAATTTTTGAACGTGAGTGTGATATCTTAGAGCTCTACCAAATATTTCTAGACTTCACAACAAACTGTGAAATAAACTTGGGTGCCTACTGATTTTTCTACGTTGATAGAAACCAAAAAGTAGGATGGAGCATATCTAGTAAAAATTCAATTTCTGACCCGGTTTAAGGACGACTTTTTATCTTTAAATGTGCAATAATATTTCAGCGATGTGTGGTTGAGTATTTTTCGTCCCGTACTGAAATTATTTTAGTACCTATTGTTTACTGCCTGCCTTTATTCCGCAAGGCTGATTTCATGGCAATTGTCCGTCCAAGAATTGCCCGTCTTCTTTTTCCCTTACGGATTCGAGTCCCTCTTCCATGCGAACCAAAGCAATCAACTGATTAACTTGCCATAAACCTTTGAATCAGATAGCTTATTGGATTCATGCAGGAATAACACAGATTTTATTCATACAGACCTATGTTAAAGAATAAAGTCAATATGATTCAAGCAAATAAATGCTACCCAGGGTATGTTCATAAGAGGAATCGCAAGAGGTAAAAATAAAAATTGATACGGAGTGCTAAACTGTTTTTTAACCCAAAGGTAGTACAGTGGAATCATGTTCTGCTTGACAATTCAGGCCCCGGGGTTCGATTCCAGCTGCCGCACGGCTTGCTACCTATCCTGTGAAAAAGATCCAACAACTAAACCAGCAATCTGACGCCCTACGCACTATCAATGACTTGGGAGGATCTTTATCCTTTTATTTATTTTTTTTTTACAATTTTTTTTTTCAGAGACTAACCAGCTAAGACACATTTGAACACGTGCTCCATACTCAAACACATAAGGAAACATAAAAATACACTGACAACTTCTGTCATAAGGTGATTCGTACATTAAATCTAAGCCATTGTTGAATTTTCTTTCTATGTTTTTTTCCCCGTTGATGAGTTTATGAATCGTACCGATTTTGTGGCTGAGCCTGAGACACTCGAATACTGACATTGAGTATTTACCTTGGACGAATGTCAGGGGTTTCTAGTGCCAGAATTGTACCAGTATTGCTTGGAGTACTTGTGGCATTTCTTCTTTGACCATTATAAATATCAGGAAGTTCTTCCAAAGCTTCTGGTCGACTTGGATGTTCCTAAAACATTCATTCACATATTAATTTTGAAGCCTTTCATTTATTAATACGGTTACTATAGCTGGCACAATTGTACCAGATCGGGCACATATTAGCCTTGCGTGTACATAATCTTACATTTTCAATTAACACGAAATCTGGTAAATTTAAGGTCTATTCAAATCTGATAAAGAAAGACTTCAATATCAGTACTGCTTTTTTAAATAAATATTTTTATTTTGTATTCGAATTCTTTCGTATTTTCTATGATTTGAGCTTGAGATTTTACTTATGAAATTGTCATAAAAAGCCTCATAACTGAAAAATTGGTGATTTTACATTCGAACCCGAATTATCTTGACTTGAAATTTCAACCTTCAGTCAAAACTACACAAATGTATCATCGCTTAGGTTCGTGAATATGAGTCAACAAAATTCTGAAGTCCGTTATTCATCTTTTTAGCAGAGATTACATGTTAGCAAGGTTACGTCACGTTTTATGCATGCTAGGTTGCCAAAAGTTGTGCTTATTCGCAATCAGGTTAAGCACAAACGAATGACCTTGAATGAGATAAGAATTACGAGAAAATACTTAAAGGAAGTGAGAATTCCATAGGAGAGAGCAAAGAATGGTTCTTGAAAGACCGTGGAATGGAGGAGAAACTTGACCAACATTGTTTGCCCAAGGCGAGTTTGTACTCCTATGAGCAATTAGTAGTACTAGCTCATCAAAATTGAATTTTTCAACTTCTTTGGTAATTTTCTTACAAAATACAAATTTTTCTTAATTTCTTTTAGAACAGCGTTTTCCAAAACGGGAGGCGCGTTTCCCTAGAAAATGCAAGGACTAGTCTAAAGGGTGGCACCAATATTAGCCAGGATTGACAAACAATCAAATAAAATTAAAACTACGCAGTCACGCTGAATATCTTAACCTATTTGGGACTGATGGTTTTGCAGGTCCAGGTTGAACAGAACCTAGGTTCGCCGTCTCAAGGTTAAATTAGCAAGTTTTATAGATGCTGCTGGATACTTCGTTCAGGGGCAATCAATTAGACGATCGTCAGAGACAATCTTTGCGATCAATTAGTTTCTGAGATACGCACTTTAAAATTCGCCCTACAAGTAAAAGAAGGAAGTGATATGGCTTAAACCGCATATTTAATTGGATATATTCAATATGTTGAAAAGAATAATATGACTGAAGATATATTTTTCTTGCCAACTCATTCCTGGCAAAGTCACATCCAGTGAAATTTTTAATCTAATTGAAAAGTTTTGAATGAAAAAGGCATATTGTGAAAAAATGTTGTTTGGCTTGGTACAGACGGTGCAAAGTCAATGTCAGGAAATAAAACGGGCATTCTAGCACTAATTAAAACGAAAACACCCTATGTTCTCGCAACGCACTGTATGCTTCACAGAGCAGCTCTGGTATCAAAAGATATGAGTGAGGAACTTACAGACGTTTTTATAAAAGTAATGAAAATTATAAAATACATAAAAACCGTCCATTACAAATTAAATTATTTACAAAGCTTTGTGACGATATGGGAGCTACTTACACATCACTTTTTTACTATTGTGAAGTACGCTGGCTATTTTGTGCAAAAGCAGTTCCGAGAATAAATGAACTCCAAGTGAAAATCGCAGTTTTCATCACAGAAAATCAAAATGAGGATGCAAAAATGTTTAGGGATGGTAATTTAATCATTAAATTGACCTGTTTGGTGGAAAGTTTAGGAAAACTGAGTGTTTTAAATAAATCGATGAGTGAGCCACAACTTCATCTATTGATTCAAAAAGCTAATGTGAAATGTAAGTTGGACATGTTTCCAGTTTTAAATATATGCGCCCAAGATAACATGAAAGCAAACAAAATTCCACTTTTAGAACACTTGGATACTTTGTTAATTCATTTCTCGAATTATTTTGATGATTTCGATTTTAAAAAATATGATTGGTTACAGAATTTAATCATCGACGAAGAAGATGAATTTAAATAAACAAGTAATGAGAAAGAACACTTGATTGAATTAGCTTTTGATACTTCTTTAAAACAAAATTTCAGAATGCATATCTAATTCAGTTTTAGAGTAAACTGATAGATAGACTTATATATCAACAAATGAAATGACATCATTTTTATACAATCCTAAAAAGGGCTTATCCCAGATTCACCTCTCAATCACTCGGACTATCAGTCTTAGCTTTTTCTACAATTAGCCATGTCTTGATGCCTGCAAAATACTTGAATTTAATAAACTGATATTTAGAGTAAATATAATATTTTGTCAAATAGAGCATCACTGCCATTCGCAAAATCATATTTACACGAACAGGATTTTCTGCATTAGCTGAAATGAAATCGAAATATCGTGTATGTTTGGTAGTAAAAAAGGAGCTTCGTGTAGCAGCCTCATCACTGACACCAGAATTTGACAAATTTGCGCTAACAGGCAAGCACGTCCATCGAATTAAAACTACTACTACTACTACTAACAACTCACCGCAGCACTAAGCCGCCTGAAGCCAACACAGCTACGCACGCACCTCCTCCATCCCAATTTATTCAAAGCCTCCCTTTCTACACCCTCCCATGAAGTTCCCATTTCCTTTAAATCTTTCTTTATGACGTCCTCCCACCCCAGACGAGTTTTTGTTTGTTTGTCAGAGCTGGTCTTAATAAATTTCGTAGTAAACTACAAAAAATTTTGGTGCCTGTATTATCTTATATAATGAAAGAAACGCACCATATAATCAAATATTTTTTAGGGAGCCATGGTAAAAAAAAATTTGAAAACCATGGTCTAAGAAGTGTGTCACACTGAATTCTTAAAGTTCAAAGCGAAAATTTTCATAGATTGGCATGCAAATTTCCAAAGGATCTGTGAAAACTAACTGTAAGTTTGTCGGGCGACAGCGATGTTTACTTATGCGTATTTATTTTGCAGCCATATCCTCTAAATGTAGTTATATGTTACTTACGTCCAGACTTTCTGAACAAAGAGTAAATAAGAAATTGAAAATTTCTTCGGTATCACTAGTGATTTCACGTTTATCATCATAAATGTGGTTGCATGAAACGCAACAAGTGCAAACGTTTATTTTGATCATCTGCATATTCATAGCAATTCGTCCGATACATTTTTTAAAAGTCACGCAGCAGCCTGTTAGTAGACGCTTACGTGTATTTGACAATTACACCATGCTTTAATGTATTAAGTACACAGCTTATATGATAAAGGGGTATATATCGACTTCTTTCTTTACGGAATTGATGTTTTGGAATTTTATTACTCTAATAACCTGGAGCCTGTAAGTATTGAAACCACTAATTTCTAGCTCAATTATTTGCAGATTATCCGAATATTAAACAAGTTATTTGCTATATGTCTAGAACCTTTAACATTTCACTAGTCCTTTAGTTACAGAGAGAAAGAGATACAGGGAGAGAGAGAGACAAAGAAAGAGAGAATCATATGGACTCCATGTGTTTCCCAGAATGTTATGCTCACTCAACATTTTAAACACGAAGCTCTGTACAAAGGTAGACTAAATTTTCAGACCAGCACACCAACCGGCAGATGGAAGACACTGCACCAACTAGGAACAGATTAGGGCGCTTAGGAGCGCGTCTAGACAATAAATGGCCAGCTACCGGGTCCTTCTAACCGTTAATTGGTGAAGACTAGCCACTGAGGTACCAGTAGGAGCTTCCCGTTCAGCGCAAGCTGATGTTCAGATTAGTGTCAAAGAGAAAATGAAACAGAGCGTGTCTGTGAAATTATGCTACCAACAGGAGCAAATTTTACAGAGGCATTGCAAATATTTAACTAGGAGAAGACTATATAAGTCACGTGCAGTACTATGAGCGGTTTAAGCGCTCTAAACATAGATATGTAAGTCGGTGAAAATTCAAAGCACGAATAGCCTTCTAAATCCACAGCTGACGAGACAGTTTGGGCCATGATCCGTTGAAATTGGCGTTTATTTGTTCGACAGATCACTGATAAAGTAAGAAGCATTGCAAAATTAAGCAATCAAAGATTTAATGACAAACTTGAGATTCAACGAGCCCGTGCGAATTCCTTGTCACGTTTGTTGACAAATGATTAGCAGCAAAACCAAGAATCAAGGAATTTTTTTGCAAATTGGACAGGATGGAATCTTGTAACAGAAGTTTTCTATCTGTGTGCTAAATCTGAAACAGGTATAAAGACAGTATTAGCAGAAAATACATGGGAAAGAATTAGTTTTGATACAGGCTTTTCGAACCAAGTTCTCACCAAACGGAAGGCAAAGGGCTGCCTCGATCCTGTCAGGGTCGGTTGAAATAACCCTAGTGGAGCAAAAATCCACAGGCCGAGGATCAATAAGGCCGGCGACTTTCCATTTGAAAATGACTGCCACAAAAAGATCCGACACTGCCTCGAATGCTTTACCCACATCTGATTATCGACTCCCGACTGCCCACGGACCGAGTTCTGACCAATAGCTCAACCTAACTGACCATGGTGGCCTTAGAATCGTCATCTGGAATATCTTGATGCTACATTTCCCTGGAGCGAAAGTACTGTTCGCTCGGGAGTTGAAGAGTAATTATATCTCGATAACAGGCATCACCGAGACACATTTTCTCAGCAATAATTCCGAATCCATAGATGAAGGATACTACTTGTTACTGTCTGGAAACGATGTCCGCCGGAATGGTGGGGGCCTTGTCATAACTGTGAATACAAAGAAGTACCTTATATCATTCCCGTAAATCTTAGACAGGATAATGTCAGCACGGCTTCTAACACAAGCATGGAAAGTGGAGTATAATAGTATGTTACGCTCCAACTAACGATGCCGAAGAGTCTACTAACGAGTTTTACTCGCAGCAGTCAGCGCTATTGTCAGGAATATCGTGCCACGACATCATCACACTTCTGGGCAATTATAACACCACTGTCTCAGATCCAGCTGGTGTATGGTGAGCCATGATTGGTGGAGTGACTTCAGACTCTGCCAATGAAAACGAAACCCGTCTCCTGTAGTTTTGTGCAGCAAGTAGGCCCGCTATGACAAACACATGATTACAAGGGAAGAGGATACCCAAACATACTTGGTACAGCAACGACGGGAAGACCAGGAAGATGGTAGACTATATCATCGTAAGTTATCAATGTTCAAAATCCCCAAAATAAGAGTATCAGAGATAAGTGTACTGTGGAGATTTCAAATAAATTTTTAATACCTTGAGGCCCAACCTGATTTCTAGGGAGCATAGGAAATACCCAAGTATAATGCCTTGAAAGCAGCTGAGTCCTCTGTTGGTTTAAGGCAGGCACGCAAAGCCTAATGGCTGTCAGAAGATATCTTGAAAGTCATAGAACAACTCATTCACCTCAGCGCGCAACATATCAGCATACCGCAAGCTGAACGGGGTGAGAAATATACTCTTCCATCGCAAAAAGAAACAGTTCGTCCAAAAAAAGCCAAGGAGCTAGAATATACCGCTGGTAAAGGTGACATTGGGGCACTGTACAGACATCTCCATAAACTTACCTCCAAGGAACCCGCTTCACTTGGTCCCTTAGCTGCTCCGATGAGTCCCGTTACCAGATGAAACAACCCAGCTTGAGGATGGAAATATCATTTCTCCACCCTCCTTAACGACGACGCTGTCCTCTCTCCTGACCTGGATCTGATAAGAGCTGCATCACTCGCGCCTACAATTCCGCTTGGCAGTCGTGATGAACAGCCATTTTTCCTCAATGAAATCAACAAATCCATGAAGAGACTGGAAAACTGTTTGCAATGACCCTCATCGACAGGTGATCCAGTATACTTCGAAGAAACCGAAGAATTGAACAAGCTGGATTCATGCCCGGCGGCTCCATAGACGAACAGATATTCACTCTGCCACAAATGATAGAAAACACGCGGGAGTTTCGGCAAAAGGCGTTCACAGGGTTAGTCGACTTCAAAGCCGCTTTTGACTTTGTAAGTAGGAAGTCCCTGTGGCTCATACTCAGAACAACCGATCTGCCACATAAGTACTGTCCTATCTTTTACAGAGTGTATGAACAAATTCAAAGGGAAACATAGCCACCCATTTAGCGCTTGTGCAGGAGTTAGACAGGGATGCGTCGCAGCTCCGGGACTATTTAATTGTGTCATTGACTATGTGATGATGAGGACGACAACCCGACTGAACTTAGGCATGAAGTACGTTGACAGACTTTAGGGTAACGCTGACTTTGCCGCAGATATAAATACATATGCAGGCTCAGTCCTACTATGCAGCACAGATACTTGACCGACAACCACCACTACTTTGAGGATGCTGGATGCAACTCAATTCAAAGGACTCCGAAAGATAGGGGGACTCCACTGCTAAGCTTGGTTACCCTTAATCTGACTTTAGAAGCTCATAAGGGAATCCTTAAGCCCATTTTAAGTATAACTTTTACTCACATTAATGTCTTGGGTCCTTAGAATGATCATCGCTCTGACAGTTCCAAACCTGATTTGACTTCCTTCTTCAACGAAGTACCGCAAGTTGGGTTTTAATACCCGCTAAAATATGAAAGTGCTTTACTAATAAAATTCAAAAATTAGATTTTTACTTGATCTTTTTTTCGTCCAATAGCTTTCTTTTGATTAGGGACTAATATTTATTTTGCAGTTAGCTAGAAACTATTATTTCAAAATAGGGTCTAAAAAATGGCCAACAATTTTTTTTAACAAACCATTGCAAAACAAGTCACGGGCAAGGTCAAAGAAACCAAAGTCCACACATATAGCAAGGTAGGCACCGATCGCGTCTATTTATCATTCTAAAAACGTAGACCCTTGGATATTATCAAATTACTGTTCTGGGTATATTGTAGCTTGATAGTTAAAACTGTTATCCGGGTGAACATGTGATGTTTAGCTCAATGTATATCCTTAGAATGAAAGAGTACCACCAGTGAAAGAGCGCGCAAGACACGCTATGAGGAAGTTCCAATGTAAAAGAAAGGGGATACAAGCTCCTGGCATACCTGGCTGGGAAACAGGAGTTATATTTAACAACAATTTCTTCCCAGCATGAAAGATTGGTTCGAGAACAGTGTATGAACAATCTTCCATCCTTCTTAGACCACTGAATCATAAAATTTAATATCTTTGTATCTCGACAGTAAAAAAAAAAAAAAAAAAGCAAAAGCAAAAGAGAGATAAAAGACGAAAACAAATTGGTCATGCCACATTCACAATGAGATTTTATTAATACCGAAATTTAGCTAGCGCTAATTTAAGCCAATCAGAAAAATCTATGACAAGTCTGATTGGTTCGAATTAGCGCTTGCTAAATCTCTATATTAGTAAAGTTGTATTGTGAATAGGCCTTCACTTACAACCAAAGATTAACCAAAAAGCTTGATAATTTGCCCTGTATACCGGGTGATCTGAGCAGGGACTTGGACAAGGAGGCGGACAGACTTATAGAAAGCATGAAAAGCGCTCAAGATCAAGCAGGCCCCTGACACCAATGGAGGACAGAATCAAATAAATAGTTAGTAGAATTCAGAGTTAAGTCAAAGCAGAAAAATTAACTAGAAGGCTACTAAGAATTTCCACCCGATAATTGCCATCCGGAGACTAGGATGTATATTCAGAAGGTTTTAAATTTCTTAAAAAGAAATAAGGAAAGTAAAATAAACCTTTTGAGAGACTTTCTATAAATACATGATTTTAAGGTTACTATTAAGGTACTAAAAGCTTTAAAAAGGACACAAGGCCCACTTGTGGAACGTTTCGAGGAAAGATGGCACTCTCCCAATGGCCCCAGAAGAAACCCCGAAGTACGTGCCTGAGATACATTTAAATGAACATGAAAATACAGTCAGCTGACAATATTAACCTCAGTTTAGGGGACAGGGTGTATCTCAGATAATAAGAGAAGACTGAGTCCAAAAGCTGTGGATGATTTTGAACCTTTTAAAGCCCGTGGTGCTGACAGAGTATATCGAATCATGCTCCAAAAAAGGTTGGGAAATTACAAATCTATTTCCAAGTGGAGCCTCACTTTAGGCTATGTTCACAGGATGTTGCTAAAGCTAGATATGTCTTTACATCTAAGCCTGGAAACATTATTATTCGAATCCCAGCTCTTACAGGTTGATCAAGCTAAAATCCTTTCAATTGAAAGTGACGGAGCAATTAATACATAGATACCTGATTAGTAATCCAGAGATCCAATATTTAATTTCTAAAAGCAAAATAGATTTTAAAATCAGATGCTCCACAAACAACTGTACTTTAATTGATATGGCGTACAAACCAAGCTCTAGGAACTAAGGAGTAAGCTCAGGCATATTTCTAGACATAAAAGGAGCGTATGACCAAGCTAGTTTCAAATCTATAGAAATATCAATTGAACACGGGAAAATAGATAAATCTATACAGAAAGGGCATTCCCATATGCTCAAAAATTAGTAAGTAATCGTGGAATTAAAGGGAGTAAGGAAGTCAAAGACTGTTTTAAAGGGTTGTTCTCAAGGAGGAGCAATTTCTCCATAAATGGAAAATCTACAACGAATAGTCCTTAGAACATGATTCCGAGTACACTCAGTCTTATGCTGATGATCTAGTATCTCTCCTAAGAGGTAAATTCATCCACCACTTCAACATATGCCGGCCAACAGTGCAGTGAGTGACATTTCTGTGATTGAAATACATCAGAACAAACTTAAACTCAAAAATCTTGACACAAATAAGTCAGTATACCCAGGTGATATCCCTACCAAATTGATTGTGGAATGTTCTCAGTATTTAAGTGTACCTCTAACTGCTATTTTTAACCAATGTTTTGCAGATGGTATTTTTTCCAGTGTGTTTTAAACGAGCTATTATATCACCTATATAGAAAACTAAGACCCTAAAAGTTTCTTCTGGCTTAAGGCCAATATCGAAAACCTCCATTTTTGAAAGTTTTATTTACAATTTCCATTTTGACAATATCAGAGGCAACGATATAGCGTTGCCTATAGTAGAGGCCATACGGCTCCAATATTTTATTATTTATTTATTATTATGATTTTTTTCCCAGAGGCACTTCATATGGAAGGGGTCGTCGTAAAAACTTCAAAGGGGGTTCATTCAATTGAAAATCGAGAGTTCTAGTGCCCTTTTAAAGGGTCAAAAGTGATTGGAAGGCAACGAAAACCCTTCCCATGCCCACCATTTCCCCAAACACATCCAATCAAAATTTTGAGATATCCATTTTGTTCTACGTACTTGATTTCCAGATAGAAATTATGTTTTTGAGGAAGACACTCCCACACAGCTCGCAGGGTAAGGATTGAAAGGTATGCCCTGGGGGCATATAAGCTTTTTATAGAAAGCTTTGTCGTAGAAACTTCAAAAAGGGCTCATTCGATTGGAAATTTAAAGGGCTAGTGTCCTTTTTGATAGTCGAAAGTGATTGGAAGGCAACTAACCCCCCTCTCACGCCCACCTTTTCCCCAAACAAATCCAATTAAAATTTTGAGAGAGCCATTTTGTTCAACGTTGTTGAAAATTCTAGAAATTAGGTCTTTGAGTTTGACAACCCCCCCCCCCCCCATCCCTCAGGGCAAGGGGGTTGTAAGTTATGCCTTTGGGGAATATGAGGTTCTAATAGAACGAGTTGTCATAAAAACTTCAAAAAAGTCTCATTTAGCTGGAAAATGAAGGTTCTTGTGCCCTTTTTAATCAACGACATCAATTGGAAGGCAACTAACACCTATTTCAAGCCCATAAAGTCCCCAATCACATACAATACAAATTTTTAGATATATATTTTGTTCAACTTAGTTGAATGTTTGGAAATTATATTTTTGAGCATGACACCCCCCTCCCTCAAGGTCTTCAGGGCAAGGATTATAAGTTAAGCCCTGGGGCACATATGGTTCTTATGGAAGGAATGCTTATATAAACTTCAGAGGGCTCATTTCATTGGAAATTGAAAGTTCTAGTTCACTTTTTAAGCGCCAAAATATATTGGAGGGTAACCAACCCCCCGCCCACACCCTTTTTTCCCAAATGCATCCGATAAAAATTTTGAGAGATGTATTTTGTTAAATACAGTTCAAAGATCATATAACAAAACCTCCGGTGTTGTCCTGGGGGTGTGTATGGTTCTTATGAATGGGATGGTAGCATAAACTTCAGAGAGGGCTCATTTGATTGGAAATTTAAAGTTCTATTTCTCTTTTTAAGAGTAAAAAGAGATTCGAGGAAAACTAGCCCCCCCCCCATCGAACACCCTCCTTTTTCCCCAAGCTTATTCAATAACATTTTTAAAATAGCCATTTCATTAAAAATAGTTCAAAGGTCAGAAAATAAAAACTCCTGTGTTGATGCAACCCCCCATGACCCGGAGGCAGGCGTTGTAAGTAATGCTCCGGGGCATATATCGTTTTTATGGAAGGGATGCTTGTATAAACTTCGGAGAAGGTTCATTTGATTGGAAATTGAAAGTTCTCGTTCACTTTTTAAGAGTAAAAAGAGATTAGAGGGCAACTAGCCCCCCCCCCCTCCACGCCCCAAATGCATCAGATGAAAATTATGAGATAGCCATTTTTTTTTAAATAGTTCATAGTTCAGATAACAAAAACTCCGGTGTCGACACCGGAGTTTAAACCCCAGGGCCCAAGGGTAGGCGATGTAAGTTATGCCCTGGGGGCATATATGAGTGTTATGGAAGGGATGCTCGTATAAACTTCATAAAAGGCTAATTTGACTAGAAATTGAAAGTTGTAATTCACTTTTTAAGAGTGAAAAGTGATCGGAGGGCAGCTAACCTTCCCCAACACTCCATTTATTTTTTTTCTCAGACGCACTTCATATAGAAGGGGTCGTCGGATAAACTTCAAAGGGGGCTCATACCAAAACGGGCAATCTTTTTTCACTTTGATATTGTTTCTTTGATACCAGTGTTGATAATTTGATTAATACTCGATTTTTTTTTAAAGTTTTATATTGAAACAGGGAGTTTATAAAAACTAGAAATTTTTGCAGCAAGATACGCAATAGGACTAATTAAAAAAAACTTTCCAAACTATAAGCTGCTAATAGAAAAGTAAAGAGTATTTTAAGCTTATTATGAGCTGAAACAAATACATTCTAAAATTCAAACTCAAGACGACCAGAAATTACTAGTAAAGAATAAATGAAACCCAAAACGAACAGAAATTAAATAAACAATCATAGGAAAAAACATACAACCAGTAATAATATAAATGGATATATATGAACTTAAAACGAGTGATACTTAAACTATATACGACAGTCATGCTTAAAATGACAAAATAATATTTTGTTACTTAAATATAAATGAAACTTAAAACGAACTGTAGTTAAATAAACAACCAATACAAACAAGCATGCAATAAATATTAATATAAATGAACGAACAAATCTAAAAACGAGTGAAACTTAGATTGGACATGTGAATCAAGCTGAAAATATACGAATTTAGCTACGGACAAGAGTTTGGGTTTCGTCTTCTTCTCCTACTGTGAAGGTGTAAAATCTACTGAGTCGTCTACGCACCACGGAAAACTATATCTATCTTGAACATTCCTGGAAAGTATACACAACATCAAATTGAATATTTGATACATAATTATATTAGTTGTTGAAAGATCCATCAGTTCAAGAATTTATTTAACTCTAAATTCATTTTTATGTTCAATGATTTAAGAACTGGAAAAGAAAATATTTGTGATATAATTTGTTTTCAGTTAAGTGCCAATGACGCTGTAGGCTTTTGATTTTTATTTACAGTTAAGGCAGGGGGCAGTACCCAAACTCTTGTTTGTAGGGAAACTGTATTCTTTTTTAATAGAATTAGAAAGAATTAATAAATTAAACTAACAATTTGATACACAATTATATGAGTTGCTAAAAGCTGATCAGTTCAAAATTTCACCATAGCTTCAATGGTTATTTTCAAAATTAAATAAAATAAAAACTTCATTTGTAATAAAATTGATTGTAAGTAGATCACAAATGGCGCATTAGGTTTTCGACTTTTACAGTGACAGAAGGAGGCGATACCCAAACTCTTGTGTGTAGTGATTTTTGTTCGTTTCAAGCTTGATTTGCATATTCAATTTAAGTTTCACGTCACATTCTTACCATGAACTTTGGTCACAAGTGCCTTAGTTCTGACTATCATCGAAGTTTTCTTCCCTCCCCCTTTAAATAAAATCTCACAATCCTTCCAAATACAAGATTCAATGCTAATAGAGCTCCAAACACCCTACGTGACTTGTTGACCATGAGGTACAAAAACTATTTTGTCCCCTATTTTGTTTTCTATTTTAATAATTGATTTAACTTTTTGGTATATGTTTATACCCTAACATCTGTTTTATCATCGTAATTATTCTGGTGCTTATGCTAGCTCTTGTGCTATTTTAGCCAATAAATCGTATTCTATTCTATTATTTTGATATACAACATTTTGATGGATGTCCTAAGTAATACATGTCCTAATTAATAACAAAAAAGGTTATGGGAGAACGAACATCTTATCAGATAGGAAGGTAAAACTCTCCTAAACCTAGATTATACAGATGGTGTGAGTAGGCCTACCCTAGATAAAAATATTTACAACATGAATGAATTTTTTGAGTTTTGAGAGCTGAGGGCGTATTAGTAGGTCTAACACTTTTTTTTATTATTTAAAAATAAATTAGTACATTAAATTGATTACTTTAACAATACATTATTTACAAAGGCGACGCTAGGTGACAAGTAAATCAACCAAATGAATGACTTCTTCCTTTACCTGGGTAGACTAATTAGTAAGGACGGTGGATATAGCCAAGGTACAGGTGCCAAGATCCAGGCTACTAATTCGTAGTTGAACAAGTTCGAAGGAATAAGAAGAAAAGTCTTTGGACTGAGATTACGATATTAGAAGCCAAAGTGATAACAATGCTCAATTAGGCTCTGAAACATTGGAGCTTGGTTAGATTGATGAATATATACTAGATATTTTCTGGAGGAATTGTCAAAAAACAGTTTGAGGTACTCGTTTTATTGACTTTATATCAAAGAAAAACCTTCATGAAGAATGTGGTTGGATCTTACTTCCTAGAGCTATAATGAAATAATGATTTTGATAGTTGGGTCGAGTTTTATAGATGAGGGAGGATAGGCTCCGTAAATCGTGCTTTTTGGCCATGAATCTGGGGCCAATCGAAAAGCGGGCGTCCGCAATAGAGGTCTTAACGGGTTATAGATAGCATGTAAATATCATTTGAATTTCATGGGAAGGAACAAGAGTGATGCCCTGAACAGATTGGGACAGAAGAGAAAAAATTAGACATTTTCAAATTTAACAGGCCTGGGGATGTGCTCAAAATGGGCAAATTTACAAATTATTCTAAAGATGAACGCAGGACAGGCCTCGTTGAAATTTTTGCCAGCAAATAATATTGTAAAGACTAAATTTCCAAAGCTAAGATGAGCTTAAACACCATTTCTATTATAACGGAATCCAAACTAAAGCAGGTCAAGATGTTATATGAGAACAGGTTTAAATCCTATAGCTATACAGCATCAGTTATGCATCTCACTATATGACTGTTATAAATGAGAGCAAATGCCCACAAGCAGCTCATTCACGGGGATATAATAAATGGATGAAAAATCCATAATGATTATAATGACCTTGAGCTTTTAAAATAATGCTTACAAAAATAACCAAACAGTAAAGGTATTTTTGCAGAATAAAATCTGTTTAACTGCAATAAAAGAATGCTTATCCAGGTAAATCCCGCGACTTTTTTTTAAAACAAGTTATTTAGAAGCTTAGTCTGATGCAATGGGTTTTATTGTAACATACCAAATTATACAAACAAGTATTTCACAAAGTGTGATGCAGAGGACCCAAAGGGTGCAGGGGTGGTTTGGTACAGGGTATCCGTTGCATCAGATTTTGGTGGGGATATGCACCTGCACTGGGTCAGGAACAGGCTATTGGACCTGGAACTGTGTCTCAGATTATATCTGCCCAGTTTAAAGCTACTGAAAGCCCACAGGCTAAAAAGTTTGATGATGAAATTAGGAGTTTTTTTGTACAGTCGAGCTAGATCCAAGCAGGTAATCGTTGGACGTAATTTGATTAAAGAGGTTATACAGAAGCTTAAAAAGAAATTTTCTTGTGGGTCGGATGGGATTTGTGTTTGCCATTTTGAGTTTGCCAGCGATTACCTTTTTGACCACAAGGCTTTACTGTTCCAGATGATTTTTACAGTAGTTGTGCCCGATTGCTTATGTGTTGGTGTTGTAACACTGGTTTTGAAAAAAGGGAAACCGCTTTCTCAATGTTCGTCTTATAGGTCCATTACAGTTTCCAGTGTGTTTTCGAAGATTTTTGAGTTATTGATCATATTCGAAAACAGTGTGTCATGCATTCTTTTTCAGTTTGGGTTTCAACTGCGCCTCGGTTGCTACCACGCACGGAGTTTATGTACAATACTAAAGGATGCTGAAAGGTCTGGTAGCCTTTTAGCTATTGGTGCATATGACATTAGTAATGCTTTCGGATATCTAATTCATTCTCATGCTATGCTTGAGTTATTAAAAAAGGGGTATCTGTTGATGCAGTTAGATCTCTTTATTGTATGTATAGACACCTCCGAGTACGTTTCAAGATTGAATCTTTGCTTCTTTCTTCAGAACTCCACTTGGAATTAGACAATGGGTCATTACCTCTCCTACTATTTATAATAACACAACTTTAAGAGCCCAAGGGGATATATCACCTTACTGTATATTGAACGGTGTTAGTGTGTCTATATTATGTAAGTAAAAACATCATATTTCTACCTGGGATCCTGTAACTGTAAATAAAATTCATCTGAGTCACTAGTATCTCCGTCAGTCGGTTCTACAGGGGCATATACTACTATAACTGATACCCTGAACTTTTTAGTCATAAAATGAGCAATTAGTAATGCTGTTTTTCTCCCTCATGTTCTATACCTGGTTCCTTTCTGGGACATTTTTAAACAATCAGATAAAATAGAAATCAGGGGGCTTATTTTCAATATTTAAATTTCTTTATTCAGGTTCCTCCTTGGACTAGGAATGGTAGACAACGGGAGAGATACAGCTTGCCGGATCCTCTTGATGCTGCACATAGGCTTTTTTCCAAGCTTACAGAATATCCATCAAGCCACCCTTGGAAAGATTTTTTGTTTTAATGCTAGTTTCCCTTTTCTCGCTGGGTTATTATCATTTTTATATTGTATTTATTTGTATGTTTCATTTAAAGAGGTTTACCATCGTTGGTGTGGCTTACTTTTCTGATTTGTTTGGCTTATTTGAGTTTTAGTTTATATGGATTTGTTCCTGTTTTTGTATGTGCTTTTTCTTTTTCATTTTCTTTCTTTTTGTTATACTCCATGGTCATACACTTGTATTTTTGATGGATTATAAAAATAAATTAATCAATAAATTAATAATTAACAATCAGAGAGCTAGATGTAATGGTCTGCCATCTCAGCACAAACAATTTCATCCTTCCCACTGATCAAAATAAATGTTATTTTTAACATCACATTTTTTATATTTATTATGAATATTGTATTTTTCTTTTATATTATTTTACGTATGTGCCAAACAAAGAAAAAATAAATATATATTGATTGCTATAAATACACATCCCTTTTTTCACGCGTGGTACTCAATGTTAAGAAAATTATTGAAAGGGGTATACATATGACAAAAATTCTGAAACAATGACATAGACAATCTGCAACCATAAAAGAAAATATAAGGGACTTTGGAAAGCGGTGTATCACAACCTCGAGTACCATTTCGGGCACCCAGGGTTCCAAAAAAAGTTAGTCACGTAATCTGAAACTTATCTTGACACAGTAAGTACACTAAATATTGGAATTTTCATTGGAAAATCATTTTGTTGCTCAAATTCGGTGCTTTTGCCAAGTGTGGACCGCCTGGAATCTCCTTAAAAAAAAGAGGAAAATCCTAGCTTGACATGTTATCTAAATAATTTCGTTTTTTTTTTCAAGTTCAGAATGCTATTAAAAAAAAATATAATCAAAATCTAGATCTGAAACCACTGAATCGATTGGTATCCATTTTTCTTTTGATGCATGCAAAAGATGTGCAGATTTTCAAATTAGATCTTACATATCAAGACAACATCAACACTTGCAACTTAAATTTAAGTATGCAGTTCTTAACCATCAAATAAGTCTTAAACAAGAATTTATTTCACTGAGATACACCATAAGCCTAATTAATTACAAACATGGTTAACAGTTCGATGGATTAATCTAAACTAAAAAGTAAATAAATGCTCACGTTATTCAAAAATGTTCTATTTGAGCTTCTCAAATCCATTAGTTCTATTGTGTTTTCTTCGTCCACGTGTAAAGATGCATGGTTACTTGACATTGTCTGAAAAAAACATATCATTTCAGCATTGATTATATGTTTTTACATGGCATCTAACTAGCTTCTTTCAGGATTTAAAAAATAATGGCATCAATGAAATTTGCATATGAATACAAAATGGAGGCATTTAATGATATATAGTGGAACTTTAATACTAGACCTCCCCCACCACGGTATAACTAATTAAAATAATCAAGAGGAGGGGGGGGGGGGAATTATCACAAGTTGTAATATAGTTTAACAGTTTTATTAAGGAAAAATATATTATTTCTTAGTCCTTTTTTAGACATCTCAAAATTTATGTCATAAAAATTACTCAATACTGTTTTCACATGACATCTAACTTGCTTCTTTCAGGATTAGTAAAATTTTTCAAATCAATGGAATTTGCTTATGAAAACCAAAGAAAGGCATTGAATGATGTATACTGTAATTTCAATACTAGACCTCCTCCCACCACTGTATAACTAATGAAAATAATCAGTTAATTATTACAATTTGCAATATAGTTTCACAGTTTTATTCAGAAAAAACACGTTAGTTCTTAGTAGATTTTTAGGCATCTCAAAATTTATAACAAAAAAAAGTTTAAAAAAAAAAAAATCAAAATAATAAGTCAATGTCTATTGGCAAGTTTGGGAAATCACAACCTGGATTGTACAAGATCACTGACAATACATAAACACCAAATTTATTGTTATACTTATTATTTATTAAACAAAATTAAAAATGACAACTTAAGATATTTTATGAAGTACTCTGTCACCAAAACGGCTTTTTTTGTATTTAACATATCAAACTAACTGAAAACTCAAAATGGTTTAAAATGTTTTCAGTACAATGGTATAAACCATCAGAAATGCTTCAACAAACTTCCAAAGCATGCTATTTTGCTGTATCCTGTATATTCACAAGTAGAGAAAAAATCAGGTTTGAATATCTTTCAAATCAGGAGCTGAATATCTTTGCCAAAATATTGTAGCTGTGTTAACACTTTCTAATGTAGTTGTCCAGCAACATGGTTGCAATTTCAAATACTACTTACTTGATTGTCAATGAAAATATCACATTGTTCATGGCGTCCAATTGTGTAGTCTCTTCCTTGTAAAAGTTGATAGGTCTTTGTCCCGACTTCTAGGTAAACCACCTACAAAAGAGCTAAAATAATTAGAAAACCAAATTTAATTTTAAAACAGGATAAAGCATACAATGATCACTACAAGATTACAACCAGATTTTTTTGAACCTATGAAAACAGGAAGGGAATGTGACACTCTATTGCAGAAGATTGTGTATTTACAAGAGTGTTGACAGTTTGCAAACAGCAACCTTATAAGAAAATCGAAATATATTTTCTTGTGATTATTATCGCATCTAATCAGCAGGTGTACCAAACCAATCCTGCTCAACTCATCCTCAGGGCTATACTGTGGTGTTTATCCTCCCCATAGTATAGTGCAGATGGTTTGATATCGTTCTATTTTCCCTTCTTGTTTTAGTTTTATTTTTATGTTTAAAGCTTTTTCCAATAGGCAATGATTAGAAGTCCTCAAAAAAAAAAGTCCCCCGAGATCCCAAATCAAATTCCAGTGAAAGTGTCATAGTGAAAGATACCCATCCTGGCTGGTCAAGCACCCTATCTCAAAGTTCTAATGATAGCTCCAATTTGGAGAATAGGACAATGATAAGTGTAGGGGCTAATGTAACCATAAATGATGATAATGGGTTTCAAGAGGTCCTCTCTAGAAGTTATAAAAAAAGGAAAAAAATCTCCCCACTTAAAAGCATTTCCCCTCTCCCTGCCCAAGATCCTCCCTCCAAAAACTTAGGAATTTACCTTAAAATTACTCCCACTACCCCCTTTGAAATAAAAATGATCACTGCAATACGAGTTGCAATTTTTAAATTGCTAAAATCAATGTTTTCTCTTAACATTAACCGTGATGGATCTCTGCTAATAGCTGTAGAAGATCAGAAATCAGCAGATACAATAATTAACCTTAAATCCCTTCTGAATACCCCAATTATTGCATCTAATTGGAACCCAAAACAATCACCAACAAAAATAGTAGTTTATAATGTTCCCCCAGAGATATCTACTCAGGAGTTAAAAGACGGCCTCTCAGATAGGGCTGGAAACACAATCCCAGTTGAGGATGTTACCCAACTTGGAAAACCTAACTCTAATGGCCTAAAAGCCAGTAGATCCTTCTCATTCACACTGAAGGATAAAATTGATATCCCAGAAAAATTATTCCTATTTGGGCAAATAAAACCACACAAGGCATACAAACCTAAGCCTATCCAGTGTCAGAAGTGTTTCAAATTGGGACACACGACAAACAAATGCAATGAAATTCTCCAAGAGTGTAGTAATTGTAAATCTTTCCATCCTAAAGATCTGACAACTTGAAACAACACTCAGCCTAAATGAATCAATTGCAAATGACCACATGAATCTACAAATAAATCATTATGCCCTGCATACAAGAAAAGAGCTCTAACACTCCAAATATCAACAGAGAAAGCCATCCCATATCCCTTTGCAGCAATGGAAGCAAATGCTGCCCAACAATACCAAATAAAGCCTGTAATGAAACCAACCAAAACCCCCAAGTCAAATGCACACAATGTACCAAGCATCCTATATAAAACACCATCTTTCTAAGCCTCCTAGCTCAAATCCCCCTCAGACGGAATCACCAAGCCAACACGCCTCTTTGTCAAGTGAGACGAGGTCAGCCAGGCCCCCCCCTCCCAAAAGGCAACACACAAGTAACACTACCAGGAATCAACCCCTTAACCAACAAACAGGATGCACAACCAAAAATGCAATCCCCAAATATATTCGCGTAAGGCGAGCCCCATTATTTTTTCGGTTGATGAATTAAAAATTAAGAAAGTGATCCTGCAAAAGTCATATGAGAGAAAAGGAACAGGCCAAGTTCAGTTTAGAAATGATGTTTCAAAAGCCGACCGTATAAAGAGGACAAAGCTGTATGAAGTACTTCATGCGCAACAAGCTAATGGTGAAGAAAACCTAGTCATTCAAGGCAACAAAATTGTTCCAAAAAACATGCCCAACTTTGCAGCACCAGCTGCAATAGACACGAATTAGAAGATTCTCAAAGAAATATATATAATAGTGTAAATAGCCCTGTGTCTTATCATGATGAAATAAGTACTATTGATGAATCAAGTGATTCTTTTTACAGTGCGAGATTAGTAAGCTGTGTTCTTTCCGAGCAGACTGTTTTCATGAGTGATGTTTCAAACCACAGCAGCATAGAGTCTGGGGAATGTAATGATCTGGATAATAGCCCAAATAAAAGTTGCACTCATTGGATGAACAATGGTCTGAAAGTTGTCTTCAGTAACGTAGATTGTTTAATGTCAAAGCTCCATGAGATAAAATATGCCATTTCGACAGAAAAAGCAGACGTTTACGCGTTCTGCGAGATTAAACCTAAATGGACCAATACTCCTCTCGGAGATACCCAGATCCAGATACCCGATTATACCCTGGTCACCAACTTATCTAGAGAAGGAGGAAGAGGAATAGCCGTGTACATCCGAAGCTCTCTGAAGGTAGGAAGCATAGATATTAATTCAGATTATGAACCATATATTGAACAAGTGTGGATATCTGTCCTCCTGCCTTGTGGGCCATTTTACATTGGTTGCATGTATAGAAGCCCCAGTTCCCCTAGCCTTGAATCCTCTTTACTTGCTATGAGTACTTCAATTGATATTAAAATGAAGCTACGAGGAAACATAATTATTGTTGGTGATTTCAATCTCCCAAATATTCAATGGGTCAACGGATTCGGTTTTTCTGAAAATAGCTTAATAAGACCATTCCTGGAGTGCCTATTTATTCATTCTTTGTACCAGACAGTTAACTTCCCGACAAGATATAGAAATAGCCAGAACCCTTCGCTACTTGATCTACTACTAGCAAAAGACCAAGAGTCTATAATAAGCATCGAGCCCCTACCACCATTTGGAGCTAGTGACCACATTGTCATAAGTTGCAGTTTTAGACTGTATCCCCAAAGACTAGAATTTACAAAAAACGTGCACACTGATTACAGTTTAATTCGTCAGGAACTGACTCAATGTGATTGGTCTTTCATTGACAATACAGATGTGGAAGAGTCATGGACAACTACGAAAAGAATATTACTGAAGGCTATTGAAAATCACTCTTCTACAAAATGGAAAAGGAAACCAATAACCCTCCCGTATATTACAAAAGAAATAAAAATGGCTAGGAACAGAAAAAAGAAATACTGGAAGCTGTACACAAAGAATCGAAACCAGGCTGACTATTACACAAAATATAAGCAGGCGCGTAACCAGCTTAGAAGTCTCTCCAGAAATATCACCGAGAAGTATGAGGAATCAGTGGCAGCTGCAAAAAAAACTAACCCTAAAATATTTTGGAGGTATACGTCATTAGGTAAGCCTGGAAGGCATTCTGTCGCTTAACTTGTACAATACGAATCAAAAATCTGCGACCCAAGGGAGATAGCTAGTGCATTAAATAAGCGGTTCATTTCAGTATTCACAGTTGCAGATAATGCCCCACTTCCAGACCCCCCACAGTACGAAATTCAAAAAAGTATGCCTCCCATTAATATTACTAAAGTAGATGTAGAGACTCGACTAAAGAAGATTAACCCAAATAAATCAACAAGACCTGACGGAGTGCCCCCTCGGCTCTTAAAGGAGACGTATGCAGTACTATCACATCCTCTCACCCTACTATTCCAAAAGTCCCTAAATACTAAATCTATTCCACAAGACTGGAAGGAAGCTTACATTACACCTGTTCATAAAGGAAGCAGCAGAGATGAAGCCAGCAACTATCGACCAATTAGTCTCACCTCGGGAGTGGGAAAACTTCTTGAAGGCATAGTTAATTCAGCCATTATTGAACACCTAAATGCGAACAAGCTACTATCTCCTAGCCAGCATGGCTTCCACCCCAGTTGATCAGTTGATACTAACCTCATTGATGCTTACGAGCATGTCACAGAACTTATGGACACGGGATCCCCAGTTGATATGATACTATTAGACTTAGCGAAAGCGTTTGATAAAGTATGTCATAGGAGGCTAAATTCTAAACTCCACGCAATAGGCCTCCACGATGAAGTCATAAATTAGACGATGCAATTTCTTACCAACAGGAAGCAGGTGGTAAGAGTATTTGGGGATGGTGGATCAATTTTCTTCTATGAATCAGCAGATGTAGAAAGCAGAGTACCCCAAGGCACGGTTTTGGGCCCAACTCTATTCAACATCTATATTAATGATGCATCTTCAATCATAAAGAATAAGATTTGCTTATATGCTGATAATTCTAAAATAATCGGTCCAATTTATGACCCCCAAAGTACCAAAGACATCCAAGCAGATCTCAACGCACTCTCAACGTGGGCAAAAACCTGGCGACTAGAATTTAATATCCAGAAATGCAAGGTCATACACTTTGGAGCAAACAACCCTCTCAGCCAGTATTTTATGGGATCCAATTGTGGTTCTAAAGAGCCACTTACAACCAGTCACTGCGAAAAAGATCTGGGAGTCTTGGGTGATAACAAGCTCAAATTCAACTTACACACGCAGTCTGCAGTAGCCAAAGCCAACCAAACTCTCGGTATAATAAAGAGAACGTTCTGCAGTAGATCTCTAGCAGTGATTACTAAGCTCCTAAAGGGCCTGATCCGACAAAAATTAGAATTTGGGATGTCCATTACCACGCCAGTTAACAAGCTTGACCAATCGATTCTGGAATCGGTGCAGCGGAGAGCAACGAAATGCATAAGGGGTTTTCAAAATTTGCCATATTCTACCAGACTTCAGAGGCTCAAAATACCATCTCTCACATACCGACGTAAGCGAGGAGATGTATTGATGACATTCAAATTGATCTGCAACCACGATATCATCCCTGACTTATTCCAGTTAGATAGTTCGTCAAGAACATGAGGGCACCCCCTAAAGCTCTACCGGAAACGCGCTAATACCAGGCTGCAAAACAAATTTTTCTCCAACCGTGTGGTTGGCTTATGGAATTCCCTTAGCCAGAATGCAGTCATGTCCCCTAATACTGAAGCCTTCAAGTCAGCTGTTGACAGAGATTGGTGCAGCAAGCCATGGCGCACAGTTTGGGATGTGCCTGATGAGCTGAGCCACCATCATCACTGAATGACGTCTACAGGATTCGTCCTTATCGCTGGCTAGTGCGATTTAAGGTAATTTTAAGGTAATATGCTTATTCATTCTAAACTGTAATGCAGTTCAGGCCATGAACATACATCAAATACAGAAAACAAAAATTTTTGCAGAATTGGCAAAAATCTACATCCCTGATGATATGCTCATTCAAGCAAAAAAAGATCTTGCTTTACTTTTAACAAAGCTGAACATTGATACACAGTCATATGAATAATAAATCAATAACATAACATATATCAATACTCCAATGGAATGTAAGATCACTCACAGAAAATAAGCTAAATGAACTAATATCATTAATGAATAATAATTCCATTAATATTGCTTACCTCCAGGAAACTCATTTAACCCAAAATCAACTAATTAAGTCTCTAGGATATACTATCCTGAGAAAGGATAAATATTCAGAGAGAAAAGGAGGCGGTGTAGCTTTATTAGTTAATAACAATATAAAATTTTATGGCATCAGTTCTCCAGATTTTACAAATGATGTTGATGTAAATGGTATTAGTGTTTTGCTGAATAATTTAAAAACCTACATAATAAGCTTTTATAACCTTAATGGCCAAACTACAGATGCCAAGGATTTCTTTAATTATATAAATAATTCTAATGTGTTAAAAAATATCATGATTTGTGGTGATTTCAATGCCCACAGCCTTTTGTGGGGGAATAAACCAGCAAATAAAGCTGGTAAATTCATTGAGAATATGACTTCAAATAATAATGAATTAGCTGTTGCTACCCCTCCAAACCTGAAAACATATTTCAACCCCAAAAGTGGCAGATTCCCCACAATTGACCTACAAATTGTGTCATCAAATTTTTGGAACAAAATTTACATAAATAAAATTTATAGTCTATGTACTGACCACTTTCCTATATTTTGCTCCCTAAATGAACCTGCGGAAACTTTATCTCATACCGCCAAATATATGAACACTAAAGCAAATTGGTCTATGTTCCAAAATAAGCTAAATGATGAAATTACAAGTTTCACCGAAAGTTCATGCATTTCTAACACAACAGTTGACACACATGCTGAAGCCTTGACATCTTTACTAGTAAATACAGCTAATCATGCTATCCCCAAGACAACACCTAAGAAAACATTCCCTAAACAAATTCCTAAGGCATGGTGGACAAATGAGTACCTAAATAAATGGAGGATAAAAAAGGCAGCTAGGACAGAATTCATAAAAAAACCATCACCTATTACATACTTAAAAAAATTACAAGCAGAATCTAATCTAAAAAGGACTATAATAGATACTAAATATAATTACTGGAATAATTTTGCAAATAATCTATCCAAAGAAACACATGAGCCAATTATACATAGTCATAAGCCACATCTGTGGGAAAAAGACTTCCCCCATCCCACTCCTGTATGAGCTTATACATAATAATACCCATTATGACAATGATAATGGGAAAGCTAACCTATTTGCAACACATTTTGTTAATAAGCTAACATCAAATAATCAAAGCCAACTGTCCACAATTCCTATGAACCAAAGTTACCAACCATTCCCAGGATCCGAGTACATAACCAATCCATTTTCAATCCTGAAATTGAATAATGCAATACATCATATTAGGTCCAAATCTAGCAGCAGTTATGACAATATACACCCTACATGGATAAAGAATCTCACACCTTCATACAAACAAGAACTGCTAAATTGTTATTATCATGCTTGGACATCTTCTAGGTTCCCCAATATATGGAATTGTTCGTCCCTCATACCAATCCTAAAGAAAAATAAACCAAAAGATAAGCTTGAGTCTTATAGGCCCATAATGATTACACCTGTGATGGGGAAAATAATGGAGAAAATAATACATCAAAGACTCCTCTGGTTTGTTGGAAAAATAATATGATCCCACACACTCAAACTGGATTCAGGAAACACCACTCCTCAACAGATGCTTTCATTTTGCTAACAAATGCAATAAATGAATCTTTCTAAAAAAATAATGTCCTAGTGGCAGCTTTCCTAGATTTTGAAGGGGCATACAATAATGTGAACCACCAAATCCTTTTAAATAAACTTGCAAACCTTGGAGTACCCCCTAAGCTAGTATCCTTTATTAAATCGTTCATAGAAGTGCGAAGTTTCAACGTTTGTGTTGGTTCAGCCTCTTCACCCCAAAAGACAATAACCAAAGGCCTACCTCAAGGAGCAGTCCTCAGTTGCCTCCTATTTGCCCTATATCTCTGGGACACGAACCTACCCCACACGAATCTACAATATGCTGATGATCTGGTGCTATGGTCATCTGGTAACACCTTTCAGATAGCACAGTCAAATCTGCAAAAGTCACTTTTCCAGTTCGAAAAATTCTCTCAACATTCAGATTTACCCATTGCACCCACCAAGTCAAAAATAATCCAATTTCACCAGAAACGAAACCATGTTAATGCAAAACTAACTCTAAATAAAACAACTATTCCAGAACATAATCATATTAATTACCTAGGTCTCATGCTTGACCAAGAACTTAATTTCCACCTCCACATTTCAAACACAATAAAAAAATGCTATAGAAAAGCAAATATACTAAAAAGACTTCTTTCCACACCCTGGGGTTGTAAGCAGAAAACCTTACTCCAGTTTTATAAATCACATATAAGACCCCATATTGACTATGGACTCATCGTCTATGGTGCATGTGCAAAGACCCAGATACAAAAACTTGAAACAACATAAAATAATATAATATATCTCATATTTTGTTTTAAGAAACCCACAAACATCAATTTTCTGCATATGGAGAGTGGATTAACAACAATAAGGGAGAGACGTAGCTTTCTCTTGACAAAACATCTTACAAAAATTGAATCAAATAGCTCACATGCAGTACGTAATTGGTGAAGAAATCCAGTCATGTATAGAGGTATTGCAGATGAGTATGCCAATATTCAAAAGAAGTTCCCTGTACCTGCAAATTCTATTGCACCTACTTTCCCCCAATCCCCTCCATGGAATTGGTCATTTCCCATAATAAATACTGAATTTTCAAAATGGAATAAAGATTTAACCCCCATTGCTTTTGTCCAGAAAAAATTTGCAGAACTTCATACAATTACCTATAAAAATCCCTCCCAAATATTTGTTGATGGGTCAAAAATGAATGAGAAGGTTGCAAGTGGTGTTTTCCTTCCTCACCTGAAAATTGCAATGGGTGAGAGATTATTTAATAATTTATCTATAATGTCTGCTGAGTTAAATGCCATAATCATGGCATTAGAACAACTTAAGCAAAACCAACCTTTGATTGCAAATTCGAATAATATTATCATCTATTCTGACTCTTTATCAAGCCTTGAGTTGCTGGCCTCAGCTCCTCAATATAAGTTGGACATTGACACTTATCATTGTCTCAGTATTATTGATAATCTTGCTTCAAGTGGCATAAAAACTTATTTTCAGTATATTCCTAGCCACTTGGCATAAGTGGTAATCATCAGGTTGATGAAATAGCTAAAAATGTTATAAATATTGACCAGCCAAGTGGGAGACCAATCCCAATTAGAGATATTTTCCGATGGAGGATATCAGATATTAATTTTAATAAGATTAATCCTATCCTTTCCCCCTTTCCCAATAAGTATCTTTCTAAAATCTATCATAGAATTCGTTCTGGAACAAATGGACTAAATTTCCTTGCATTCTCATATAAGCTTTCTAATTCAAGTGGTTCAATTCCCCTGTCCCCTCTTTGCAGACATTGTAATATGAATAATGAAACAATTGGCCATTGCCTATTTGAATGTAATATGCTGACGTCTGCACAACATACCTTGCTTTGTAAACTGTTAAAATGCTTCAATCACCACAAAATCTCACTATCAGCCAAGAGCTTAGCCAACTATACCTGCACACAGAGCACAGAAATTGATATCTATCATCTTATATTTGAACTCCTTGAGTCAAAAGATCTACTGAAAGATATCTGAGAATATCTAATAAATAAGAGACAACCAAGACAGTAGCTCTGTAACCCACAGAGTGAAGCAAAAAGAAGAGGGCTAAATAGTACCAACTGAATAGCCCGCCTGCTGTGAATTAGAAGAAGAAGACAGTTTTAATAAAACTGGACCTACTTAGGACCTGCATGAGAAATAGAGTATTTCCATTTGTTGCAAGATAAAATTGTTATGAATATAGGAATCACCAACCTTTTTAAAGAAATAGCAAAGGACTACATTTTTTAAAAGAATACAGTTTTTACTTTAAAGCAACAAAAATCAATGAAACCAGACACAGCTCTGAAAAAGTGTGGGGAGAGGAGAAAAAAATGTGCACTTTAAGGCCACGATTTTTCCAGAAATTCTCTGTACCAATCTTAATGGAGCATTCCAAACTCTTGTCCTCTCAATTTGTGCAGGTAAGGTAGTAGAAGTAGGTGCAGTGTAGAAATGGTACCAGATTTGGGTCTTCTCCTCCCTCTGATAAGGAAGTACAATCCCTCTGAAAAGATACAGCATCAAGAATAAGAGCCCATACAGAGGCAAGAGGGCAGTCCTAATGATCACAGGAAATGATCAACACTGGAAACAATGATCATAGCAGACATTTATACTGAATGATCATAGCTTTTTCCCATGGTACTGAATCAACAAGACTTAGTTGTTTTATCTACTACTTAGTTGTTTTAGTTGATGTTAAATATGCTTCTGATGAACTAGTTGAGGATCACTTTCAGACCCCCTCCCCATCACTCATGTTCCCACCAAGGATGCAGATACATTCTTCCCCAGGACAGATGAAGTTGGAAGTGGTGTCCCCAAAGGTAAAGACTTTGGATGCCCCCCATCCCACAGAGGACATGCATAAAATTTTAAAAAACAAAGCAAGTCTCTATTCTGATGACTTGAGATTTATTGCTGACACACTAGAAAATATTAAACCAACCCAGAACAACCTTGAGGCATTCACCTACTGGACTGATGATTTAAAACTTGAATTCAATGCATCAAAATGCAAGCCTAACCACATTGGGAAGAAAAACCTACAGATCTTGAACCATATAGACAGTTGTGACAGGCCCCACAATTTTGGCAGTCACAAAGAGGGACCTTGGTAAATTAGTGGACAAAAAGTCAAAATTTCATCTCTATACACAAGTATCAGTAGTAAATCCTAATCGGACATAATCAAAAGAACCTTCACTAGAAGATATCCAGCTGACATAACCAAGCTTTTTTTTTTTTTTTTTTGATAAGATAAGGGTTTATTCCAAAAACAAAACAACGCAAAAAAACAAATGACCTTCCATAAGCTAACGCTTGTTCGGAAGTATTTACCCTCTTAAAATTAACACTTATAATAACATAATAAAGAGAAAGAAGAGAAAAAAAAGAGAAAAAGAGGAAAGAAAGAAAAAAAGAAGAAAAAATGAAAATCCTACACTCACTCGGCTCCTGGTTGCAATAACCAAAAATCAATACTTCACATACTCCAAAACTTCCTGCCGCCATCCCATAAATAATAAATAAACGAAACAAAAAAAATAAAAATATATAGGAAAAACGGAAAAAAACGGGTTCCGGGCAAACCTGAGAGTGACTCAACTATACCACCCTTTAAACAAATTCATACAAATTCATACCTATGGAGACAAAGGGTTTTAAGGTCCCGACGGAATTCACATAGATTCGCTGAACTTTACCAAGCTTTACAACAGTCTAGTTCAACCAAGCTTGAAGTTCAAAATGTGTATTACATGCCCAACTCATAAAGTCTGACCCCACACCTCCAGAATTGATTAAGAGAAGGGCAACAAAGTGCATTTAAGACTTCTATAATATCCCATTCTGTCTCAAGAAGCCCCAAATGCAATTATCAACATATTGTTACAAGCACAAATTGGTCATTGCCAACACCCTGTTTCACAGGGAAGACATCTAAAAGCCAACATGGTATAGCAATGATGGGCGAACGCGGAAGATGATTGACTATATCATAGTCAACCAAAGATGGCGCTCATCACTTACGAATTTTAGACCATATCATGGCGCTGAGATAGGGGATACAGATCATTGATTAGTTGCTGGGAACTTCTGCCTGCATCTTAAAGCCCAGCCTTTAGGACGGCGCCAGCCAAAATTAGACACCCAGAAACTAAAAATTGAGGCATTCTACCAAAAGTACTCAGTTGAAATTCAGAACAGGTTTGCATGCCTGAAAACACTTGTTGACCCGGATACGTCATGACAGACTTATAAAAAGGGTTTACTAGAGGTTGCCACTAATACCGTCGGTCGTATGATGTATTCAAAGAAGCCCTGGCTATCGCAAGAAGCACTGCAAATCATTGAACAGCGCCGAAAAGTGCGGTGGGCTGGAGATACGCCCTCCTACAGACAGCTAAACAGGATTAGAAACAATATTATTCACCGTGATAAACAACAACTTGTTGATAAAAAAGCTGAAGAGCTAGAAGATGCAGCACAAAAAGGTGACGTCAGGTCACTTTTCAAGCTTGTCAGAGATCTTAGCAATGGGAAACCGCCAAAAATAGGTGCAGTTAAAACCGTCTCTGGCAAAATGCTAGAAGATGAAAATGCACAACTTGATTGATGGAGGGAGCACTTTACAAAGCTATTAAATGCCAAAAGAATCGTTGTTGACCCCAACCTAAGTACATCCACTCAGCAAACAACACATAAAAATCTACCAGGGGCTGATCCTCCCTTGGTAGGAGAGATACAAAATGCCCTGCAGAGAATGAAGAGCAACAAGGCACCAGGAACCTGTGGGATCACCGTCAAGCTGCTAAAGTTTGGAGGACTGGCAATGCTACTTTGGCTGCACATGCTGTTCTCTCTCGTCTGGTCAACCAAATTGATACCTGAAGAATAGAAGGAAGGGATAATCCTTCCTCTATGGAAGCGAAAAGGTAGCTGTAAAGATTGCTCAAATTACAGAGGAATCACCCTCCTGTCAGAGCCTGGCAAACTATTCACCATGACCTTGCTTGATAAGAGTATCCAGTTCATTTGTAAGTGCTGCTGGATTCAGCAAGCAGGTTTCATGCCCAACATATCCACAACCAAGCAGATATACACTATTCAACAGGTCATTGAGAAAGCCCGTGAGTTCCAGCATAAAGCATATATTGACTTTAAAGCAGCTTTTGACTCGATTGACCGTGAGTCCCTTTGGCTGATACTAAAACAAAAAGGACTCCCTGATAAATATTGCCGCCTGTTCAAGGTGCTCTACACTGGTACAAAAAGCTCTGTCCAGGTTAATGGTCACCAAAGCCCACTATTTGAGATAGATACTGGTGTAAGGCAAGGCTGTGTTGCTGCTCCTGAACTTTTCAATGCAGTGATTGATTATGTCATGGATCAAACCACAAATTGGCTCCACTTCAGACTGAAATATAGCAATAGAATCCTAGCTAATTGCAACTTCGCAGATGATATTGCCCTGATATGCACTTCTGTAGTTGAACTCGAGGCAGGTCTCAATACACTGTCGGAAGAAGCCCTGAAAGTGGGACTACATATTAGCTGGCAGAAGACAAAAATAATGATCATTGACCTGGCATGAAATTCCACCAACTCACCATCGTTCAACGTATTAGGGCACACTATTGAAGTTGTCGTCTTTTACTTACCTTGGATCTGTTGTCTTGGATAACGGCTCAATTGAAATGGTAGTCCAGTTGCGCATTGCAAAAGCTGCGTCTATTATGGCTCGATTATGCTGTTCCTTGTGGTCAAAGCCCAATATTAGCCAAAAAACAAAAATGCAGATCTACAGCATGACCATAACGCAAGGCCTTCTCTATTTTGCTGAAACTTGGCCAGCAGCTGCTTCTGTTTGTGATGCCATAGATGTGGCCCAAACAAACTTCCTAAGACAAACTGAAGGGATCAAGTTGTAGGACTTTGTCTCAAACACCCAATTACTGACACTAACAGATCAGACCCCCAACTCTTGTCAGCTCGCCATAAAAACTCTACAGTGGTTTGGCCACTTAATTTGCATGCCAGAAGAAGCACCCGCCAGCATACTTTTCAATTTTGACCCCCCTCAAAATGGCTGGAAGCACCCCCATGGAAGACCCCGGTTCAGATGGAGGGACAGCCTTACCCAGTACTTCTCCATGATCGGTACTGATCTCCTTGAAGCAGTAACGCTTGGACAGGACCGTTTGGAATGGAGGCAAAGAGTTTCATCTCTCTCTACGCTGGACCACCAGCAGGAGCCTTAAGTCAAGTAAGTCAAGATAATAACAAGAAATAATCTTCTGCTTGCTAAAGATTCCTTTCTTGATCTTACTCAACTGTACATATCAGATAGAGCTTGTGTTTACCATCGGAAACTTTTCCAGAAAGACCTCTCAACAGGTTAAGAAACAGGTTCTTCTTTAATGGAGTGTTCAGTTTACAGAACTACCTCAAAAAAAAAAAAAAAAAAAAAAAAAAAAAAAAAAAAAAAAAAAACAGTGAAAAAACAGGTGCATTTAAGCCATTAGTGGACAAGGAGGGACTCAACAAACAATGATGCACTTTTTGGGATGCCATGGATGTTTTAAGTTTGCTACCATCATGTGCTACGGGTATGTTGTCAAACATGCAATAAGATTCTCCTACTGCTAGCAAGTATATACTTATAAATTGTAGTTGCAAATAAAGCATAATTTTAACTTTAGCGCAGAGACTCAGGGGTTTAAGGAGGCAATGGGCCTACATACATTTGATGTTCCTCATAAGTTTTAACATAGCTCTTTGCTTTCATTTCAAAAAAGATCATATTTGTTTCATGGTATAGGCACATATAAAAACAAATGATAACTGGCAGTTCAGTGCTAGTTATGGCACTGGTCTTAAGCATTGCATTCACTATGACCCATTGGTTACAGCTGCAGAGAATCTTTTATGACTACACTTCCCTGCAAAAACAACCAGGCGTGTTCTATGTTGTCTATTGTGAGTAATTAGAAAACTCTGGAAATAGTTTACAAATATCCAAAGTAACAATAAAACCAACTACTTTTCTGGATCTTTATGTCTAAAAATTGCTCTTTTGCTTACAAATGTAATCAAATTGTCCTTCTCAATGATGATGCAAGATCTTACGCTCACACTGCAGGTCAGATCTGCAATTTATTGGACAATTTTTGCTGGGAAGTTTTAGACTAGCCCCCCCCTACATTCCTCATCTTGCACCAAGCAATTACCATCTATTCCTCCACCTCAGAGGGAACAATTACAATGATGATTATGAAGTGAAAACAGCTGTAAGCTCTTGGTTATCAAAGCAGGTGGCAATTAATTACAAAAAGTGTATTTTAAAACTGGTCAAGAAGTATGATAAGCATTTGAACAATCTCAGCAACCATGTCGTATGTACTTTCTGATTACTTTTTTTAAATAAAATTTTGTTGCACAATTATGTTCAAATAGACCTTACTTAAAAAAGCCTCATATAATTGCTAATCCAACAATTAACTCACTTTTATGTACAGCCAAGGTATATAACTGGCCCTGTTAGTAGAAGAACTGGTATGCAATACTGACAGCAGTCATTATTATATTTTGAAAGAGGACTGAATAAATCCTCTAATGATATATTTGTGTTTTTTTCTTTATCTGACTTCTGTCCTATAAGTAACCACAACCATTAACTAATCAATACCAGTAGCCTGTAAAAATTGTGGGAGTAGGGGGTTTCAGCTTAGCAACTATTATAATGAAAAGGAGCATAACACAAGGAATGTAATGGTAGTACTTTTATTGTTACTGCTCTTGTTGAGTAAAGATGGGAATTAAATATTGCTTTAGGGCCCATTTATGGGTGTTAAATTGTATGTGCAAGTGAAATGATTATTTTATCTTGAATGAGCATAAAAAAGCTATCAAGTAGTGTGCTCACCCTGTTTCTAAGTAAGTAATGCAATGGCCTAAAAATATGGTCAATATACATACAAGATTCAATAGCTGACAGCAGGGCTGTCATCTATGGAAGGATGCCCCCTCCCCCCAATGTTTTTGGACACTCAGTAAAAAAAAGAGTCTGTAAAATCATAGCACAAAGCACCACAATTTTTCTGACTCCACCAAAATTGTTTGTTCAGTTAAATAAAGATCACAAAAACACTGAAATGTCATTTACAAAAACCTCAAACTTGATTGGTAAATGCAGCAGTTTTACTGGCTCTTGTTATGACTGTATAGATGGTCCATCAATTTTTCATTTAATTAAATAATGAGCATGTAAATAGTGACATGACTTTCACTGAAATCTCAATCTCAGTTGGTAAATGCAGCAGTTTTACTGACTTGTCCAGTGATTTTATGTTTTGTATTCAAAACAGACATTATTCATAAAAAACAGTTGGTAAAAATCCTTACTCCCCCCACACACATTTTGGCTAGTAGTAACCCTGACTGACAGTGACAAGGTATACTTCTTAATTCCTTGTTTTTTATGCTGTTTTTAAATACACAATCAATTCACTATTAAATGCACTCCTCTCCTGGCATGACCAAATTTAGCCTTAATAATGCATTTCTCTGTTATATCAAAATATTCATATATTATTGCTGCTTTATTAAACCAGTTATCATGCTGATCTACAATTTATCTCTGTGTCTGATTGAGTAGATAATCTACCAAAATAGTGCTTGAAATGATTTTAGAATGTGTATAATAATCAAAGGAAACATTATAACCTGATTAACAAAAACATCCTACATATCAAAGAATCAGATTTTTTATTCATTTCATATGTCTCATATATAATTCTAACAATGTATTTCTATATTATATAAATCTAGTCATGCATTGTAGCTTCTACATTAAACCAGTTATCTTCTTAGTTTGTAATTTACCTCAGTGTGTAATTTTACAAAACACTATCTGAAAAGATTTTAAAAAGTAGATAACAATGGAAGGAAAAATGATAATCTTATTAATAAAAATCATCCTAAATATTTTAAAGTGAGTGTTTTCTTTTGGTTTTTATAGGCCTATAATCCTTAGGCTATATGAGACCATCAGGGGTGCATGATGTATCTGAGAGTGAATTGATTATCATAATGGCAAAGAGTATAAAAAAAAGAAATTGTATAGTTTTTTCACCTTGCCCCTGTCAGTTATGGAATCTTGTATAGGCCTACATTTACTGTTTTTAGACAGGCTACTTTTGGGCTATATATGGGGTCATCAGAAGGAGGGGGAGGAAGTGCATTTCTAAGTGAATGGATTATTATATTTGGAAAGAGCAAAAATGGAATCAAGTAGTGTGTTCACCCTGTCTCTGTGTTAGTTATAGAATCTTCTATATATTAACCAAAAATTTACCAACTCTCCCTAGCCTAGGCTATAACAAGGATCTCCTTAAAACATGTTACAATGCATTATTTAGCCTAGGGCCTGAATCAATGATAAATATCTAGATTATAAGAGCATTCAGATAGGCTACCTAGGAAATGAACTTACCTCTAGAATCAGAATCTCATCCTGAATCCAAATGTGGCATAGGCCTATGTTTCCATTGAAAATTCAATTTTAAGCCCTTTATAGACCCTCAGAGATGGGTCAATATTTACCAAATCATATTATTGAGTTAGGAATAAAGTGAATACACCATTCCATGCCTTTTTTATGCTGATTACAAATATAAGAATCATTTCTATCGGAAATGAATGCTAGCCCCCCCCCTATATATGCCAATTCAGGGTATATATTTATACATTAGGGGAGGGGGGGTAAAGTTTAAACTTACCTCCCATTTACATCATAAATAAAATTTGCCCCCCCCCCAATGTAGAAATATATACCCTGAATTGGCATATATAGGGGGGGGGGGCTAAAATTCATTTCCAATAGAAATTATTGTTATATTTGTAATAAGGGTAAAATTCTACTTTAGCTACTTTTGGCTATCTTGGGAAGGGGTTAGGTTAGGAAAATGAGACTTTCAGGGATGGGTCTACAGGCTAAAGTATGTCCCGGGAAGGTATTTTGTAGTACCTACCTCCTCTCCGTCTCCCTCTAGAGGGTCATGAAATTTGCCTACATGACAGGTCTATACCCATTGAAATTTTTACAAAACAACATTTTACCTTAATTTTCAGTTATCAGTTACTTTTTCTCTGGCTTTAGCTCTGAAAATGCAATTTCAGTTAATTGAGCAGAATTTTAAGACATAAATAGTTTATTTCCAAAATTTAGGAAATGTATTTGCATATTTTTAAAACCTTATAAATTGGGATTGAGCTAAGTTGTGAAGCTGAAAACAATTTTGTTATACTTCATTTAAGCAGAAGATCTATTTTGCATGGTTTCACTGCTATAACTCACATATTTTTAAAGGTCATCAAAGGTCAGGACCCTCTAGAGGGAGAAGGAGTGGAGGTGGGTACTTCAAAATATCTTCCCGGGACATACTTTAGCCTGTAGACCCATCCCTGAAAGTTTCATTTTCTTAACCTAACCCCTTTCCAAGATAGTCAAAAGTAGCTAAAGTAGAATTTTACCGTAATCAGCATAAAAAAAAGCATCAAATAGTGTATTCACTTTATTTGAAACTCAATAATATGATTTGGTAAATATTGACCCTGAGATGTTCAGATATGGCTTATATATCTGTGTTAGCATCAATCTTGTTAAATACCAGTTTATCCATAAATTGAATCAATGGTGATAAAATGAGAGATCAATAAATGTATAGTATATATATAATACAGGCTATATGTTTTGGGCAAGGTTAGAAAGGAGGATAAAATTGAATTTGTATTGGGAACAAATGTCATACTTGGATTCAGGATGAAACTCTGATTCCAGAGGTAAGTTTGTTTCTTAGCTATCTGAATAACCTTTTAATCTAGATATTTACCATATCAGTTCCTAAAAGTTCAATTAACCTGACTGAATTCTTCATAAAGTATCATAAAACTCCTCAATGTTATCTTTGTACCTGTTAATGGGCTACATTCCTTTAGGATAGCCTACCAGTGAAGGAAGCCTAGCCTTGGGTATTCATAGAATGAAGCCGTTTGTCAACATTTAAATTAGAAAAGGAAATATCAAGGAAAGCTACTATTTATTACGTTTTTTACAGTTTCTACCTTATTGACACTGGGTTGACTTCTTTCAGTATCAGATTCTATCACTTGAGTGCAGTCCATTTTAACACATTCTTTATGGTTCAAATTGGCATAATTACTAGAGACATCTATTCGGGAAGAAGGTGAATAGAATAGCTGAATAATCTTCAAGTTAATAATGGTAGTCAAATTTCAATTCTTTCATTTATATAAATGTCCCTGGGATGTAGTGACTTCTACTCATGTTTCAAAATATCCCACAGATAAAGAGCCAAACGTGATTGGAGCGGAAATCATTGAAAGAATGCAAGGTAATTAGAATTATGCTAGATTCCTTTTAAATCTGTTTTTCTTCCTTGAATCTGTCTGTCGTTATTGAGCCAAATAACAAAATTGCTATCTTTGAACAAAAATTTACCGAATACTGAAAAGGAAGAAGATTGATTTGAGTTAGTGTATTGTAGTAGAGGAAGGTCTTAATGAGAGAATCCGAACATGTCATTTCTGGAAATGTTTATGGCGACCCTTTTATTTTGTAATTTGGCCTTCAGAATGGACATATCCTCCTTTATCGACCAATTAGTCTAACATCAGCAATTGTGAACTACTCGAAGGTATAGTTAATTCAGCCATTATGTTTCGTTTAAATACTAACAGTCTACTATCAGTTGGTCAACACGGATTTTGTCCCAATTGGTCAGTTGACACTAACCTCATTGATACATACAAGTATGTCACAAAGCTTATTGATGAGGGATCTCTTGTTGACATTATTTTACCGGATCTGGCCAAAGCAGATGAAAGAGTGTATCATAGGAGACTAAATTCTAAACTCTGTGCAATAAGCCTCCCTGATGATGTTGTCAACTGGACAATGTAATTTCTTCCAATAGAAAAAAGGTGGTAAAGGTATTCAGAGATGGCTGATCAATTTTCTTCTCAGAATCAGCTGATGTAAAAAAGTGGAGTACTTCAAGGAACGGTTTAGGGTCCAACTTTATTTAATGTTTCCGTCAATGATGCGCTTTCAATCATAGAGAATGAAATTTGCTTCTATGTAGATGATTCTAAAATAATTGGTCCTGTCCATGACCCAAAAAGTGCAATAGCCATCCAAGCTCATCTTGATGCATACGCAAAGTGGGCAAAATCCTGGCGGCTTGAATTTAATATCCAAAAATGCAGAGTCATTCACTTTGGAGGAAATAACCCCCTGTGCCCATTTTAAGGAATACAGCGATGGTTCAAAACAGCCACTCATATGCAATAACAACGAAAACGACCTGGGAGTCTTGGTCGATGATAAGTTCAAGTTTAATTTTCACGCACAGTCTGTAGTATCCAATACCAACTAAACTGTCGGTTTAATAAAACAAATATTTTGCAGTAAATCTCCAGCTTTGATCACCAAGCTTTCAAAGTGCCTGGCCAGACCAAAAATTAGAATTTTGCATGTGTATTGCTACTCCAGTCAATAAGGGTGAGATATCAACTCTGGAATCAGTACAGTGACGTGCAACTAAATGCATAAAGGGATTTCATCATCTCCCATATCCTACCTGACTACATTGCTAAAATACCAACTCTTACATATAGACGTAGGCGAGGAGATGTATTAATGACGCACAAGTTAGTCTTTGACCAAAGTGTCATCCCCAAGCTGTTCCTGATAGTCAGTTCGCCAAGTACTACATGCAACCCCTTGAAGGTTTACCGAAAACGTGCTAACACCAGGCTGCAAAATAAATTATTTTCTAATTACTTAGTCAGCCCATGGAACTCCTTTAGCCAGAATGCTGTTAAGCCTCCAAGTGTTGTAGCCTTCAATTCTGCAGTTGACAAAGGCTGGTGCATCTTGGCTGACAGTATGGGATGCTGGGATGTATCTGACGAGTCGAATCATCATCATCATTGACCGGCGTTTACAGGACTTGTCTTTATTGCTGGTAATTACGGTTTAGGGCACTTTAGCTATCGTTTTGCCGACATAATATCAGACTCACATTGGTAATTCAATCCATTCACATTGTCTTACTTAAGCTCTATAAAAATGTAAAGTCGATTCTGGGTGTGGATTGTTTTCAGATGACCATCACAGACAATTTTACATTGTAATCTTAAGTAAATTACGCTACGGAATGCCAATGTTATGTAGCCCAGTTATTCTGAAATGGAAACCACTTGATACTTCGCCAGAAGATAAGCCAATAACACCCATATATGTCGAGAAGTCATTTAGCACTCTCGCTTTAAGGTCAATTCCTGCCTTTGCTTCAGACCGTTGATGACAGGGTTGCCAACTTGACATATTTATGTACAGGATTGCCAATGTGCCAAGACACAATGACATAAAAGGGCAAACACAACTGGTAGAAAAAACACCTCCAGTTTTGAGATTTCAAGAAGGACACACTTTAGCTAGAAATGACACATTTTTGAGTGCTCAGGGGACACACTCATGGATCAAAAAGTTGGCAATCCTGATTGACGACAAGACTGCCTAAGATCTCTAGCAGACAGAACTTGACAAAAAAAAGACTTAAGTACCTCTGGCAGATATAATCCTCGATATCTTATTGCTTTCAACTGGTATTGCTGTAATCCAATAGTAATAATTAGTAGGTATGGCGTCCAAGTTTTGATTTGCTAAAATATGGATGTTGAATTAAAACTTTAGCAAGGATGATTTGAATGGAATTTCACAATACTACTACTAATTATGTTGCTGTCTTAGCCATGATACAAAATTGGTCTCAGCTGTATCGACAGCGAATAAAGGTTGACATAAATTATCCTAGTTTATTTTTCTACCGGTGAGATAAAACAGGAAAGGGCTATCTTCAGTACCGTTATAGATATTAAAATTGCGAAAGTATATAATAATATTTAAAGCTCTTTAGATACATCGCTCTATTGTGTTAATTAAATAAAAAAAACAAGTTTTTTTTAACTGAAAGTAAGGAACGACGTTGAAATTTAAAATGAACAGAAATAATTCCGTATATGAAAGGGGCTGTCCCCTCCTCAACGCCTCGCTCTTTACTTTTATTATTATTATTTTAAAAAAGTTTTTTATTATTTAAAAAAAATGAGAGTTGTGAGAAAGTCAAACTTTAGCTTAAAGAGCGAGGCGTTGAGGGGGGGGGGGAGATAGCCCCTTTCATATACGGACTAATTTCTGTTCGTTTTAAGTTTTAACGTCGTTCCTTATTTTCAATTAAAAAAAACTTGTTTTTTTATTTGATTTTTGAACGTTTTTGAATTAATGCAGGTTTTGATTTTTGCTCACAATACATGAATAATTAAAACAAACTTTGCATATTAATTTTACTTTTATTTGGTTAAATGGCTTTCTCGAAACTTGTTTAATTTTATTTACGAACGTTTTTATTAGTAATAAATATACGTAACTTACGAATTAACTTACGTAACGAACTTCTATATTCATATATTTTTAATACGTAAGTAGTGATGGGTCAATTAAAGGAAGTGGGGTCCTATCCTTTTTGCATATATTAATATCTTCGAGCGGACAGTACTCCTTTATCGTGTCAATTAAAGGAAGCGGGGTCCTATCCTTTTTGCATATATTAATATCTCCGAGCGGATAGTACCCCATTATTATATCAATCTAAGAGAGCGGACAGTACCCCATTATTAAGTAAATGAATGAGAGCGGACAGGTGGGACATTACTGTGTCAATGAAAGGTAGCGGGAAGGTAGGACATTACTGTATCAATTACAGAGACAATACAGGTAAAAAAAAATCTATATTACCTTTTATACATGAGTCATAAAAAAATCACCACGCCTAAAAAGTCATATCTTTGGTTTTTTTTTAAAATGTTTTAATTATAATCAAAATGCCATGAAAATCCGTGCTGTTCACAGTACAACGATTTTTACATTAAAGTTTCATGTTTCTGTTAAAAGTCATGACTGTTTTCATACATCAATGGTTGTTTTCCTGGTATGGTTAAACGAACTTGATGGTTACAAAATTCTAGGCGATATGTTAGGTGTGTTTTTTTATGAAGAGTGTAAAAACTCTGATGAAGAGTTATTTTCTCAGTTCAAAAAACAATCCTTAGAAATCCTTGGAAATCAAGTAGTGAGGTGATTATGAGTATGAGCCATCAAGGACCGTAAGCACCATTGACCCTAACCACCAAGGACCTCAACCTCAGAAGCCTCCCCACACCCCCCCCCCCCTCCAAGCCCCTTCACTCCGCCCCCCCCCCCCACTCAGGCCCCCCTCCCCCACACTTTTTTTTACATGATATATATTTTCAACTTTTTTTTACATCTCTTAGAATGACATGTAACATACTTACTACATAAAAAAATCACATTTACCACATTTAAAATTTTCCGAACTCAAAATGAGAATCATATAGAAATGTTATTCGTGACTTTTACCAATAGAAAAATAATGTTTGTAGTAACCATTTTTTTGACAGTTTTTTTTGACAGTTTTTTCACCTTTTTTTTACATGACTAAAAATCTGCACTCAACATGTTCCATCTACAAATTGTTTTCACGAGGAAAAAATAAAAAAAATCAATGTACAAAATTCACGAAGAAAAAAACAACAGTCAATAAGTTTCACGAATAAAAAAATTAACATGCAACAAGTTCCATGAACAAATCCAGTTTCATTTGGATAAAAATCAATGTATAGGTTTCATAAAGATTAAAATCAACATGTAACAAGGTTCATGAAGAAAAACCATCATACAACAAGTTAAACATACAAAAAAATCAGCGCAAAACAAGGTCCATGGAAAAAATCAGCTTCAAGAGGAGACAAATCAGTATTCCAGTTTCTCGATAAGAAAAGTCAACATGCAACAAGTTACACGAACCAAAAAAAATATGCAACAAGTTCCATTAACAAAATCAGCACGCAACAAGTTCCTTGAACAAAATCAGTTTCACGAGGAGAAAAATCAGTGTACGAGTTTCGCAAGGAGAAAAAAAAATCAACATGCAAAAAGTTTCACGAACAAAAAAAAACAGTCAGCACACAAAAAATATCCACGATCAAAAAAATTTAGGTTCACTTTAGGTTCAATTAGGTTCAAAATTTAGGTTCAATTTAGGTTCACTTGGCGTGGCGCGCCACGTCAAGTGAACCTAATTGAACCTAACTTGAATGCAGTTATTTGAAAAAAGGGTGGTATTTTAGGTTGGCTGCAGGCATCCGGTTGCACGCTCTTTTTATTTTTTTGTTCGTGAAATTTGTTGCATGTTGATTTACATGTGGATTATTATAGTTTTTTTTCGTGAAACTTTTTGCATGTTGTTTTTTCTCTTCGTGAAGATTGTAAATTGATTTTTTCATCATGAAAGTGATTCTAATAATAGAACAGGTCGAGTGGCGATTTTTGTTTCTGGACCTTGCTGCCTGCTGAATTTTTTTTCGTGAAACTTGTTGTATGTTGCTTTTTTCTCTTCGCGAAACTTGTACACTGATTTTTCTCCTTGTGAAACTGATTTTGTTCAAGGAACTTGTTGTGTGTTCATTGTTGTTCATGGAACCTGTTGCATGTTGGTTTTCTGATTATGAAACTTGTTGCACGCTAATTTTTCTCTTCGTGAAACTAACACATTGATTTTTTTTCTTTTCTTGAAGCCAATTTTGTTCATAGAACTTTACCGTGCTGATTTATGTTTGTGGAGCTTGTTGAGCGCTGATATTTCTTCGTGAAACTTGTTGCATGCTGTTATGTTCATGGAATTTGTTGAGTGATGATTTTTTTGGTTGTGAAACTTGTTGCATCCTGTTTTTTTTCTCTTCGCGAAACTTGTTCTTTGATTTTTCACCTCGTTAAACTGATTTTGTTAATGGAACTTGTTGCGTGTTGATTGTTTTTTTTAGTTCGGGGAACATGTTGCATGCTGTTTTTTATTTGTGAAACTTGTTGCATGTTGATTTTTTCTCTTAGTGAAACATGTACATTGATTTTTTTTTCTCCTCCTAAAACTGATTTTGTGTATGGAACGTACTGCATGCATATTTTTCTGATTCTGGAACTTGTTGCGTGCTGATTTTTTTTTTCGTGAAATTTGTTACATGTTGCTTTTTTCTCTTCACGAAACTTATACACTGATTTTTCTTCTTGCGAAACTGATTGCTGTTCATAGAACTTGTTGCATTATGGTTTTTTGTTCATGAAATTTGTTGCATGTTGGTTTTTCTCTTCATGAAACTTGTACATTGATTTTTTCTTGTCTTGAAGCTAATTTAGTTCATAGGAACTTGACCGTGTGGAGTTGTTTTTTTGGAGGTTCTTGAGGTCTGGTTTTTCTTCTTGAAACGTGATTTCTTTAGATTTTGGAACTTGATGCGTGCTGATTTGTGTTATTGAACTTTGTTGAGGGATGATTTTTTTTGTGTGAAACTTGTTGCATCCCGTTTTTTTTTTCTCTTCGCGAAACTTTTACATTGATTTTTCACCTCGTGAAACTGATTTTGTTAATGGAACTTGTTGCGTGCTGATTGTTTTTTTTAGTTCGTGGAACATGTTGCATCCTGTTTTTTATTCGTGAAACTTGGTGCATGTTGATTTTTTCTCTTTGTGAAACATGTACATTGTTTTTTTTCTCCTCCTAAAACTAATTTTGTCTGTTGAACTTAATGCATGCATATTTTTCTGATTCTTGAATTAATTGCATGCTGGTTTTTTTTTTTTCCTGAAACTTGTTGCATGTTGCTTTTTCTTCTCTTCGCGAAAGTTTTATACTGATTTTTTTCCTCGTGAAACTGACTTTGTTAAATGAACTTGTTGCGTATTGATTGTTGTTCATGGAACTTGTTGCATGATGTTTTTTTGTTCATGAAACTTGTTGTATGTTGATTTTTCTCTTTGTGAAACTTGCACATTGATTTTTTTTCTTTTCTTGAAGCCAATTTTGTTCATAGAACTTTACCGTGCTGATTTATGTTTGCGGAGCTTGTTGAGTGCTGATATTTCTTCGTGAAACTTGTTGTATGCTGTTTTTGGAACTTGTTGCATGCTGATGTATGTTCATGGAATTTGTTGAGTGATGATTTGTTGCATGCTGAATTTTTTTCTTCGCGAAACTTAAACAATGATTTTCTCCCCGTTAAACTGATTTTGTTTGTGGAACTTGTTGTGTGCTGATTTTTTATTCCTGAAACTTGTTGCATGATAATTTTTTCTCTTCGTAAAACAAGTAAATTGATTTTTTTCTACCTAGTAAAACTAATTTTGTTCATGGAACTTATTGCATGCATATTTCTTTCTTCGTGATCCATGTTAAATGTTGATTTTTCTCTTTGTGAAACTTCAACCATGATTTTCCTCATTGAGAAAGCTGGTTTTGTTCATGGAACTGGTTGCACGCGGATTTATGTTCGTGGAACTTGTTGAGTGATGATCTTTTGTTCGTGAAACGTGTTGCAGTATGATTTGGTTTCTTCTCTTCTCGAAACTTGTACATTGATTTTTCACTTCATGAAACTTATTTTGTTAATGGAAGTTGTTGCATGCTGATTGTTTTTTTTTCGTTTGTGGAACTTGTTGCTTGCTGTTTTTTTTTATTCGTGAAACTTGTTTCAGGTTGATTTTTTTTCTTCGTGAAACATGTACATTAATTTTTTTTCTCCTCCTGAAACTAATTTTGTTCATGGTACATACTGCATGCATTTTTTTTATCATGGATGTTTTTGTGTGCTGACTGTTTTTTTTTATTGTTTTTTTTAGTTGGTGGAACTTGTTGCATGCTGTTTTTTATTCGTAAAACTTGATGCATGTTGATTTTTTCTCTTTTTGAAACATGTACATTGATTTTTTTCTTCTCCTAAAACTAATTTTGTCCATGGAACATACTGCATGCATATTTTTATGATTCTGGAACTTGTTGCTTGCTGTTTTTTTTGTTCGTGAAACTTGTTACATGTTGCTTTTTTTTCTTCGCTAAATTTGTACACTGATTTTTCTCCCCGTGAAACTGATTCTGTTCAAGGAACTTGTTGCATGATGGTTTTCTGTTCGTGAAAGTTGTTGCATGTTGATTTTTGTCTTCGTAGAACTTGCACATTGATATTTTTTCTTCTTCTCTTGAAGCCAATTTTGTTCATGGAACTTGACCATGCTGATTTATGACTGTGGAACTTGTTTAGTGCTGATGTTTTTTCGTGAAACTTGTTTCATGCTAATTTTTTTTTTCTTTTCGAGAAACTTAAACGATGATTTTCTCCCCGTTAAACTGATTTTGTTCGTGGAACTTGTTGCGTGATGATTTTTGTATTCCTGACACTTGTTGCATGTTTATTTCTTCTCTTCGTGAAACAAGTACATGGATTTTTTTTACCCAGTGAAACTGATTTTGTTCATGGAACTTATTGCTTGTGTATTTCTTTGTTCGTGATCCATATTAAATGTCGATTTTTCTCATCGTGAAACTTCCATAATAACTTTCCTCATTGAGAAAACTGGTTTTGTTCATGGAACTTGTTGCACGCTTATTTATGTTCTTGGAACTTGTTGAGTGATGATTTTTGTTCGGGAAACCTGTTGCAGTGTGATTTTGTTTATTCTCCTCTTGAAACTTGTACATTGATTTTTCTCTTCGTGAAACTGATTTTATTAATGGAAGTTGTTGCTTGCGTATTGTTTTTGGTTCGTGGAACTTGTTGCTTGCTGTTTTTTTTATTCGTGAAACTTGTTGCAGGTTGATTTTTTTCTCTTCGTGAAACATGTACATTGATTTTTTTCTCCTCCTGAAACCAATTTTGTTTATGGAAAATACTGCATGCATATTTTTTTAATCGTGGATTTTTTTGTGTGCTGAATGTTTTTTTTGTTCGTAAAACTTGTTGCATGTTGATTTTTTTTGTCTTTGCAAAGCCCGTACACTGATTTTTCTCCTAGTGAAACTGATTTTGTTCAAGGAAATTATAACGTGCTGATTTTTTTTCGTTCGTGAAACTTTTTTGATTTTTTTTTCGTTGCATGTTGCTTTTTTTCTCTTCGTGAAATTTGTACACTGATTTTTCTCCTCGTGAAACTGACTTTGTTCAAGGAACTTGTTGCATGATGGTTTTCTGTGCGTGAAATTTGTTGCATGTTGATTTTTCTCTTCGTGGAACTTGCTAATTGATTTTTTTCTTCTTCTTTTGAAGTCAATTTTGTTCATGGAACTTGACGACTGTGCTGATTTATGCCTGTGGAACTTGTTGAGTGCTGATTTTTCTTCGTGAAACTTGTTGCATGCTGATTTTTTTCTCTTCGCGAAACTTTAACAATGATTTTTTCTCCCAGTTAAACTGATTTTGTTCGTGGAATTTGTTGCGTGCTGATTTCTTATTCCTGAAACTTGTTGCACGTTTATTTTTTCTCTTCGTGAAACAAGTACATTGATTTTTTTTCTTCCTAGTGAAACTAATTTTGTTCATGGAACTTATTGCATGCATATTTCATTGTTTGTGATCCATGTTAAATGTTGATTTTTATCTTCATGAAACAATGGGCCGGAGGGGAGGGGGGGTCGGAGGGAGTAAAAGTCACGACTAACATTTCTATATGATTCTCATTTTGAGTTCGGAAAATATTAAATGTGTTAAATGTGATTTTTTTTATGTAGTAAGTATGTACCATGTCATTCTAAGAGATGTAAAAAAAAGTTGAACAAATATATCATGTAAAAAAAAGAGTGGGGGGCCGGAGGGGAGGGGGGGGGTGTCGGAGGGAGGGGGGTGGGAGGGGGGGGTAGGGGGAGGCTTCTGAGGTTGAGGTCCTTGGTGTTTAGGGTCAATGGTGCTTACGGTCCTTGATGGCTCATACTCATAATCACGTCACTACTTGATTTCCAAGGATTTTTATGGATTGTTTTTTAAACTGAGAAAATAACTCTTCATCCAAGTTTTTATACTCTTCATAAAAAAAGCACGCCTGACATATTGCCTAGAATTTCGTAACCATCAAGTTCGTTTAACCATACCAGGAAAACAACCATCGATGTATAAAAACAGTCATGACTTTTAACAGAAACATGAAATTTTAATTTAAAAATCATTGTACTGTGAAAAGCACGAATTTTCATGGTATTTTGATTATAATTACAACATAAAAAAAAACAACCAAAGATATGACTTTTTAGGCGTGGTGATTTGTTTATGATACATGTATAAAAGGTAATATGGATTTTTTTTTACCTGTATTGTCTCTGTAATTGATACAGTAATGTCCTACCTTCCCGCTACCTTTCATTGACACAGTAATGTCCCACCTGTCCGCTCTCATTCATTTACTTAATAATGGGGTACTGTCCGCTCTCTTAGATTGATATAATAATGGGGTACTGTCCGCTCTCTTAGATTGATATAATAATGGGGTACTGTCCGCTCTCTTTCATTGACACAATCAAGGGGTACTGTCTGCTTGGAGATATTAATATATGCAAAAAGGATAGGACCCCGCTTCCTTTAATTGACACGATAAAGGAGTACTGTCCGCTCGCAGATATTAATATATGCAAAAAGAATAGGACCCCGATTCCTTTAATTGACCCATCACTACTTACCTATATTAGGGGGCTCGCCCCCTAGTCAATAACTCGCTCTTTAAGCTAAAGTTCGAATTTTGTTCCGATTCTTTAAAATGACCCCTTATTTAGAATAAATAGCTCTTAAGAAAGTACTAAAAAATCTTTGGCTTAAATAGCGAGGTATTGACTAGGGGGTGAACCCAATCATACACTTAATATTTTCTGTTCGTTTTAAGTTTTGATTTTACTCCTTATTTTCAGTTGGAAAACTTGTTTTTTATATTTAATTTCTGATTTTTTTAAAAATAATGCTGGAAAATCCGGCGCCCCCTTCATAGCAATGTCCCTTTCCCCATAAAAGCTTCCTTCATGGAAAGATCCTCCCACATAACCCCCGACCCACCCACCCCCTACTACCAGAAAAAATACCCCCTGAAAACATCTGTATACTTCTTAATAACCAATACTATATGTTAACATTGGGTAAAGTTCATAACTTTCAGCCCTCCCCCCGGGGAATTCGGGGGATTAAGTCATCCTAAAGGACATAGTTATCATATTTTCAACCATGCTTAACAAAATGGCTATCTAAAAATTTTGGTTAGGTGACTTTGGGAAAAAAATGAGCGTGGGAGGGGGCCTAGTTGCCCTCCATTTTTTTGGTCACTTAAAAAGGGCACTAGAACTTTTAATTTCCGTTCCAATGAGTCCTCCCACGATATTCTAGGACCGATGCGTCGATACGATCCCCCCTGGGAAAAACAAAAAAAATAACAACATACAAACAAACACGCATCCGTAATCTTTCTTCTGGCAAAAAATGCAAAATTCCACATTTTTGTAGATAGGAGCTTGAAACCTCTACAATAGGGTTCTTTGATACGGTGAATATGATTGTGTGATTTTCATTAAGGCTTTGTAGCTTTTAAGGGGTCTTTTTCCCCTTTTTTCGAAAATCAGCCAAATTGTCTCAGGCGCGTAACTTTTGATTGGTTGCACTAAAATTGATGAAAGTTATATATTTGAATTCAGCATTAAAATCTGATTCATTTGATGTATCTATTGGTATCAAAAACCTGTTTTCTAGAGTTTCGGTTACCATTGAGCAGAGTCACTCCTTACTTACAGTTTGTTACCACGAACTGTTTGATTGGCAGTTGCACCTTATGAATCTTTTAGTCATTGTGGACAAGCTGTTTGATAGTTGTGTTTTTCCCCGTACTTTTTTAAAATAGTGCCTATGATCCCCTGCGTTGGATGTCTTGCCGAAACTGAAAATGTAAGCGTTCTGTGAATTTGTAGTAGTGTTCCGGAACAATGTGTCAGAGACGGGCAACATAATTTCATAATTATTGACCATTAAAAATAATTTCCTTTTGGTTTAATATGACCGCCATGCTTCATGAAAGTAGCCCTTGACCTTACAGTAAATGAACATTTTCCCTATTTAATTCCGATATGCTTTGAAGTTTTTCCCGCGTTTTACTGTTGATTTTCGCTAGTGTTTATTTGCTGGAATCCAATTTTTGGTTTATTCTTCGAATAATCCTATATTTGCTGAACAGCCATTAGCGAGAACCGATAACTATACTCTCGGTACTCATGTTTATGTTTTATATTTAATCGGCCAATAATCTTTTTATTTATGTCTAATCGGTCAATAAAATTTCTAGATCGAGATGAACTGAGCTATTTGAAATACATAGTAACGTGCCTGAATGTTCTACCCAGCTTCCTGAGGAAGGTAAGCTTTATCTTTTATTCATTTGGATATATTGGGTGTCCAAGAAATCTCGTTTTATTTAAAAACTTTATTATCATTAATTTTTATATAAAAAAATATACCAAATCATAGAAATCACTAAATTAATTCATAAAAACATAAAACTTAAAAATCATAATATTAACATAAAGTTTATATATCAAAAATGTTTATATCATTCTCTGCACCAGCCCCATAAAAATACCGGACATGCCACTAGATGTGATGCAATTTCAAAAATTATCTTCTGCAAGCCCTTTTGGACCGAATTCATGTCTTGGAGCCAAATTTTTAAAACAGCAAAAAAAATGTTCATAAAATTAAAAAATGCATAAAGTTTATAGGTCATATAAAGCTTTTATATCATTTTGCAGCACCTGTGAAAAATATGGGATATTTCACTAGATAAGGTATTCAATTTTGATTCATAAAATTCATTTTTAAATTTCAAAAAATTATATGCCACAACCCCGTATTCGCGATTTGAAACCGAATTTAAAAAAAAGAAAGAAGAACAAAGAACAGACCAGTAAATTGAGAAGAAGGAGAAAACAATTTGACATCAAAAACATAAAACGGCAACAACACTAGCAACATTTTAAGAAATTTAAAATAAATTTCTTGTGAATTATTATATCAATTAATCAGTAGTTGTACCGAACCAATCGTGCTCAAATCCTCCTCAGGGCCATACTGTGGTGTTTCTTTTGATCCTGAAACTTTCCCCATAGTAGAGTGCAGACGGTTTGTTATCATTGTAATATCCTTTTTTGTTTTAGTTTAAAGCTTATTCCAATAGGCAATGATTAGAAATCCTCCAAAAAAAAGTCCCCCTAGACCCCACCCCAAATAACAGTGAAACTGATACCCATCCTGACTGGTCAAACTCCCTATCTGAAAGTTCACATGATAGCTCCAATTTTGAGAGTAGGCCGAAGATCAGTGTTGAGGCCAGTGTCACTATAAATAATGAAAATGGGTTTCAAGAAGTCCTTTCTAGAAGCTCCAAAAAAAGAAAAAAAATCTCCCCAATCAAAAGCATTTCCCCTCTCCCTGCCCAAGATTCTCCCTCCCAAAACTTAGGAATTTACCTTAAAATTTCTCCTATTACCCCCTTTGAAATAAAAAAGATTACTGCAATAAGAGTTGCAATTTTCAAATTGCTAAAATCAATGTTCTCTCCGTGATGGATCTCTTCTAATAGCTTTCCAAGATCAGAAATCAGCAGACACAATAATCAACCTAAAATCCCTTCTGAATACCCCAATTAATGCATCTAAATAGATCCCAAAACAATCTCCAACAAAAATGGTAGTTTATAATGTTCCCCCAGAAATACCCATTCAGGAGTTAAAAGAAGGGCTCTCAGATAGGGCTGGCAACACAATCCCAGTTGAAGATGTTACCCAACTTGGTAAACCTAACTCTAATGGCCTAAAAACAAGTATGTCCTTCTTATTTACACTGAAGGAAAAAATTAATATCCCAGAAAAGTTATTCCTATTTGGGCAAATGAAACCGCACAAAGAATACAAACCAAAGCTTATCCAGTGTCAAAAGTGTCTCAAACTGGGACACACAACAAACAAATGCAATGAAATTCTTCTAGTGTGTAGCAATTATAAAGCATTCCATCCTAAAGAGTTGACAACTTGCAACAACACTCAGCCTACATGTATCAATTGCAGAGGCTCACATGAATCTACCAATAAATCATTATGCCCTGCATATAAGAAAAGAGCACTAACACTCCAAATAGCAACAGAGAAGGCCATCCCATACCCCTTTGCAGCAATGGAATCAAATGCTGCCCAACAATACCAAATAAAGCCCGTAATGAAACCAACCAAAACCTCCAAGTCAAACACCCCCCATGTAGCTAGTACCCTGGATAAAACAACATCCTATAAGCCCACTAGCTCAAGTCCCTATCCGATGAAATCACCAAGTTAATAAGTCACACTTTCTGGTGAGGTGCGGTCAGCCTGGGCCCCTTCCCAAGAAGAAACAAATCAGAAACATTACCAGGAATTAATCCCTTAACTGACAAACAGGATGCACAACCAAACATGCAATCCCCAAATATATGCTTATTCATTCTAAACTGTAATGCAGTTCAGGCCATGAATATACATCAACTACAGAAAACAAAAATCATTGCAGAATTGGCAAAAATCTACATCCCTGATGATATAATCATTCAAGCAAAAAAAGATCTTGCTTTACTACTAACAAAGATGAACATTGATACAGAGTCATTTGAAAAATAAATCAACAATACAACACATATCAATACTCCAGTGAAACGTAAGATCACTCACAGAAAATAAGCTAGATGAACTAATATCTTTTATGAATAATAATTCCATTAATATTGCTTGCCTCCAGGAAACTGCCCAAAATCAACAAATCAAGTCTCTGGGATATACTATCCTGAGAAAGGATAGAACATCAGAGAGAAAAGGAGGTGGAGTAGCTTTAATAGTTAAAAATAATATAAAATTCTGTGGCATCAACTTTCCAGATTCTGCAAATGATGTTGATGCAATTGGTATCAGTGTTTGGCTGAATAATACAAAAACCTACATAATAAGCTTTTATAACCCTAATGGCCAAACTACAGACGCCATGGATTTCTTTAAATATATAAATAATTCTAACATGTTAAAAAATATCATTATTTGCGGAGACTTCAATGCCTACAGCCTTTTGTGGGGGAATAAACCAGCAAATAAATTTGGTAAATTGATTGAGCATATGATTTCAAATAATATTGAATTAGCTGTTGCTACCCCTCCAAACCTGAATACATATTTCAACCCCAAAAGTGGCAGCTTCTCTACAATTGACCTACAAATTGTGTCATTAAATATTTTGAATAAAATTTATATAAATGAAATTGATAGTCTATGTACTGACCACTTTACTATAGTTTGCTCCCTAAATGAACCTGCTGAAACCCTATCACATACCTCCAAATATATCAACACTAAAGCAAATTGGTCTATGTTCAAAAATAAGCTAAATGATGAAATTGCAAGTTTCACCCAAAATTCATGTACTTCAAACACAACAGTTGACATACATGCTGAAGTCTTGGCATCTTTATTAATAAATACAGCTAATCATGCTATCCCCAGGACAACACCCAAGAAAACTTTCCCTAAACACATTCCTAAAGCATGGTGGACAAATGAGTGCAAAAATAAATAGAGAATAAAAAATGCAGCTAGGACAGAATTCATAAAAAAAACCATCACCTACTATATATTTAAAAAAATTACAAGCAGAATCTAATCTAAAAAGGACTATAATAGATGCTAAATATAATTACTGGAATAATTTTGCAAATAATCTTTCCAGAGAAACACATGAGCCAATTATACATAAAGTCATAAGCCACATCTGTGGGAAAAAGACTTCCCCCAACACACTCCTGTATGAGCTTATACATAATAATACCCATTATGACAATGATAATGAAAAAGCTAAGCTATTTGCAACTCTTTTTGTTAATAAACTAACATTAAATAATCGAAGCGAAATGTCCCCAATTCCTATGAACCCAAGTTACCAACCCCGCCCAGGATCCGAGTATATAACTAGTCCATTTTCAATCCAGGAAATGAATAATGCAATGCATAATATTAGGACAAAAAATAGCGGCAGCTATGACAATATACACCCTACATGGATAAAGAATCTTACCCCTTCATACAAACAAGAACTTCTAAATTGTTATAATCACGCTTGGGCATCTTCTATGTTCCCCAATATATGGAAATGTTCGTCCCTCCTACCAATCCTAAAGAAAAATAAACCCAAAGATAACCCTGAGTCCTATAGGCCCATAATGATTACTCCTGTAATGGCGAAAATAATAGAGTAAATGATCTATTACCGACTCCTCTGGTTTGTTGAAAAAAAATAATATGATCGCTCACACTCAAACTGGATTCAGGAAACACCACTCCTCAACAGATGCTTTCATTTTGCTAACAAATGCAATAAATGAATCTTTCTCAAAAAATAATGTTCTAGTTGGAGTTTTCCTATATTTTGAAGGGGCATATGACAATGTTAGCCACCAAATCCTTTTAAACAAACTTGCAAACCTTGGACTACCCCCCAAGCTAGTATTTTTTATACAATGCTTCATAGAAGTGCGAAGTTTCATTGTTTGTGTTGGTTCAGCCTCTTCATCCCAAAAGACGTTAACCAAAGGCCTACCTCAGGGAGCAGTCCTCTGTTGCCTCCACATTGCCCTATATCTCTGGGACATGAACCTCCCCCACACGAATCTACAATATGGTACGATCTGGTGCTATGGTCATCTGGCGACGCCTTTGAGATAGCACAGTCGAATCTGAAAAAGTCACTTTTCTAATTTGAAAAATTCTCTCAACATTCAGATTTACCCAGTGCACCTACCAAGTCAAAAATAATCCAATTTCACCGAAAGCGAAGCCATGTTAATGCAAAACTAACTCTAAATAGAACAACTATTCCAGAAGATAATCATATTAATTATCTAGGTCTCATACTTGACCAAAAACTTAATTTTCACCTCCACATTTCAAACACAATAAAAAAATGCTATAGAAAAACAAGCATACTAAAAAGACTTCTTTCCACATCCTGGGGTTGTAAGGAGAAAACCTTACTCCAGTTTTATAAGTCACATATAAGACCCCATTTTGACTATGCGATCATCGTCTGTGGTGCATGTGCAAAGACCCAGATGCAAAAAATTGAAACAACACAAAATGATATAATACGTCTCACATTTGGTCTTAGAAAACCCACAAGCACCAAGTTTCTGCTTATGGAGAGTGGATTAACAACAATAAGGGAGAGACGTAGCTTTCTCTTTACAAAACATCTTACAAAAATTGAATCAAATAGCTCACACACCCTACATAATTGGTTAAGAAATCCAGCCATGTATAGAGGCATTGCAGATGAGTATGCCAACATTCAGAAGAAGTTCCCCGTACCGGCAAAATCTATTGCACCTACTTTCCCCGAATCCCCTCCATGGAATTGGTCAATTCCCATAATAAATACTGATTTCTCAGAGTGGAATAAAGATTTAACCCCCAGTGCTTTTGTCCAGAAAAAATTTGCTGAATTTAATATAGTTACCTATAAAAACCACTTCCAAATATTTGTTGATGGGTCCAAAATGAATGAGGAGGTAGCAAGTGGTGCTTTCCGTCCTCTCCTGACTATTTCAAGGGGCGAGAAATTATAGAATAATGTATCTAGAATTTTTGCTGAGTTAAATGCCATAATCATGTCATTAGAACACCTGAAGTAAAACCAACCTGTGATTCCAAATTCAAATAATATTATAGTATATTCCGACTCTTTATCAATCCTTGAGTTGCTGTCCTCAGCTCCTCAGTCTAATTTGGACATTGACACTTATCATTGTCTCAGTATTATAGATAATCTTGCTTCAAGTGGTATAAGAACTTATTTTCAGTATATTCCTAGCCACTCTGGTATAAGTGCTAATCATCAGGTTGATTAAATACCAAAAAATGCTTTAAGTATTGACCAGCCAATTGGGACACCAATCCCGATTAGAGATATTTTTTGATGGAGACTATCAGATACTAATTTTGATCAGAAAAATCATATCCTTTCCCCCTTTCATAATAAGTATTTTTCTAAAATCTACCATAGAATTCCTTCTGGAAAAAATGGACTAAATTTTCTTGCATTCTCGTGTAAGTCTTCTAATTCAAGTGGTTAAATTCCTTTGTCCCCTCTTTGCAGGCATTGTAATATGAATAATGAAACAATTGACCATTGCCTATTTGAATGTAATATACTGACGTCTGTAAAACATACTCTGCTTTGTAAACTGCGAAAATGCTTCAAACACCACAAAATCTAACTATCAGCCAAGAGACTAGCCAACTATACCTGCACACAGAGCATAGAAATCGACATCTATCAGCTTATATTTGAACTCCTAGAGTCGAAAGACCTACTGAAAGATATCTGAAAATATCTAATAAATATGAGGCAATCAAGGTAGTAGCTCTGTAGCCCACAAAGTGAAGCAAAAGGAAAAGGGCTAAATAGTATTACTGAAAAGCCCGCTTGCTGTTAAATAGAAGAAGAAGAAAATGGTTTAAAATAGAAAGTAATATAAAATGTGCTGAATAACTCATTAACATATAGCAGCACACTGTTAATAATAATTCATTTAGGTAAAACTGTAGCTTAATAAGATGAGTAAAAAAAAATGTAAGTAATAACACATCGAAAACATTGAAAACAAGCAAAACTAGTGGAAATTGTGTAGAAATCAAAAATGTTTAATGAAAACACAAAGAGGGATAAACGAGGGAAATGGTTAAGATAACAAGGTAGAGGTAAGTTATTTAGATGGTTATTAATTTGTTCAGTTATATAGGGGACAGAATTTTTTTCGTGTCTATAAGTAGGGCAGCAAACTGGGGACAATGGGCGCAGGCTGAGAAACAGCACCAGGGCGGGCAGAATCTGGATGGGGAATGTCTTTTGGGGACAGTGTTTTTCGTGTCAGGGTTTAGCACTGTATTTTTTGAAAAACGGAGGCACAACGTAATTCTCCTGCACTCAAGTGTTTCTAACCTTGCTCTTTCTAAGGAGAATTTATGGGACTTTACATGTTTTAAAACTTGTTCACATGGTTCTTTTTTTGGATGGATTCAGTTTCGTCCAGCTCTTCGCTTGAAGCGATGGGGGGCCAAACTGGACTTGTATATTTGAGTTGAGGGCAAACAAAGAGGCCCTTAAAGAATGAGAAAGGGCGGTGCTAAACCTATCAAGGAGCTTTAGGAAGAATAATTAGCTTTGCGGATGATGTTTTAAGTTGATATTCCGTTTTAAATTAGAAGGAGTTGTGACGCCAAGTAATTTCCAGGAGGATGCAGAAATTTCAGGAGTGATAGTGCTAAGAAAAGGGGCGAGGATTGTAAGAAAACTTGTTGGCATATTCTGGGATTTAGATGGGTTGAACCCAGTGTCGCTACTAGCCAAAATGCTTGGGGGGAGGGGGGGGCTAGATATTTTACCGACTGGCTGGTCATTTTTTACCGACTGTTTTTTGTCAATAATTAGCATAACATCCGTTTCGAATACAGTACATAAAATCACTGCAAGAGTCGGTAAAACCGCTGCATTTACCAACCGATATTTAGATTTCGGTACATGTTATGTCACTATTTTAATGCTGTTTATTTAACCAAATGGAAAATTGTGGGACCATCTGTAAAACCACGGAAGGAGTCGGTAAAACTGCTGCGTTTACCGACCAAGTTCAAAATTTCTCCAGATGACATGTTAGCATTCTCGTGGTCTTTATTGAATCGTACAAAGAATTTTAGCGGTGTCGGAAAAATCTTGGCACGGCGCGCCATGATTTTACAGACTTAATTTTTTTACCGAGTGACCAAAACAGTGGGGGGGGAGTCACCCCCTTCCCCCCATATGTGACGGCCCTGGTTGAACCTAATGTCAAGTCTGAGGTATCTCGTGCGATGTTATTGAGGAAGCTCATAGGGTTGCCCATTAACTTTTCATACCTGGTTGCTAAGACCATTTGGTCACTGACAAATTTCCATATGTCAGGAAATTCCTGAGCAGGGGTGTTAATATGAAAAACTGAAAAAATGAGGACACCTTCAAGATCACCTTGGGGTAATCCGTTGTAGAAAAGGTGGGAATTTGAATAAGGATTCAGATATTTGACTGCTTGTTATCTATTCGATGAAAAAGAAGCAAGCAACAAGGAAAAGGTCAATATTAAATTCAGCGACGAATTTCTCAACTAACACATTAATATTAAGAAGGTCAAAGGCTTTTTGGAGATCAATGGAAATTAGATTTAGCCAAGTATCAGGCTTCGACAGAATTTGGAAAATTCTGTCAATGTATCCAGAAAACACTAATGGGTAAAAATAAAAAAGAAGTACAACGAGATGAATAATATACTGGGATGTTGAAGTGAATTTGAGTTCTCAAAAGGCCTTAGATCAATAAGAGATATAATTATTTCCTTAGCCAATCAGAAAGTCATAACTCACATAGTTTTAAAAATTTAAGAGGGGGAGACTGGACGAACACTTTCAAAACCACGTTTTCTGTCTTTCATTCTTCAAGAGATTATGAAAGCCTGATCCTATGTATGTGGGAATAGCACAGACCAGGTAATCTCGTTGAAAAGTACAGAGAGGAGATTTGACAAGAAGTCACTGAAAACTAATTAGGGGAAATCGGATATCCAAAGAGCAGACGCTCCATTTTCTTAATTGTTATAGTATATTACTTTTCGATCTCCAGTAGGGAAATAAAATGAAAAATAGGGGGAATTATGTGAACCAGTAACTCAAATCTTCATATGATATGTTGCATTGTAGAATTATTTTTATTCAGTGACTTAACAATTGAATTTTCTTTCACTGTTAATTTTCAGTGTAAAATTACCCCCCCCCCTCCCCCCAGCCAAAATTATTACTTGTCATTTCGTATATTTTTGTTTCTTTCTAAGAAACAGTTTTTTTTTTTAGTGGAAAGATATTAAAGTTAGCTCTGAATTAAATAAGCTCATTGTTCAATATTTAGATCAATTTTTAGTCTTGAATTTTAGTAAATAGGACACAGGTGAAGATATTAAAATAGTGAATCATCGTCCTCCTTTCATTGTTATATTTCACGTCATTCTTATGTTTGCCAATAGTATCTTTAAAGTACGTCTTCTACTTTATTCATATTGGTTTTTACTTTTTATGGATTTTTGTATCTTTAGAGTTGATTTACCTACTATTGCTTCTATTGGTTTTTGTTTCTGTAAAATTAAGAAGTTAACTTAACAATCAGAACGGATTGAGTTAACCGATCATTTTCATTACGTTTTTTGTCCTTGAAATTAAACTTAATTCCGTATTTTAATCGAAACAAAACTCAAGTACCGTAATACTCAAGTAATGCCACAAATTCTTGAAGAAACCCTTACTGTTTAATTTAAATTTTGGAAATCCCACTGCCTATAGTATACGGTATATAGTGTATTATAATAACCATAGCATATGCTCTATACACTGTGTTTTTTCCGAAAAAGAAAAGCTTTATTTTATTGTAGGTACATTGGAATTTTTCAATAAATTGCTGTATCTTTATCATAAGGAAGCCCTGAAGTTGGCAAATGATCTAGCTGACAAATCAGGTTGCAAAATACCAAGCAAATTCTAAATGAATATTTACAAAAACAATTGTACCAATGCTCTATGATGCATTTACTTGCTGAGTTCATAATGAATGCGAATGAAGCGACAAAGAATATATAATTTTTATTTTATCATATTTTTTAAGGTTTTATTCAAATTTTTACTTGTTATTTTGGGATACTGTATTAATCCTCATTATCAGGGAATTTCTTCGGGATTATATAAATTGTCAATAAAATGTATTGAGAGTAGAATCTAATTACATACGAAAAGTTGTGCTAAATACTTTTTTACTGAATCATTTACATCTTGTATAAACATTTTTGTCAATATGAAAAATCAAGTAGTTATAGATGCATGAAATTGAGGAATTTTTAGAGAGTAATAAATTAAAGTTGCAGGTTGAAGCTTTGAATATTGAAGCTGTGCAATATGAAGAGGAATGTTGGATTTATAAAGACAGAAGAATAATGAAAGTAAAAAGTCGCAACTTAACCCTCTCTCAGTTTACTGAAATGACAGAGACTTCCGTTTTTCGACAGTGTAGTAAGAATCAAAGCTGGTAACTTATTTAATTTTCTACCTATTCAAGTAAAAACACCTCAGATAACCAGTTGTAAATGTTAGTGACATTATTGATCATATTGATAAATTTGGTCGCTTAAGATTTGACCACTGAGTGTGTTTGCCTTTATTTTGTTCGGAGTCGAATCAGAACAAGCGTTTAATTTAAACTAAAATGAACTGTAATTACTTTATGATAAGACTAATGCGGTTCCTTATGGTATAAAGGATAAAGACATGCGCACGAAAGGTTTTGGGTTTTGAATGAATCTCCTGGACCAGCAGCGTCAATAAACATGCAAAGGAATGGCGGGTATTATACACTAGACTAGAAGTGTTAAATTTGAACTAAAAGTACCTTCAAATTCTATTTTTTTTTTTTTCTTATGAACAAACATTGTTTTTCTCACTTTTGTCGTTAAGTTCTTTGTAGTTTTTAATAATGGACAGGTCTCAGATAGAATGAAAGCGTGGATTTTCATAGATACGCTAAACTTGAGTATGGTTTTAGCCATTCGTGTTTTATTATGCTCTGAATAAGCAGACAATTGCATATTTAAGCAGAAGATGGAATGCCTGGAAGCAATTACATTATTGAATAGGCTGAAGGCTGAATGGCTCCAGAGTTATTATTATGTCTGTATAGGCGAATATATTCAACATATTTGATGGTAGTTGCACATGGGTGTATGGTAAGGCAGGCCCTCCTTGGTTAATTTTGCTTATCTATTAGAAATCAAATAGAAAAATGAATAAATATACCGTCTTGCCCTCCATTTAATGCCCTATACAAAAATAATAATCAAAGCCATTATAACAATTCCTGTTCCCCTTAATGGGGCCAGATATAACTCTAAACTACATAAAAACGTTTACTGATTTTATTGTTTTTGTTTTCATGTTGTCTGTATTTTGAATTTTGAACCAACTTTTGACGGACTGTCTAAACAGTCTAAAAATTAAAGAAAGGCAACAAATCGGGAAAGTTTTGTGCATAATTTGAAGTGGTGGGCAGCAGTGATTAGGGCTGATAACCCCCATGCCTTCTGAAGACCAAAACATAATTTGCGCTTTACTAGAAAAAACAAAACAAAAAATATATAACCATGGATGGTCAGTATAGCTGACATACTGAAATTTATTTCTTAAAGTTTTGATAATTTTTTTTATTTATGAAAGTAAGAAAAGTGAAAACATTTAAAATTTATTTTGTTTTCAGTAAAGCCCAAATTGTGTTGTGGTCTTGAGAAGGCATGGGGGCCTTCTAGATGTGGGCACAATGTATCATTTATTTATTTATTTATTTATTATTATTATTATTATTTTTTAGTCTTAGACCAGGGCACGTCGTATCGAAGGAGTTGTCGTAGAAACTTCGAAAAGGGCTCTTTAGATTGGAACTTGAAAGGGCTAGTGTCCTTTTTGATAGTCGAGAGTGATTGGAGGGCAACTAACCCCCCTCCCCCCGACGCCCACCATTTCCTCAAACAGAGCCAATCAAAATTTTGAGATAGCCATTTTGTTCAACGTAGTTGAAAGGTTCGGAAATTTATGTCCTTGAGGATGACCCCCCCCCCCTCCCGCAGCCCTCAGGGCAAGTGTTGCAAGTGATGCCCTGGGGGATGTAAGGTTTATATAGAAAGGGTGATCGTATAAACTTCGGATGGGGCTCGTTGGATTGGTAATCAGTAGTTCTAGTGCCCTTTTTAAGATCTAGAGTGATCGGAGGGTGGATATCCCCCTCCACACACACACACACACACCTCGTATTTTCCCGAAATGCATCTGATAGAAATTTTGAAATGGCGATTAGTTGTCGCAAGAAATTTGAAAAAGGCTCATTCGAATGGAAAGGAATTCAATTGAAAGGGCTAGTGCCTTTTTAGTTCAAAAATAGTCCAAAGACCATATAATAAGGCTTTTGGGGTTGACAGAATCCTCCAGAGTCTGGGGGTAAGGTTTGTAAGTTATGCCCCGGGGGCATATAAGGTTTTTATGGAGGGATGGCCGTGTGAACTTTAGAAGAGGCTTATTTGATAGAAAATGTATAGTTCTAGTTTTCTTTTAAGATTCAAACATAATGGACAGCAAATAGCCCCCCCCTCCCTGACATCTGATTTTTCAGAAACGCATTCAATTGAAATTGTGAGAAAGCCATTTTGGTACCAATAGTCTATAAATCATATAACAATGTCTTTTGGGTGTACGCAATCCTCTAGAGCCCATGGGCAAGGGTTGTAATCTTTGCCCCGGGGTACTTAAGGTTTTTATGGGACGGGTGGTCGATATGAACTTTGAGTCGGGTGGAGCTCATTTAATTGGAAGTCGGAAGTTTTAGTGCCCTTTTTAAGAGTTAAAAATTAATGGAGGGCAATCAGCCCCCCCCAAGCTTATCATTCCCCATGACATATCCGATAGAAATTTTAAGAAATCTATTTTGTTCAGCCTTTTTGAAAGGTCCAGTAATAATGTCTTTGGAGATGTCAACCTCCCCACAGTCCTCAGGACAAGGGCTGTAATTTAAGCAATTCGTTCATTGTTAGCACATAGTATATGTTATTAAGAAAGGTATGCATATTTGAACTTTACTTTCTAAGAAGACGAAGGGCATTCATGTGAGCTATTCAGAGAATGTCGAGGAAAGTTTTGAACTAAATCAAAACACGTTATGTGTATACGGATTGTCAAAAGGGTGTAACACAGGAACGACTGAGTATATTAATTTGGAAAATTCAGGAAATGATAAGGGATATGGTCAAAAAGATAATACCTCTATTTTGCCAACACTTCTACAAGTACCACCACTACGACTACCACACTACTTAATTTACAGTATTAAGAGGAAATTCAAACAAAATCAAAATTCGCTATGTGCATGTACACTGTCATCAGCAATGTCATAGCAATCGCTAATTTTATTAAGTTGAAACTTCTAGGACTTTATGAGAAGGATGTTCTACTAACCCAAAGGCAATATGTTAATACTGCTAATGCTAGTAGTACTACCGCTATTAAATACTATTACTAGTAATATCAATACTACTACTGTGACTACTATTACAGCTATACCTAAGGCTATGAAGGTGAAATTTTCAGAGAATTTTGAGGGGGGAAGGTGAACTGAATCACAACTCGCCGTCTGTATGCAGGTTGTCAAAAGGGTTTAACAGCAATATCTTTGGAACAGTTTGGTATGTGAAGTTGAAAATAACAGGGCTTATTGTGAGGGATGTTGAACTAACCAAAAGAAAATATTTGCATCCTAATGCTACTGCTTCTACTCATACTACTACTACTGTTACTGCCGCTACAATTAATTCTACTGGCTACTACTACTACTACTGCTGTTAAATCTAAGGATATTAAGGTGACAGATTTGGGATATATAAAAACTGTATGGAACTAATCCGAAACACACTACGCCCACACAGGTTGTAAAGCAGACGCATCAGAAATGCTTCAGGAATGGTTGACGGTACTAAGCTGAAGCTTTCAGCATGTGTCACACATCGCCCTCATCGCCCTAATGGAGTAAGGATTTCAATTCAATAGGCCTAGTGTTTAGTTCAAAAGATGGGACAAGCTACACTGGATTAGTGTGTGGTAGGAAAAAATCAGAAAAAAAATATTCTATTGGATTCTCATTTAATGTTCTTTATAAATGTAAAAACGCTACAATTTTAATTGTGCCTCAGCATCATTCCGCTAGTATGGCCAAATATAACATTAGGCTATATGCAAAATATTGGTGATTTAATTTTTTAATTTTTTAATTCCTTTCATTATGAATTTTGGACCAACTGTTCATGAGACATAAGCACAAAAGGTAGCACAGACCCACAAAATAAGCAAACTTTTGAGCATAGCCTAAGCATATATCTGGCTAGGGGTTGATGCTGAAGCACAATTAAAACGGTGGCGGCTATTACATTTGGAAAGGAGAATCAAATTACGTGAAATGGAGAATCAAATGGTATATTTTTTCTTTTATTCTATTTGATTTATGTTGTATAAGAAAAGTTGACCAACGAATGCCTTCCTTATCATGTACCCCTACATAATTACCTACAACTATTTGTAATGAACCCACCTCTACAGACACAAACAGCATCTGTGGAGCAATTCAGCCTATTCAATAAATAAATTATACTAGGTGTCCCTTCTTCTGGTTAGGCTACATGTACATGTGGTTGCTTTTTCATGGCTTAACAAGACACAAATGGCTGAACCTATAGTCACAATCAGTATATCTATGAAAATCCATGCTTTCATCCTACCTGAAACCTGTGGAGTGTTGGAAATATAAAGAACCGCAACAGAAACTGTGTTTATTTGCCATACATGTGCATATACCTGCTTATTAAACCTTGACAAGACACACCTGGCTAAACTTATCGTCAAAATTAGTATATCATAGGCAGCGGAAAAGCGCTGCCTAAGTAAAGAATGACGTTGGCACAAAGTATTATTTTTTTCCCTTTAGACCAGGGCGCTTCGTATCGAAGGAGTTCTCGTACAAACTTCGAAAAAAGCTCATTCGATTGGACATTGGAATGGCTAGTGCCCTTTTTAATAGACGAAAGTGATTGGAAGGCAACTAACACCCCTTCCACAAACACAGATTCTCCACACCCTTTTAAACAAAGTTCTATTAAGGCCATTTGGCTCTACATAGCTTAATTTAATACAAAAAACAGGTTGTTAGGGGAGACACTCTCCCCACAGACCTGGGGACCGGGGTAGTCAGTTATGCCTTGGGGGCATATTAGCTTTTTATAGAAAGCTTTGTCATAGAAACTTCAAAAAGGACTCACTAGATTGGACATTGAAAGGGCTAATGCCCTTTTTAATAGTCCAAAGTGATTGGAGGGCAACTAACACCCCTCTCACGCCCACCTTTTCCCCAAACACATCCAAACAAAATTTTGAGATAGCCATTTTGTTCAACGTAGTTGAAACTTCTGGAAATTAGGTCTTTGAGGATGACCCCCCCCCACAGGGCAAGGGTTGTAAGTTATGCCCTGGGGAAATCAAAGGTTTTGTAGAAAGCGTTGTCGTGGAAACTTCAAAAGGGGCTCATTCAATTGGAAATTGAGAGGGCTAGTGCCCTTTTTAATAGTTGAAAGTGATTGGAAGGCAACTAATCCCTTCCACGCTCACCATTTCCCCAAGGACATCCAATCAAAATTTTGAGATAACCATTCTGTTCAACGTAGATGAAGGCTTTGGAATTTAGGTCTTAGAGGATGACACTCCCCCGAGAGCTCTGAGGGCTAAGGTTGTAAGTTATGCCCTGGGGGTATATAAGATTTTTATTAAAAGCTTTTTCTTAGAAATATGAAAAAGGGCTCATTCGATTGGAAATTGAAAAGGCTAGTGCCCTTTTTAATAGTCGAAAGTGATTGGAGGGCAACTAACCCCCCTCTCACACCCATATTTCCTCAAATACATCCAATCAAAATTTTGGGATAGCCATTTTGTTCAACTTAGGTGAAAGTTTTGGAAATTAGGTCTTTGAGAACGACACACTCCCACACAGCCCTCAGGGTAGGGGTTTTAAGTTATGCCCTGGGGGCATATAAAGTTGCTTATAAGGTAACTTTTTTTTATAGAAAGTGTTGTCGTAAAAACTTCAAAAAGGGTTCATTCGATTGAAATGGCTAGTGCCCTTTTTGATAGTCGAAAGGGATTGGAAGGCAACTAACACCCCTTCCAAGCCCACCATTTCCCCAAACACATCCAATCAAAATTTTTAGTAAACCATTTTGTTCAATATAGTTGAAAGTTTGGGAAATTAGGTTTTTAAGGATGAAAACCCCGCCCCCTCCCACAGTTCTTAGGGTAAGGGTTGTAAGTTATGATCTGGGGGCATATAAGGTTTTTATAGAAAGCGATGTTGTAGAAACTTTGCCAACAGCGATGTTGGCAAAAAGGGCTCATTCGATTGTAAATTGAAAGGGCTAGTGCCCTTTTTAATAGTTGAAAGTGATTGAAGCGCAACTAACCCCCCTCTCACGCCCACATTTCCCCAAACACATCCAATCAAAATTTTGAGATATCTATTTTGTTCAACGTAGTTGAAAATTGTGGGAATTAGGTCTTTGAGAATGAAACACTCCCCCGGCCCTCAGGGTAAGGGTTTTAAGTTATGCCCTGGGGGCATATAAGGTTGCTTATAAGGTAACTTTTTTTTTATAAAAAGTGTTGTCGTAGAAACTTCAAAAAGGATTCATTCGATTGAAAATTGAAATGACTAGTGTCCTTTTTGTTAGTCGAAGGGATTGGAAGGCAACTAACACCGCTTCAAAGCCCACCATTTCCCCAGACACATCCAATCAAAATTTTGAGATAGCCATTTTGTTTTTATTGTTTTTTAGTCTTAGACCAGGGTACTTCTTATCGAAGGAGTTGTCGTAGAAACTTCGAAAAGGGCTCATTTTATTGTAAATTGAACGGGCTAGTGTCCTTTTTAATAGTCGAAAGTGATTAAATAATTTCTGAGACCACACTGGCTAATCATGATAAACAAAAAATCGCGAAGAAAGGAAACGAGGACTTTTCACTGTTCTACCCTACATTCCAAAATTGAGTGACAAATTGAAAAGAATCCTTAAAAAACATAAACTTAGCGTCGCCTTTAAAAATTCAAATATTACACAGAACTTTTTTAACAACGGCAAAGATAAAACCAGCCCCATTCTGGGCAGTGGTGTTTATAGAATTTCTTGTTCTTGTGGCTGTTTTTATGCTGGTAGAACCCAACAGCAATTGGGGGAGAGGTTATCTGAGCACAAGTCCTCAATCGACAAGGCAATGAGGTTACGCCAAAAGCCTGAGGTTTTTGATTCCGCCTTGGCGCAACATGTGTACGAGAATCCACACCATTTCATTTTGTTTGACGAGGCCTCCATCGTTGCCCCCGTTAAAGGTCTCACGCAAGTTTTCAGGGAGGCAGTTGAAATAAAAAAGCACATTCACCAAAAGGTAGCTCTCAATAGAGACACTGGAGAAATTTTTCCAAGTCCCATTTATGACAAAATTATTAATTCTGATCGTTTTTACATACATCCACAAAGTTATATTGTGCAATCGAATAGAGTCTCCGATAACAATCAAACTGGAAAGCGATCAGCCTTTAAAAGTGCTTTACGCAAAATGAAATTCTGAAATGCCATTTAGACTTGTGTTTTTTATTCAGTTACCCATTCACCGTTACTAGGAAAGGGTCGTCCAATTTTAGTTTGGTGTTTTTATTGTAAGGTTTGGTTTTTATATTTTTATCAGTTTTATTCTGCACTGAGGACGGTCAAGCGGAGGTCTTGACCGAAATATTTGCATAATTTTTCAATTTTTTCACTGGCTGTTAATTGTCCTCGTTTCCTTTCTTCGCGATTTTTTGTTTATCGAAAGTGATTGGAGGGAAAACTAACCCCCCTCCCACCTCCACCATTTCCCCAAACACATCCAATCAAAATTTTTAGATAGCCATTGCCTCCCCCCCCCGCACAGCCCTTAGGGCAAGGGTTGTAAGTTACGCCCTTGGGGCATATAAGGTTTTTATAGAAAGCGATGTTGTAGAAACTTTGCCAACAGCGATGTTGGCAAAAAAGGCTCATTCGATTGTAAATTGAAAGGGCTAGTGCCCTTCTTAATAGTCGAAAGTAATTGAAGGGCAACTAACTCTCCTCTCACGCCCACCATTTCCCCAAACACATCCAATCAAAATTTGGAGATATCCATTTTGTCCAACGTAGTTGAAAGTTCTGGGAATTAGGTCTTTGATGATGATAACCCCCTCAGAGCCCTCAGGGCGATGGTTGTAAGTTATGCCCTGGGGGCATATAAGGTTTTAATAGAAAGTTTAGTCGTAGAAACTACAAAAAGGGCTCATTTGATTGGAAGTTGAAAGGACTAGTCCCCTTTTTAATAGTCGAAAGTGAATGAAGAGCAACTAACCCTCTCACGCCCACCATTTTCCCAAACACATTCAATCAAATTTTAGAGACAGCCAGTTTATTCAGCGCATCTTAAAGTTCTAGGAACTATGTCTTTGAGGATGACAATCCCCAAGAGCCCCCAGAGTAAAGGTTGTAAGTTATGCTCTGGGGGCATATAAAGTTTTTACAGACAGCATTGTCGTAGAAACTTCAAAAGGGGCTCACTCAATTGGAAATTGAGAGGGTTACTGTCGTTTGTAATAGTTGAAAGTGATTGGAGGGTACCAATCCCCCCTCTCACGCCCACCATTTCCCCAAACACATCCATCAAAATTTTCAGATACCCATTTGTTCAACGTAGCTGAAAGTTCTGGAAATTAGGTCTTTGAGGATGACACCCCCCCCCCACAGCCCTCAGGGTAAGGGTGTTAAGTTATGCCCTTGGGGCATATAAGGTTTTTATAGAAAGTGTTGTCGTAGAAACTTCAGAAAGGGTTCATTCGATTGGAAATTGAGAGGGCTAGTGCCCTTTTTAATAGTCGAAAGTGATTGGAGGGTAACTTACCCCCCTCTTACGCCCACCTTTTCCACCATCACATCCAACCGAATTTTCAGATAGCCATTTTGTTCAACGTAGTTGAAAGTTCTGGAAATTAAGCCTTTGAGGATGACACACGCTTGGTAGATTATTTGATTTTATTTTTGCTCATTTTTGGTTTTATGGAGTTCTTTACTTTTCTTTGAAAAACTTATTTTGCGGAAAAAGTTTTTTTTTTTAATTAATTTCTGTTCGTTTTATATTGACATAGTCTTTTCAGGGAAAAATAAAATAATATTTAAATATTTTCGCTTGTTTAAGACTTTATAGTTTGGCCTGCTATTTACATGCTGGAGAAAAATTTTCAGCAATTTTTAACAACATACACCCTTTTAAAAATCTTGACAAAAATAGTAGTGTTTAATTTAGTTTCATACCTCCTCTAGTTGGCCTGAAATGGAAAACTTGATACCATTCGCCAAAAAATCTGTTTACTTTCTTTGATAGCTTGGATACACTTACGCTAATTTGATTTGGTTAAATTTTAATGGATGTTTTATGGTTTTTGTCAGTGAGAATTTGAAAAACAGGAATTTTGTCACATTTATGGATCTTTTTATGGTTTTTGTCAGTGAGAATTTGAAAAAACAGGAATTTTGTCACATTTATGGATGTTTTTATGGTTTTTGTCAGTGAGAATGAAAAAACAGGAACTTTCTCACATTTATGTCTGTTTTTATGGTTTTTGTCAGTGAGAATGGAAAAACAGAAACTTTCTCACTTTAATGGATTATTGAGTCTAATGGGGGCAGGTCAATGACACTTCCTTCTTGTTGTTGCTCGATGCAAATGTTATGATCCAGAAATAGTATTTGTTGTTGTTTTGGACATGTACATGCTTGAGGCGTATGTCATGGTGTCCTAACCCCAAATATGGGCATAGAGTCCCTAGGGAGAACACGTGGTTAATGGGGTCAATGACCTAAATTTCCAAGGTCGATATTGTTGTTGTTGTTGTTTTGGCCATGTGCATAGAGTCATTAGGGAGAACACGTGGTTAATTAAAGCGATTGGGAATTTGGAACACCTGTGCTGTCAGTCATTAATCAAATTGTTTCCGGGCAAAGTTTAATAATGTCTGACAGGTACTGTCAATCATTAATCAAATTGTTTCCAGGCGAAGTTTAATAATGTCTAACAGGTGATGTCAAGATTGATTGATATGTCACGAAATGGGAATTAATTTGTTGTTTCTAAGGGGAATTATTGATTCACGAAAGGGAAATTAATTTGATGTTTCTAACGGGAAGGTGGGGAAGATATATTGATTGCGTAATCAAAGGGAGAGAAGTCCCGAGAAATTGATTACATAATCGGTAGAACCCTATAAGGAGCTCGTGACGGGAATGCATTTCTGGGCATAGAATGACGTAATCAACTAGGATAAATGGATTTCTGAGAAATTGATTACATAATCGGTAGAACCCTATCAGAAGGTCATGACGGGGATCCATTTATGGGCATAGAATGACGTAATAAACTAGGACAAATGGATTTCTGAGAAATTGATTACATAATCGGTAGAACGCTATCAGAAGGTCATGACGGGAATTCATTTATGGGCATAGAATGACGTAGTCGACTAAGACAATTGGATTTCTGAGAAATTGATTACATAATCAGTAGAACCCTATCAGGAGGTCCTAACGGGAATCCATTTATGGACATAGAATGACGTAATCAACTAGGACAAATGGAGTTCTGAGAAATTGATTACATAATCGGTAGAACCCTATCAGAAGGTCATGACGGGAATTCATTTATGGGTATAGAATGACGTAATCGACTAAGACAAGCAAGTTACTTTCTTAATGTCCCTCCTAAACCCATTTTGCAACTTGAAGTACTTATCTTTTTCATCCAAAACTATACTTTCCAGCTTTTTGGATACCTCAACACCAAGAAATACTTTTCAAAGACCATTTCAGAGCAAGTTACTTTCTTAATATCCCTCCTAAACTCATTTTACAAGTTGAAGTTCCCATCGTTTTCACCCGCAACTTTACTTTACAGCTTTTTGAATGCCCCAACTCCAAGCAATACTATTCAAAAGGCATTTCAGAACAAGTTATTTTCTCAATGTCCCTTCTAAACCTATTTTCCAACTTGAAGTACCCATCCTTCTCACCCACAACTTTACTTTACAGCTTTTGAATGCCCCAACACCAAGAAATACTTTTCAAAAGGCATTTCAGAACCAGTTCTTTTCTTAATATCCCTCCTAAACCCATTTTACAAGTTGAAGTACCCATACTTTTCAACCACAACATTACTTTACAGCTCTTGAAGGCCACAAGACCAAGCAATACTTTTTAAAAAGGCATTTCAGAACAAGTTATTTTCTTAATGTCCCTTCTAAACCTATTTTCCAACTTGAAGTACCCATCCTTCTTACACACAAATTTACTTTACAGCTTTTGAATTCTCCAACACCAAGCAATACTTTTCAAATGACATTTCAGAACCAGTTCTTTTCTTAATGTCCCTCATAAACCCATTTTACAAGTTGAAGTACCCATCTTTTTCACCTACAACTGTACTTTACAGCTTTTTGGTTACCTCAACACCAAGAAATACTTTTCAAAGACCATTTCAGAGCAAGTTCCTTTCTTAGTGACCATCCCAAACCCATTTACAAATTGAAGTACCCATCCTTTTAGCTTAGAGTTTTAGTTTGGTTTAGTTTTAGTTAAAAGTTTAGAGTTTTTAGCTTAGAGTCTTAGCTTAGAGTTGTTGTTAGAGTTCTAGTTTAGTTTAGTTTTAATTAAGAGTTTAGAGTTTCTAGCTTAGAGTCTTAGCTTAGAGTTTTATTTAGAGTTCTAGTTTAGTTTAGTTTAGTTACAGTTAAGAATTTAGAGTTTTAGCTTAGAGTCTTAGCTTAGAATTTTACTTAAAGTTATAGTTTGGTTAAGTTTTGGTTAAGAGTTTCGAGTTTTAGCTTAGAGTCTAAGCTTAGAGTTTTTGTTAGAGTTCTAGTTTAGTTTAGTTTTAGTTAAGAATTTAGAGTTTTTAGCTTAGAGTCTTAGCTTAGAGTTTTAGTTAGAGTTGAAATTTAGTTTAGTTACATCTAAAAGTTTCGAGTTTTAGCTTAGAGTCATACCTTAGAGTTTGACTTAAAGTTTTAGTTTGGCTAAGTTTTAGTTAAAAGTTTCGAGTTTTAGCTTAGAGTCTTAACTTAGACTTTTTTTGTTAGAATTCTAGTTTAGTTTAATTTTAGTTAAGAGTTTAATGTTTTACATTTGAGTTTCAGTTAGAGTTCTAGTTTAGTTTAGTTAAGAGTTTGGTGTTTTAGCTTAGAGTCTTAACATAGAGTTTTGTTAGAGATCTAGTATATTTTAGTTTTAGTTAACAGTTTAGAGTTTTTAGCTTATACTCTTAGCGTAGCGTTTTAGTTTTGTTTAGTTTTAGTTAAAAGTTCTAGGTTAGGTTAAGTTAGGTTAGGTTAGGTGAGCCAACGTACGCGCGCGTACGGAGGCTAACCTAACCTAACTTAACCTAACCTAACCTAACAAAACTTAATCTAGCCTACCCTAACCTAACCTAACTCAAACACGGAGAGATGTTTACTAGCTAACCTAATCTAACCTAACTTAGCTAACCTAACCTAACTTACCTAACCTGAATTAACCTAACCTAATCTCGTGGCGCTTCCCACGGCGCTTCCCATGCCCACCAGCGCTTCCTGGGTCCCGCGGTGCAAAAAGCTATATATCCCCCCATGTCGACCGTGTACCAGTTAGATTAGGTTAGATTATCATGAGTGCTCATGTTAAGCTAACCTAATCTAACCTAACTTAAACATGGAGAAACCTAACCTCTAACTTAAAAGTGGAGAAATCTAACCTCTAACCTAGCCTAGCCTTTTACTATGGTTTTGGTATTTCTATGCAATACTGTGGTATTTTGTGGTTATTCTAGTTTAGACTAAACTTCAACTCTAACTATATCTCTAAGCTAAGATTCTAGGATAAACATATAAAATATAAATATTAAATAAAACTAAACTACACAATAAATCTAACTTCAAGTCCAAGCAAGGACTCTAAGCTAAAACTATAAACTCTTAACTATAACTAAAATAAATGAAACTTCAACCCTAACTAAAACTCTAATCTAAGACTTTAAGGTAAAACTTAAAACTCTTAACTAAAACTAAACTAAACTAGAACTCTAAATAAAACTCTAAGCTAAGACTTTAAGGTAAAACTCTAAACTCTTAACTAAAACTAAACTAAACTAGAACTCTAACTAAAACTCTAATTTAAGACTCCAAGCTAAAAATAAAAACCATTAACAAAAAATAAACTAAAATTCAACTCTAAGAAAAACTCTAAGCTAAAACTCTAAGGTAGAACTCTAAACTCTTAACTAAACTAAAATAGAACTTCAACAAAAACTCTGAGCTAAGACTCTAAGATAAAACTCTAAACTCTTAACTAAAAATAAACTAAACTAGAACTCTAAGTAAAACTCTAAGCTAAGACTCTAAGCTAAAAACTCTAAATTCTTAACTGTGACTAAACTAAACTTCAACTTCAACAAAAACTCTAAGCTATGACTCTATGATAAAACTCTAAACTCTTAACTAAACTAAACTAGAACTCCAACAAAAACTCTAAACTACGGCTCTAAGCTAAAAACTCTAAATTCTTAATTATAACTAAACTAAACATCAAATATAACAAAACTCTAATATAAGACACCGAGGTAAACGTCTAACCTATTAAATAAAACTAAACTATAACTCTATCAAAAAATATAAGCTACGACTCAGCTAAAACTCTAAACTCTAAAATAAAACTAAACCAAACTAGAACTTTAAGTCAAAATCTAAGCTACGACACTAAGCTAAAACTCTAAATTCTTAACTTTAACTAAACTAAACTTTAACTCTAACTATAACTCTAACCTAAGACTCTAAGCTAAACCTCTAAACTATTAACTATTACTAAACTAAACATCAACTCTAACAAAAAATCTAAGCTAAGATTATAATCAAAAAACTCTAAACTCTTAACTATTACTAAACTAAACTTCAACTCTAACAAAAACTCTAAGCTAAGACTCTAAACTATTAACTAAAACTAAAATAAACTAGAACTTCAACAAAAACTTTAAGCTAAGACTCTAAGCTAAAAACTCTAAACTCTTAACAAAAACTAAAATAAACTAGAACTCTAACAAAAACTCTAAGCTAAGACTCTAAGCTAAAATTCTAAACTCTTAACTAAAACTAAACTAAACTAGAACTCTAACTAAAACTCTAAGCTAAGACTCTAGGGTAAAACATGAAACTCATAAATAAAATTAAAATAAAATAGAACTATAACTTAAACTCAAATGTAAAAAAAAAAACTATTAAATAAAATTAAAATAAACTATAACTCTAAAAAAAACTTTAAGCTAAGACTCTAAGGTAAAACTCTAAACTCTTAACTAAAACTAAACTAAACTAGAACTTTAACAAAAACTCTAAGCTATGACTCTAAGGTAAAACACTAAACTCTTAACTAAAAGTAAACTAAACTAGAACTCTAACTGAAACTCAAAGGTAAAACATCAAATTCTTAACTAAAATTAAACTAAATTAGAACTCTAACAAAAACTTTAAGCTAAGACTCCAAGGTAAAACTCTAAACTCTTAACTAAAACTAAACTAGAACTCTAACAAAAACTCTAAGCTAAGACTCAGCTAAAAATCTAAACTCTTAACTAAAACTTAACCAAACTATAACTTTAAGTAAAACTCTAAGCTATGACTCTAAAGTAAAAATCTAAATTCTTAACTGTAACTAAAGTAAACTTTAACTCTAACTAAAACTCTAACATAAGACTCTATGGTAAAACTCTAAACTCTTAACTAAAACTAAATTAAACTAGAGCTCTAAATAAAACTAAGCTAAGACTCTAAGCTAAAAACTCTAAACTCTTAACTAAAACTAAACCAAACTAGAACTCTAATTGAAACTCTAAGTCTTAGCTAAAACTCTAAACTAAAACTAAACTAAACTAGAACTTCAACAAAAACTCTAAACTAAGACTCGAAGCTAAAACTCTAAACTCTTAACTAAAACTAAACTAAACTAGAACTCTAACAAAAACTCTAAGCTATGACTCAGCTAAAACTCGAAACTCTTAGCTAAAACTTAACTAAACTACAACTTTAATTAAAACTCTAAGCTATGATTCTAATATTAAACTCTAAACTATTAAATATTGCTAAACTAAACTTAATGTCTTACAAAAACTCTAAGATAAGACTCCAAGATAAAACTCTAAACTCTTAAATGAACTTAAAATAAGCTAGAACTTCAACAAAAACTCTAAACTACGAATCTAAGCTAAAGATTCTAAACTCTTAACTAAAACTAAAATAAACTAGAACTCTAACAAAAACTTTAAGCTAAAACTCTAAGATAAAACTCTAAACTCTTAACTAAAACTATAATAAACTAAAACTCTAATTAAAACTCTAAGCTATGACTCTCAGGTAAAACATCAAACTCTTAACTAAAACTAAACTAAACTAAAACTCTAACCGAAACTCAAAGGTAAAACATCAAACTCTTAACTAAAATTAAACTAAACTAGAACTCTATAAAAAAAATCTAAGTTAATACTAAACTAAACTAGAACTCTAACAAAAACTCTAAGCTAAGACTATAAGATAAAAAATATAAAATATTAAATAAAAATAAAATAAACTATAAATTAAAAAAAAAATCTAAACTAATACTCTAAGCTAAAAATTATAAACTCTTAAATAAAACTAAACTAAAATAGAAATATAACAAAAACTCTAAGATAATAATATAATCTAAATCTATTAAATCTTAACTAAAACTAAACTATACTAGAACTATGACTAAAACTCTAAGCTAAGACTATAATCTAAGGACATTTAACTAGCAAATAAAAATAAACTTAAACAGAGATATAACAAAACTCTAAGATAAGACTCGAATCAAAAATTATAAACTCTTAACTCAAACTAATATAAACTAGAACTCTAACTAAAACTCTAAGCTAAGACTCTAAGGTAAAAAATCAAACTCTTAACTAAAACTAAACTAAACTAGAACACTAACTGAAACACAAAGTTAAAACATCAAAATCTTAACTAAAATTAAACTAAACTAGAACTCTATCAAAAAACTCTAACTTAATACTAAACTAAACTAGAACTCTAACAAAAACTCTAAGCTAAGACTCTAAGCTAAAAACTCTAAACTTTTAACTAAAACAAAACTAAACTAGAACTTTAACAAAAACTCTAAGCTAAGACTCTAATCTAAAAACTCTAAACTTTTAACTAAAACCAAACTAAACTAGAACTCTAACAAAAACTCTAAGCTAAGACTCTAAGCTAAAAATTCTAAACTCTTAACTAAACCTAAACTAAACTAGAACTCTAACTAAAACTCTAAGCTATGACTCTAAGGTAAAACATCAAACTCTTAGCTGTAACTAAACTAAACTTAAACTCTAACTAAAAATCTAAGCTAAGACTCTAAGATAAAAACTCTAAACTCTTAACTAAAACTAAACTAAACTATAACTCTAACAAAAACTCTAAGCTAAGACTCTAAGCTAAAACTCAAAACTCTTAACTAAAACTTAACCAAACTACAACATTAACTAAAATTATAATCTATGACTCTAAGCTAAAACTATAAATTATTAACTGTAACTAAACTAAACTAAACTAAACTAGAACTCTAAATAAAACTATAAGCTAAGACTCTAATATAAAAACTCTAAACTCTTAACTAAAAATAAACTAAACTAGAACTCTAACAAAAACTCTAAGCTAAAACTCTAATCTAAAAACTCTAAACTTTTAACTAAAACTAAACCAAACTAAAACTCTACGCTATGACTCTAAGCTAAAAACTCTAAAGTCTTAACTAAAACTAAAATAAACTAGAACTCTAACAAAAACTCTATGCTAAGACTCTAAGCTAAAACACCAAACTCTTAACTAAACTAAACTAGAACTCTAACTGAAACTCAAAGGTAAAACATTAACTCTTAACTAAAATTAAACTAAACTAGAATTCTAACAAAAAAAGTCTAAGTTAAGACTCTAAGCTAAAACTCGAAACTCTTAACTAAAACTTAGCCAAACTAAAACTTTAAGTAAAACTCTAAGGTATGACTCCAAGCTAAAACTCGAAACTCTTAGCTGTAAGTAAACTAAACTTCAACTCTAACTAAAAGTCTAAGCTAAGACTCTAAGCTAAAAACTCTAAACTCTTAACTAAAACTAAAATAAACTAGAACTCTAACAAAAACTCTAATCTAAGACTCTAAGCTAAAACTCGAAACTCTTAACTAAAACTTAACCAAACTATAACTTTAAGTAAAATTCTAAGCTATGACTCTAAGATAAAACTCTAAATTCCTAACTGTAACTAAACTAAACTAAACTAGAACTCTAAATAAAACTCTAAGCTAAGACTCTAAGCTAAAAACTCTAAACTCTTAATTAAAACTAAACTAAACTACAACTCTAACAAAAACTCTAAGCTAAGACTCTAAGCTAAAAACTCTAAACTTTTAAGTAAAACTAAACCAAACTAAAACTCTAAGCTAAAAGGATGGGTACTTCAATTTGTAAATGGGTTTGGGATGGTCACTAAGAAAGAAACTTGCTCTGAAATGGTCTTTGAAAATTATTTCTTGGTGTTGAGGTAACCAAAAAGCTGTAAAGTACAGTTGTAGGTGAAAAAGATGGGTACTTCAACTTGTAAAATGGGTTTAGGAGGGACATTAAGAAAAGAACTGGTTCTGAAATGTCATTTGAAAAGTATTGCTTGGTTTTGGAGCATTCAAAAGCTGTAAATTAAAATTGTGTGTAAGAAGGATGGGTACTTCAAGTTGGAAAATAGGTTTAGAAGGGACATTAAGAAAATAACTTGTTCTGAAATGCCTTTTGAAAAGTATTGCTTAGTCTTGTGGCCTTCAAGAGCTGTAAAGTAATGTTGTGGTTGAAAAGTATGGGTACTTCAACTTGTAAAATGGGTTTGGGAGGGACATTAAGAAAAGAACTGGTTCTGAAATGCCTTTTGAAAAGTATTTCTTGGTGTTGGAGCATTCAAAAGCTGTAAAGTAAAGTTGTGGGTGAGAAGGATGGGTAATTCAAGTTGGAAAATAGGTTTAGAAGGGACATTAAGAAAATAACTTGTTCTGAAATGCCTTTTGAAAAGTATTGCTTGGAGTTGGGGCATTCAAAAAGCTGTAAAGTAAAGTTTCGGGTGAAAAGGATGGGAACTTCAACTTGTAAAATGAGTTTAGGAGGGATATTAAGAAAGTAACTTGCTCATAAATGGTCTACAGCTTTACAGAGTATTTCTTGGCGTTGAGGTATCCAAAAAAGCTATAAAGTATAGTTGTGGGTGAAAAAGATAAGTACTTCAAATTGAAAAATGGGTTTAGGAGAGACATTGAGAAAGTAACTTGCTCGTCTTATTCGATTACGTCATTCTATTCCCATAAATGAATTCCCGTCATGACCTTCTGATAGGGTTCTACCGATTATGTAATTAATTTCTCAGAAATCCATTTGTCCTAGTTGATTACGTCATTCTATGTCCATAAATGGATTCCCGTTAGGACCTCCTGATAGGGTTCTACCGATTATGTAATCAATTTCTCAGAAATCCAATTGTCTTAGTCGACTACGTCATTCTATGCCCATCCCATTAACCACGTGTTCTCCCTAGGGACTCTATGCCCATATTTGGGGTTAGGACACCATGACATACGCCTCGAGCATGTACATGTCCAAAACAACAACAAATACTATTTTTGGATCATAACATTTGCATCGAGCAACAACAAGAAGGAAGTGTCATTGACCTGCCCCCATTAGACTCAATAATCCATTAAAGTGAGAAAGTTTCTGTTTTTCTATTCTCACTGAAAAAATCCATAAAAACAGACATAAATGTGAGAAAGTTCCTGTTTTTTCATTCTCACTGACAAAAACCATAAAAACATCCATAAATTTGACAAAATTCCTGTTTTTTCAAATTCTCACTGACAAAAACCATAAAAACATCCATAAATGTGACAAAATTCCTGTTTTTCAAATTCTCACTGACAAAAACCATAAAACATCCATGAAAAACATCAAATAAATCGACCAACACACATAACCATCCATGAAAACATCCATAAATGTGACAAAATTCCTGTTTTTTCATTCTCACTGACAAAAACCATAAGCCACGTGGTTCTATGCCCATATATGGAGTCCCGCTTGGAGTTATAGGGTCATCTCTACTCATCGATTGGAAGTAATGAGTTCTAGTGCCCTTTTTAAGAGTCAAAAGTGATCGGAGGGTAACTGCCCCTCCGCGCCGTTTTTTCCCAAATGCAACCGATAAAAATTTTGAGATAACCATTCTGTTAAAAATAGTTCAATGACCAGATAACAAAAACTCTGGTGCCGACACAACTCCCAAGGGCCTAGGTGCAGGTGTTGCAAGTTTGCTCTGGGGCATATATGGCTCTCATGGAAGGAATGCTGCCATAAACTTTAGTGAGGGCTCATTTGATTGGAAATTGAAAGTTCTAGTTCACTTTTTAAGTGTCAAAAGATATCAGAGGGTAACCACCCTCCTCCACGCCTTTTTTCCCAAATGCATCCAATAAGAATTTTCAGATAACCATTTTGTTAAGAACAGTTCAAAGATCATATAACAAACAGTCCGGTGTCAACACTATCCCCCAGGACTCGGAGGCAGTCGTTGTAAGTTACGCTTTGGGGGCACTAAGAGTCTTTATTGAAGGAAAGCTTATAAAAGTTTCGAAAGAGGGTTCATTTAATTGAAAATTGAAAATTACCCTTACTTTTTTTAGAGTCAAAAGAGATTGGAGGGCACATAGGCCTCCCCTCCCCCTCCACGTCCTTTTTTCCTCAAACAATCCGGTAAGAACTTTGAGAAAGCCATTTTTAAAAAAATAGTTCAAAGACCATATAACGAACACTCTGTTGTTGACACAGCTCCCCAGGGCCCGAGGGCAGGCGTTGTAAGTTATGCCCTGGGGGAATATATGGTTCTTACGGAAGGAATGCTCGTAAAAACTTCAGAGAGGGCTCATTTGATTGGAAAATGAAAGTTCGAATTCTTTTTTTAAGAGTCAAAAGATATCCGAGGGCAACTAGCCCCCAACCCCCCACACACACCCTTCCCCCCACCCAATCCCTCCCGTAAAAAAATTGAGATAGCCATTTAGTTAAAAATAGCTCAGAGGTCAGATAAGAGAAACTCCTGTGTCGACTCAACCCCCTAGGGCCCGGGGCAGGCGTTGTAAGTAATGCTCTTGGGGCATATATGGTTCTTATGGAGGGGAAGCTCGTAAAAAACTTCGGAGTGGGCTCATTTGATTGGAAATTGAAATTTCTCTTTCGCTTTTTAAGAGTCAAAAGAGATCGGAGGGCAACTAGGCCCCCCCCTACACGCCTTATTTTCCTCAAACCCATTCGATAAGAACTTTAAGAGAGCCATTTTTCAAAATGGTTCAAAGATCATATAACGAAAACTCTGGGGTCGACACAATCCTTCAGGGCCCGGGTTAGGCGTTGTAAGTTATGTCCGGTGGGCATATTAGTAGAGAGGGGTCATGAGGTCCGACGAGAACCACATGGTTTATGGTTTTCTCAGTGAGAATTTGAAAAACAGGAATTTTCTCACTTGAAAAACCATGAATTTTGTCACATTTATGTCTGTTTTTATGGTTTTTTTCAGTGAGAATTTTAAAATCATGAACTTTCTAACTTTTTTTTATTTTTTTTTGTTTTTTTTCTGTTACAATTTGAAAAAACCGGAACTTTCTCACTCACAAAACCAAACACCACGTGGTGCTGTCACGAGTCAGAACACCTGTGCTGTCGACCTCAATCCACCTATCGTGAATCAATAATTCCCCTTAGAAACAACAAATTAATTTCCCCTTTCTTGACAGATCAATCAATCAATGACATCATCTGTCAGACTTTAAAAATTTCCGCCTAGAAACATTTCTCCAGGAATAGATCCATATCATTAATGTCTTTGCCTCGGGAACAGTTCTACTGGTCGAACTCCAAAGGATATTAATAACCAAAGGCCATGGAAACAATTAGGCAAGAAACATCTTAGCGATGAATTGTTTTAGCGCGCGAAAAGGTTTCATATTAATTTGAAATGCGTTAGCGCAGAGATCCCAATAACAAAGGAATACGCTGAATTTACGTTTAGGGATTATTTGGGCGAAACCGTTTTAGACAGGTTATGGAACTATTTCGGCGAAACAGATAGAGACATTTTAAAAGATGATTTTGAAGAGATTTTGGAGGAGGTTTTGAGTGTGGTCGTTATAATACACAAGTTTCATTTGAACAGTGTTGTGAGGTCCTCTAACCCAACCCCAAAGGGTTCCAATCCTCCTACCCCAACCCCGAAGGAAGCCCCCGGTCCTCAAAAGCCCCCCAAGCTCCCAAAGGCCCTCCACCGGTCCCCAAATGTCCCCCAGGCCACCAACTGTCCCCCCGGACCCTCAAAGGCCCCCCAAGCTCCCAAAGGGCCAACAGCGCCCCCAAAGGCCCACCCAGACCTCCAAAGGCCATCCCCGGGCCCCCCAAAGGCCCATCGAGCTCCCAAAGGACCAACGGGGTCCCAAAGGCCCCCCAGGCCCCCAACTGCCCCCCCCCCCCGGACCCCCAAAGGCCCTCCCGGCGCCCCAAAGGCCCCCCCAGACCCCCAAATGCCATCCCCGGACCCCCAAAGCCCACCCCCCGGTCCCCAAAGGTCCCCCCGAGCTCCCACCGGACCACCGACCCTCCAGGGACCCACAGACCCTCCAAGGCTCTCCCCGAGCACCCGTCTTTCGTTGATGTGTGTTGTCTGAAACCTATGATTTGGGATGTGTAGTTTGCTACTTCAGGCGTTTCTGAGCTAAGGTTTCCTAGTATTTCCTAGGTGAATGTTGTCTGAAACCAATAGTTTGGGATGAGTAGTTTGCTATTTCAGGCTTTTATGAGCTAGGTTTCTTAGCCTTTCGTTTGTGTGTGTTGAGTGAAACTTATGATTTGGGATATGTAGTTTGCTATTTTTGACTTTTCTGAGTTGGATTTCTTAGTCTTTCATAGGTGTGTGGTGTCTGAAACCTATGATTTGGGATGTGTAGTTTGCTATTTTCGACTTTTCTGAGCTGGATTTCTTAGCCTTTCATAGGTATGTGATGTCAGAAAATTATGATTTGGGAGGTGTAGTTTGCTATTTCAGGATTTTCTGAGCTAAGGTTTTCTAGTATTTCGTAGGTGAATGTTGTCTGAAACCAATAGTTTGGGATGAATAGTTTGCTATTTTTGACTTTTCTGAGCTAGGTTTCTTAGTCTTTCGTTGGTGTGTGTTGACTGAAACCTATGATTTGGGATATGTAATTTGCTATTTCCGACTTTTTATAACCGGATTTCTTAGTCTTTCGTAGGTGTGTGGTGTCTGAAACCTATGATTTGGGATGTGTGGGTTGCTATTTTTGACTTTTCTGAGCTGGATTTCTTAGCCATTCGTAGGTGTGTGTTGACTGAATCCAATGATTTGGGATGGTTAATTTGCTATTTTTGACTTTTCTGAGCTAGATTTCTTAGCCTATCATATGTGTGTCCTTTCAGAAAATTATGATTTGGGAGGTGTAGTTTGCTTTTTGGACTTTTCTGAGCTAGGATTCTTAGTCACTCATAGGTGTTTGTTGTCTGAAACTTCGAGTTTGGGATGAGTAGTTGGCTATTTCAGACTTTTCTGAGCTAAGGTTTCTTAGTATTTCTTAGGTGAATGCTGTCTGAAACTTATGATTTGGGATATGTAAATTACTATTTCGGGCTTTTCTGAGTTGGATTTCTTAGTCTTTCATAGGTGTGTAGTGTCTGAAACCTATGATTTGGGATGTGTAGTTTGCTATTTTCGACTTTTCTGAGCTAGGTTTCTTAGCCTTTCATAGGTATGTGTTGTCAGAACATTATGATTTGGGATGTGTAGTTTGCTATTTCAGACTTTTCTGAGCTAAGGTTTTCTAGTATTTCGTAGGTGAATGTTGTCTGAAACCAATAGTTTGGGATGTGTAATTTGTTATTTCTGACTTTTCATAACCGGATTTCTTAGTCTTTCGTAGGTGTGTGGTGTCTGAAACCTATGATTTGGGATGTGTGGGTTGCTATTTCAGGCTTTTCTGAGTTGGATTTCTTAGTCTTTCATAGGTGTGTAGTGTCTGAAACCTATGATTTGGAGTGGGTGGATTGCTACTTTTGACTTTTCTGAGCTGGATTTCTTAGCCTTTCATAGGTGTTTGTTGTCTGAAACATATAGTTTGGGATGACTAGTTTGCTATTTTTGACTTTTCTGAGCTAGGTTTCTTAGCCGTTCATAGGTGAGTGTTGTCTGAAACCTATGATTTGGGATATGTAATTTGCTATTTCTGACTTTTCATAACCAGATTTCTTAGTCTTTCGTAGGTGTGTGATGTCTGAAACCTATGATTTGGGGGTGTGTGGGTTGATATTTTTTGACTTTTCTGAGCAGGATTTCATAGCCATTCGTAGGTGTGTGTTGACTGAAACCTATGATTTGGGATGGTTAATTTGCTATTTTTGACTTTTCTGAGCTAGATTTCTTAGACACTCATAGGAGTGTGTTGTCTGAAAATTATGATTTGGGAAGCACACGAAAACTTACATGCACACAAAAACTTAAATTCACACAAAAACTTACACACACACACACACACACACACAAAACTTACACACACAAACACACCAAAACACACACACACACGCCAAAACTTACACAAACACAAACACAAAAACACAAAAACACACACACACACACACACACACACACACAAAAACTTACACATGAACACAAAAAAACTCACACACACACGCACAAAAACTTACACACACACACACTCACAAAACTTACACATACACACACGAAAACTTACACACACACGCCAAAACTTACACACACAAAAACTTACACATACCACACGAAAACTTACACACACACACACACGAAAACTTACACACACACGCCAAAACTTACACACACACACACACACACACAAACTTACACACACACACACACACAAAAACTTACACATGCACACGAAAACTTACATGCACACAAAAACTTACATGCAAACAAAAACTTACACTTACACACAAACACAAAACTTACACACACACACACGAAAACTAACACAAACACAAGAAAAAAATAAAACAAACAAACAAAAATACAAACACAAAAACATAAACATAAAAAAAAAATTAAAAAAGAACAAAAAAAAAACTCACACACACACAAACCAAAACTAACACACACACAAAAACTTACACACACACACACACACAAACACAAAAACTCACACACACACACGCACAAAAACTTACACACACACACACACACAAAACTTACACACACACACACAAAAACTCAAACACACACACAAAAACATACACACACAAAAACTTACACACACACACACACACACACACACACACACACACACACACACACACACACACACACACACACACAAACACAAAAACA